>NC_081409.1:24597905-24925405 GCF_030272615.1 Cryptomeria japonica
GAGCAAAGGAAAAGAGGTCTAATTGGAGGATCAATGCATTTAACACGGATGATGCGAGTACAGAGATTCATGCGTTAGAGTAAGTGCAAGAGTGAAATGTTTGTCTACATGAAATCAAACATTATGATATGCTGGTCTACATTTTATTTCAAATGAATAGGCTCAATTAAACATTTTGTTCCTAACAAGAGTATTTTTGAATGTCATGTCATACTTTGTATTTGGCACATGTGTCGAGCATGGTTGAAGAATGTGGACAAGTATGCAATGAAGGAAAGAGAAATGGACATTTTTCACCATCTAGGGGCGATAATGGTGGCAATGCTTGAAAGTGAAGAGAGCACTATGGAGGAGCTACACACTTTCTTTGTTGAATTTAGTGATCAGCCACGTTTTCTAGATTACTTCTACAACACATGGCGTCAAGGAGAAGGTTGTATTGGTGAGCTGGAGATTACCTTTGATTTGGCTTTATGACTTGTTACCCATTTTGGTTGTCTTTTGGCAGTTGACATCCTGCTGCTATTTTGAATTTCTTTTTTTCAAATTTTTTTTGGCTAGCTATGTGAACAAAAAAATTCAGGAATTTTGCTCATGCTAAGTAGGACACAAATAATTCCATCAAATCATACCATGGAAAATTGAAGTTGCTGCACCTAAGATCTAATAAAAAGACATGCTCAAGGAGGATTCTATACTTGTGTATAAAGTGGAACCATTCTACTAGCATAAGCGACAATTACAACATTTTGGATTTATCAAAACTATAGGTTAACACATTTACAAACTAGTATGGAGAGGGCAAAGGTAATTCTTGATGTCAATTGTGTTCCAAATGACACTACTCCTAGTTGGTACTGGGTGAAAAGTCAGTCCTCATGCAACTAGTATGTGGTTAGGAAATTTGGGGATCATTTCTACATCTGTGAATGTCTGTGGAGTTTGTGAGGAAACATGTGCAAACATGCATTGAAGGTTGTTGCAATGATGAACAATTCATTCCATGATTCATGTGTTCCAGGTAAGTGGATGTTCATGAGTGTTGATATTTGATAACTTAAAAGATGTGTAGTTCACTCTAAGATCTTGTTTCATATAGATGCTATTTCTATGTCGACTCCAACATTTGCTAATACTAATGAAAACCCAACACCCAAATCTGTCATTGATAGTATTTCAAATGCACATACAAATTTAGAGGAAGTAGACACTGTAATGTGGAATG
Source organism: Cryptomeria japonica (assembly GCF_030272615.1). NCBI lineage: Eukaryota > Viridiplantae > Streptophyta > Pinopsida > Cupressales > Cupressaceae > Cryptomeria > Cryptomeria japonica. The sequence goes on from NC_081409.1 coordinate 24,599,131, forward strand.
AAGCAAGCAGAAAGCTAAACATGTTGTCACAAACAATGCTAGGTTCAGGTGATAAACTAATGGCATTTGTAGGTTGTTTGGATAGGTTCATGGCTGATCTGCAGAACATCGGTGCCATGTCATTGGATTTTAGTCCCTCTAGCGATCCAGCCAATACAACCACCAAATGTATGTGGCCTTGGTTCAGTGCAAGTCGGGTTCGTCGTTGCAATCAATGGAAACATAGGAAGAGTACTACGAGTGAGATCTATCATGATGTTCAATAGCCTATCAACTTTGAGTTCCCCTTTGAGACTTCTAGGAGGAGAATGGGAAAGAGGCAATTGGACCAAGCACCAGAACCGCATGTCCTTGCCATTGCATCGGTTGTGCCTAATACAGGTTGGTACTCTAGTGTCACCTGTAAGTGGTTTCTAAACATGTGAATGTTGCATGCGTTTATTTTGTCATCATGTCTTGTAGTCGATGAAAGTGATCCACACTTATGTGTAATAGTGCTTGGCACCCCCTCAACACCTGGCCATAGGAGTCATCATCGGCAATTGACTTTTGATGGTCTTTTACGTGGATAGGGATCACAGAATGATCTTCACTGATACTAATTTTGGTATTATTTGTTCAAATTAAGCTTTCTGTTTGTAAGTATGTCATATATGTGCTTCATGTTGAGCCATTCTTCATTCAACCTATTGCGTAATATGGAACAACTTTGTTTATTCTAGTTGTGTTGTAATGTTTACTATTACTATCCCTAGCCATCGTTTATAATGTATCTTTATATGCAGGTCTATTTTTTTCGCCCTTTTTTAATCCCTCAGTGACTTTCACATACATGTCAGGTGATAGGTGCAAGTTTTATGCAACTTAATTTTCAGTATTACACTTTTATGTCTTCAATTTATTGAATGATCTAATTAAATAATTAATACTCTTATGGTGTGATTATGTCTTGCATTTTTTTAGTGCTTGACACTCTTATGTCTTACATTTATTGAATGCTATAGTTATATTACTAACACTCTTATCGTATGTATTTGTAGACTGCTATAGAGGTTGGCAGAGTAGACATGGATGGGCCCTAGTGCCACGCTTCGATGAGAGTATCGAGGATGTCACTACATTCTTTCCATGGAACCTCCTTATTATGGACTACACCCGCTTTTTCACTGGTTATGATAGTCCTCAACCAGCACTAAGGTTTGTCAGGATACATAGTTGATTCCCAACATAGAGGAGGTCCTCTCATTAAAATTGTATAACTGTTCCTGTATGACTATGCTCTTTTTATAAAACAGTTCATTGTTATGGTTACATAGTCAATCTTCGTACATCGTTTGTCTCAATTATGTTTACAATTTATATGATTGTGTCAGTTATGTTTACAATTTATATGTTTGTCTCTATACACTTTATATGTCTACAAACCAATACACTTTATATGTTAATTTAAATCTAATAAATATAATCCTTTCTCTAAACAAGTCATATCATTAAGTCTACTCTAAAAGGAATAGCATTGATTTCTGTAATAATGCAATTTTGATATGAAATGAAATTAAGATGTGAGATATGGAATGCAGATGTGTAAATTGTGAAGACTTGGTTTGAAGACAATTTTCTCTCCTTCATGATGATTAGTGATTAGTGAAATCTTCTTCATCAAATAGGTACTAAATGACAATATTAATACCATCACCGAGACCTCAATGCCTAATAAATCTAATAATCCTTAAATTGACTTAGAAATTCACTCAAGATGTTAAAGTCATGAAAACATAGCACGAATCCATAATTGCTAGTTCGAAGAAAGAATTGGAAGACCTTAAGGGAAGTCTCGGGAATTTGGTTGAGATTAGTAAAAAAACAATGAATAACAATGCTAAAGGCCTTAAAAAACTGAATGAGAAAATGACAATCCATAAAACTCAACTAATCAATAGTATTCTGATATCTACTACTAAATCTAAAAGGAAAAACCTGGTTACTAATCCACAGGGATTGGAGGTGCTACTTTCTAAAGGCCCATCTACTAGGACAAGGAGCAAGAATCAAGAGAAAAGTATCACGAAGAGCATCATGGAGGAGCTGGAAGACATCAATAACAACTTTATTGAGAAATTTTTTGAGCTATTAAGAACTCTTGTTTAGCTTTATGCTGGATTTCCCAAGGTTTTAGTGTTGTTTTTTAGTTGAGCTCCATGGGATTTTGCTCCTGTTTCTTTTACTGTTTAGTTGTTGGTTCTGGTCTTTCGCTGCTGTTTTGCCTTTTCTGTACTTGAATTTGGGTTCTTGAAATTAAAAAAAGACGTTCAGTAGCTCAAATAAAGCAAAATTAAAATAAAGACGTAGGAAAAGGAAAACAGCAAGGGACTTGTTTATTATATTCTTTGCTTCTTGATGAGGAGATTCCCTACACATGAAATACGAGTGTGTTACATCGTAATTTTTTATACCACGGTCATGAATAATTTGAAGGATTCCAGCTGGATTGCCCAACAGGGAATTGGTCGTTTTTGTCTGCTTCGTGCAAGAGGATCGATGGAACCTTGATTTGACAAAGATTTCATAAAATTTATGCATGGACGGTGAAGACAAGCGAATCTGGCTATTAATTATTGAAATAAAATATAATTGGTTAGCTTTTCAATTCCTTTGACTTAAGAATATGCCGCTCAAATTGATTTAACTTCAAAAATAATAGAAAGGATACCTAATTTTGTTTGATGCAGAATATAAAAATTTTGATCACAGAAGTTGGATGCTATGTTGATGTAAGTCCGAAGATAAAATATACGATGGCTATGCAGTCCATCGAGACATTCCAACCATTATTGTTTTTTTAGTGGAATTTGTTTCCAACTTATCTTGGTACCAAGACAACATGTACATTGTGCACATAGAAGAGGTGATGTTGTTTGCCCGAACGTCTAAATTAACAAGACTAGTGATGTTGTTTGCCCGAACGTCTAAATTAAAAATTACTCCTAAAGTCCATACAAAGAATAAAGCATAAGATAAAAGCATATAAATATATAAATTAACAAGACTAGTAGATGACTAGAGCACTAGTAGAAAAGGGAAGAGGATGATCTGGACCTTTGCCTCAAATATCAATATAAGCGGGTTCTAGGATGTTCACAATAGGGTGTAAATACTTTAAGTTTCCCCCTCATTCGATGTATAAATTAGTTGGACATCTTTCTTGTATAAATGCACATTGTACCGATCCTACTTAAACATTATACCATTCAATAATTATTTTATCCACAAAGAAGTGAATAATTATTATACTTAGATTGAAGAATATTTACCTTTCATAACAATCGACCAAGATTTCTGATTATAATATTGTGATGAAAAATTGTCGTTACTTTCACTATATGCTTCGAGAGTCCGTAATATATAGAAGCACTTCGCGAAAAATGTGCATGAAATTGTTTCGCATATGTGATGCAGGCCATCAGCTAGGTTTTTCTATTGAATTTTTCTGTTAGTAGCCATGAGTTGTTGCTGGCCGAAAAGAAAGCCTGGTGGTTCCCATGACACTGGGAAAAAGCTATCAGCAGATTCTCCTGTTGAAGCTGATCCAAAGCCATCAACAGATTCTCCTGTTGTTGATCTACAGCAAAAGTTGGAAGAGGTTTTGAGAAGCTTCCGAGACCTAGTGGACACTACAAACCAGACGGATGCCTTCATTCATGCCATTGAAGAACACCTCAAAGGAGCGACCGCTCAAAAGGTTGGCCCGCAAACTTCATTTGTTCTTGTTTCAGAGAAAATTAAAGATTTAGAGGTCTCTATTGTTTTAAGTTTAATTATTTTTTGTCTTGGCAGAATGCCTCGGATACTTCAACCGCAAGTTCTTCTAATACAGACAAGTTGTCAAACTGGGATTCCTTTATTCAGAGCGGGTCCAAATTTCTAAAATTTGTCAGCGATCATGAAGAAAAATCTGACATTAATGTTAAGGTTAGTTCTGTACATATGAACAATGGGTTATTCTTTCCTAACTTTTGAGTAACACTCATCATCTATTTGCCGTTGGTTTACAGGGTGACTTTTTTCAGTCGGGAGGAGGAACAAAAATTGTAGGAGATGTGCTTCAGGAAATTGGGCACCTGCATTGGGCAGTTGCAGCGCTTTCTGTCCTGGGATATCTAGTATCAAAATGTCATCAAGTGTCCCAGAACCGCGCTGAATATGTAGACCTCTTGAAAGACATGTGTAATCTTGTACATCATATCAAGAGGTTAAACATTTGTATTGAGGAAAAAGAAATAAAAGAGAAATTGAAAAAGGCCATGGAATATGTTATTAAAGGATCAATATTTTGTGTTTCCCGATTAAATTCGGGAAATGTTTCTAGGTCGGTACCCTGCTCTCTGCACGATTTATGGCTTAGTTTTATTTTGTTAGTATTATATTTCTCTTGATCAAATGCAAAGTCCGGCTTACAGTTAGAGATTTTATGTTGCAGCTTCTTAAAATCATCAATAAACGCCAGCGTTGTGAGCGAGATTCACTCCAAAATAAGTTACCTTCATCAGGATCTGCAGACGACTGCTTTAACAGAAATTGTGGCGAATCAGTCAGTTGCTCTTCCTCTACCAGATCCACGCTTTCCAAAGGACACAGGTGATTACAGTCAAGTAATTCCTTTTCATAAGACGTTAAATAATTCAGTTTATGATCTGCTTGGCTGCAAATCGATTACATTTCGTAGAAACAACGTTTTCAAATGTTTTACCATACCTTTTTGGCGTTGCTGAAAAGTTATTGCGATCGTGCTATGAAGCTTTAATTTGATTTTCAACTTTTACAGACACGTTAAATCGGACGCTTTCATAGGCAAAACTTCTTTTGCCATGTGAAGGAAATCTACTCAATGATTTTAATCTTGGTTTTGGAATTAAAAGTAATTAATTATTGTCACCCTTATTTTTCTAAGGGAATGGATTTTAACTCATACAGATCCTTTCTAGGCCTTTTAATTTCCAAAGTACCAAAGAAATATGAAGTTTTACTTCTTTGTTATATTAATCAAATTATATACATGATTATAGTTTAATTTTTTACTATTATTTTTTAAATTAATTAAAAAAATTTACAAAGACACATTAGAAATGTTGTTTTCAAAAGAAAATGGTAGCAATTATGTAAACATTATGTTGCACCCAATCAAATTTTTAACGAATGAGTTAGATCATTAACTATTAACAGTAACAGCATGTAACCCAAATTTGTTTTGTAATTTTGAATTAATAATTACTAGTTCTTGAAATCTAAATGCTGTCCACAATGTTTTTACTCACTCTCCTTATAACACAGTTATTTCACGTTTATTTATTATGACATTTTTTGTGTTATTCTGAACAGTTGGAATCAATGAACAATTAGAAGCAGTATCTAAGTTGCTCATCATGGAAGAAATTGAAGATTGCTCATCTAGGGCCGTTGTTATTTGGGGGTTTGGTGGCATTGGAAAAACAACTCTTGCACAAGCTGTTGTCTCCACAGTAGATAGAAAGCGTTACAAGTACGCCAGAATTTTATTGGACGAGGATTCCAAAAATAATAACTATGAAGAAATGCAAGAGAATATTTTGAAAGATGCCTTTCCAACCTATAGGGGTGGACGGGAAATTAAACTCAGAGATGATTCAGATGGTAGGGACAAGTTAACAGAGGCATTTCAAAGTGCAGCAAATGAGCCTGTGTTTCTGTTTATCGATAATGTTCTGCTTGCACAAGATTTGAGCAAAATTCTGCCCGAAGATTTGGAAGGCCTTCCCAAGCGTAGCAGAATACTTATTACAGCTAGAAACAAGGGCGTCACAGATGTCCTTGTGGAACGTGGCCTTGAGCGCAAGGACTATCCTGTCAAAACTCTTGCTGACAATCATGCAGCGGAAATTTTGTGCAAGGACCCTGAAATTCGTGATCGTATGAAGGATGATCTAGACAAGATTGTCAAAGTCTGCCTAGGGATTCCGTTGGTTCTGAAAATTGTTGGTGCTCATCTGCGCAAGCAGGAATACAAAGCAGAGCGTTGTACACTGATACTAGAAGCTTTCAAGAAAGGAGAGAAGATCAAAGAAGATGAGCTCAGCAACCATTTGTTTCATTTTGTGTACGACAAGTTGGAGGAGTCCACACAAGAAGCATTTTTAGATATCTGCTGCTTCTTTCATAACAGTCGGGCTGCTTCTACTGCAGAGCATATTGTGGGGGCTGATCGACTCATGTTTCTTCAAGAGGCAGCATTTTTAGATATCGACACGAAGGACGATGCGTTATCAGTTCATGATATTATCCGATCAATAGGGCGGAGTTTGTCAAATTCCAGCAGAATTTTTGATCTTAACTCTTGGCGTGAAGCTGAAAAAGATGAGGTATATTTCTTCTCTAACTATATTTGGATGGATTAAGCCTCTATATACTTTCATTGTTAAGTTAGACTTGCTGACACGACACTCTTGTAGGCCAAACTCAAAGGAATCAAAGGACTTGTGCTCCCAGCTAATGATTGCAAACTAGAGAAAAGGCATCTTAATTTGATGAAGAACACATTAAGAATTCTGGAATGGAAAGGCAGAATAGATGTTGACGAGTCAGAGGCAGTGGCATTACCAGAGTTAACATATATGTATGTACTTGGTGATATTTCCTGGGTGAATGTAGAAACACTTGATAAATTGGCTGTGTTGAAGTTGGAGAAGCTTCCCACTAAGCTCACAGGTCCTCTCAAGGCAAGTCCTCAGTTCCGATACCACACATACCTTTCACTTATTTTTTCACGTTACTGTTATGGTTTTTAACTTTTTACTATAGTTTTTTTTCAAGTTGTAATGTTTTTCATGTCTAATTAAAGTTATGACAAAGAAATAGTAACTGTTCTTGCAGTTACCAAAACGTTTAAAGAAAATAACAGTCACGAAACAGCCAGATGAAATGGGGAACTTATTAAAGACAGTGCTAAGTTCCTCCTTGCACATGTTAATTCTATTATTTTCAGAAGCAAGCAACTCCTCTAGCCAAAGTGAAGATTACGGTGAAAATGCAGATAACAGTGAAGTGGAAAGTAACAGCAAAATGGTATTTAATAGCTTCCTTCAAGGGTTAAACGAGTTGCACATCCTGAAAGTGGACAATTGCGAGTCTTTGTACGAGCTTCCTGAGCAAGTGTGTCGATTACAGAAGCTGACAGAACTCATATTGGTCGATTGTACTAACATGAAGAGTATTCCAGATTTGATTCGGCAAATGACAACTCTAACGTATTAGAGCTTGGACGGGTGCTCAAGTTTGCAAGAATTGCCTCCTATGATTGGTCAACTTACAGCCCTAACACAATTGATCTTGTCCAATTGTGAAAGATTGAAAGAATTGCCCTCTACCTTTGGTCAACTTACAGTCCTAACAGTGTTAGACTTGTCTTATTGTAAAGGATTGCAAGAATTGCCTTTTAGCTTTGGCCAACTTCAAGCTCTAACAGATTTGAACTTATTCGATTGTGAAAGATTGAAAGAGTTGCCTTCTACCTTTGGTCAACTTACAGCCCTAACAGAATTGAACTTGTCTAATTGTGAAAGATTGAAAGAATTGCCCTCTACCTTTGGTCAACTTACAGCCCTTACATGGTTAGACTTGTCTCATTGTAAAGGATTACGAGAATTGCCTTTTAGCTTTGGCCAACTTAAAGCTCTAACAGAGTTGAACTTGTCCTATTGTGAAAGATTGAAAGAGTTGCCTTCCACCTTTGGCCAACTTAAAGCTCTAAAACAGTTGGACTTGTTTAATTGTAAAGATTTAGAAAATTTAGCTTCTACCTTTGGCCAACTTATAGCTCTAACAGAGTTGGACTTATCCAAGTGTAAAATATTGCAAGAGTTGCCTTCTACTTTTTGCCAACTTATAGCTCTAACAGAATTGAACTTGTCCAATTGTAAGATATTGAAAGAATTACCTTTTACTTTTGGTCAACTTACAGCTCTAACACAGTTGAACTTATCCCATTGCGAAAGATTAAAAGAATTACCTTTCACCTTTGGACAGCTTAAAAATTTACAGAGCTTATATATAAATTTTTGCAAAAGACTTGAGAAATTACCTTCCACCTTTGGTCAACTTGGAGCTCTGCAGAATCTACATATGATGTCTTGTAAAAGGCTCGAGGAATTACTTGCTAGTTTTGAAAAACTCAGATCTCTTAAATATATAGATCTAAAATCTTGCGATAATTTAGAGTCAGACATTTGTCTGATTAATGGAGACATAACAATTGTAAGGAAAAGTGAGCATCTTTGTGTTGACTGTCAGGAGGGCAAAAGATTAAAAATTGTCAAAAGCTACTGGGATAGTCTAATATTCTCGGAAGAGGAGATACTCTCGGAAGAGTAGACATTGTCTTTCTCCGTGAGACCATTGGCTTTGTAATATTGTCTGTCTTTTAAAGACGAATGTAGAGTGTCTTTTGTACAATCAAATAGTAATATGAGCTTTATATTTACCAAGAATCTTGTTATAATATTGGAAAATGGATTGTTTATTTTTAGTAGGGATTACAAATTGCTTAACATGTATTTATTAACTAATTAAATTGAATATGTTTTTTTTGGATAGATCAATATTTATGTTTTTAAATGTTAAAATATAAAAAAATTTAAAAAATTAATTGTTGTGAATTTGGTTGGTTAGAAACTTTGAGTTATTTTTGAAGTCTTTATGTTTTTTCAAATAAACAAGTATTTTTCACGTAATAAAATATATTAAGTACATTTAATTAATATATTTTACTGCGTGTAATAATAAGATATTAATGCAAATGACTTAACAATCAAATTGATACTTGTACCTAACAATAAATAAGAAGTAAGAATTTTTCAAGGTTAAACAAATATTCATCTTTTTAAATTCAAACATATGATTCTTTTTTTAAATATTATAAAAACTAGAATAGATGTTAAGAAGTATTAATAATAAATAAGTATAAATATATGGTAAACAATTATTATGCTATTAGTATTAATATAATAAATAAATATTATAATATAATAATTATAAATTAATATAATATCATTATAATATTATAATAATACATAATATATTACTTGTAAAAATAAAAAAATAATATATAGGATATATAATAATTGTTATTATCACATTGAAATATTATATTAAAATTTTAATATTATATAAAGTAAATGCTAAAAGATAATAAATATAAGACAAATTTTAATATTAATATAATGATATAATATAATTTTTATGATACTATATTCAAATTTATCTTAGGTTTTTTTTTTTTTAAATGCATTCTTTTATTTTGCATTACTACTCTTTATGTCATACTATATGAAGTAGGCATGATTAAGGGATATCATCAAACAATAATAAAGATCCTCTAAACTTCGCAAGGAGCCAAGAGTTTTGATGGTTCTCATAACCATGTAAGACTTCAACAAGGTTATGGCCTTAAAATTTTTGAAAATAATAAATATATAAATAATTTATGTATTATATTATTCAATTATTTATATTATATAATATAAAAAATTATTTTATTTTTTTATTGAGGAAACTCGGACATTTTCTCATGAGGCCACTTCTTGGGCAACATCATTCCCTATTAACACATTTTACTTGTTCAAACCTATGAGCTCAATGGCCCAAAACCTATGAGCACATCAACCCAACAAAGGCACAAGGGCTACAAGGTCGGTGGCCCAATGAGGGTTTGAACCTTGGTGAACATCTCACCAATGAAATGACTTTATCATGACTATATGCTTCAATCTGTATATAATATTTTTTTTAATCATCAATTATAGAACTTATATTTATATTATATGTCATGTTGGGAAATATAGTTCACAGGTTTATGCATGCAAACTAGGAATTAAAACTATCTCCAATGATACACTTAGAAGAAGAATGAATTCACTTGCTCAATCTCATATCTAATTGAAAAGGATTGAGCAAAAGGTGAATTCTATACTCCCTAAATTGAGTTGAAAATGAGTTATGTAAAGATGTAAATTGAATGCAAGCTCTAGTGCTAAAGACGTGAAATTGACAATAATGAGGATGTAAACATAGTCTTAGATCACATATATATACATAAGTATAGATCTGAAAATATCTAAAGACGTAAATCATTTTAAATTTAATAATAAAATAAAATACTCTTTATTCTTAAATAAACTCATAAATCTTCTAAAAGGTCTATTTCAAACACTTTTCCATTCTAAGCTCTAAATGATGTTTCCAATGATATCATAATAATCACAAAATTTCTAGTAAGAGATAAATATTCTTTATTCAATAAGGAAATGTTGTAGTATCCTATTCATATCTACATACAATATTTAGGCTTTTCTAATGCCTTAAGTTTAAATAACAAAACATAAAGAATAGGAAGAGATGTTTCCTTTGATCTGCAATCCAAGCTATCTTCAATACAATCTTTAGAATGAAGACGAGAACAAGATTCAGGTACTTTTTCCACCCAACCTTGAAGCTTGCAGTTCCCCAGAATTCTTGGTCAATCAAGAATACCCGACCCTGTACGAGTTTCTTAGCAAAAAGAATTCGATAGACAAGATGGAATCTAGTGCGTGCCTAGAATGATACATGCATTTTCAATTTTCTATTTCCATAAAGAAACAAGTAAGATCAATCAAGGATGTAGGAGATTGGATAAATAAATAAATCCATCTATTTCAATGGTAAATTGGTTGCTCAACCGAGTATAATGCTAGGCATAGCAATAAAATATAGTTTGGAAAAAGAAAAGTCTCTCTCTATAACCCACATTCGGCACCCATCCTGGAAGGTAATTTTCCCCACAACACAAACATATCTAGCTTTCCTAATGTTCATCATAATGAATACATAAAAGATAATCTTTCTTTTCTCAATTCTAGCTTCCTATTTTTGCATGATAAAAATACAATATTAAAGAAGACAATCTTTCATTAAATAGATATAGAAAAAAAAAAAATTTCATTTGCAACTAATTATATATGTCAAGAAAACAATCTTTCGCTTCTATCTTTCAAGCAAATCAAAGACAAGAATTAAATATAAGAAGGTGTAACACATGTATGTATCTTTACATAAAAATTGAATAAAAAAAATTGACTACACATTCTTTTATTCATTTAAGATAACAATTAAATAGTGTAATAATTAACTTGCATTCTATTTCTTATGGTTTCGAATTTCCACATTTATATCGCCTAAGTTCTCTATCTTTCCATGTGCTTTGGTTTGTCTACCTCTTTTCTCGAACACCATATTTAGTTTAATACTAATATGTGGATTTTCATGATTTATGAATTCAACTAACTAATTTTACTAATTTTCCATAACAACATTTACCATAATGAAAATTCATAATGCGCATACCTATATGGCTTTTCAAATGATATACCCAATAATCATCTTAACTTCTAATGCAAGGTTCAAATTCAAGAGTGTAACTATTTTCTTCACAAAATTAAAATAAGCTTCAATATTTAATAATTCATTATCCTAGTATTTCATCTTCTTTGTGGTTCAAATTCAAAGTTTATAACGCACAAACTCTCTCTATTCCCTTGCTCTGTTTCTAGATGATTTTGTGATCTAATTTCTATGAGGTAGACTACGTTAATCAACAAGCGTTAACAAAATATTTCATTATTTCATCTTTATTTACATGAACGTATTTTAAAGCAATTTAAAATGGTTTCATATCAAGAAATCAAAAATCATGGTTCTAATTCCTTCATTTAATTATTGTATAAATCTTAACAAAATAGAACATTATTTTATCTTTTATATCTCTACAACAAAACTTGCTAGAATAGAAGCTAACTCTGAATTATGATCCAAGTCTGTTATGATCACTGATAACTTCTCCCAAAACTATCTGCAATACCTCCAAATTCTAATGACTTTCCCCTCTACGTGATTCTATCACATAAGCTCTCTCTTCTCTACTTACTACTCTATATTTCCATTCTCTATTCTTAGTTCTTATCTTTCCTATATTTTGCAAATTCCTCTCTTTTTCACAATATCGTCTTCTCTCCCTTCTATTCTCTAATAATAAAAAAAACTAATGCTTTTTAAGAGGATACCTCTGAAATTTGACGCTAAATCTGAGATGATCATCACGAATCTTTTACGACTAGTCGTAATACTCCTAAATCTCCAATTCTTTTCTCTTCTACATTCCACTCTCTAATCCATTATTGTATGTGTGTCCTTCTCTTCCATTTCGATGGTCTATATATAGTGTTTTCATCTTCCTTCTTTCCTATTTTCGGGCCATCTCTCTTAGTGGTGGACTGATTCTAAGTGACACCACACATTGTTTAACTACAACATCACAATCCTAGATGGTTTCGAACACTTATGTGTTCTCCATGCAATGATATTCATTATCCCTATTGTTGACACCAAACTGCTCAAGCCATTTAAGCTCTTTAATATTGGTGGGTTTATGTGGGCTGGTAACCCACGTTACTTTTTGACCATGCCACGTTATATGGTAAATGTGAAAGCACCACGTAGGTGTGGTTATTTGCAGGATAGAGTCGTAATATATTGAAACACTATGAATACCAAATTTGTCTCTCATTCGAACTCAATGAGTTCGTTGTAATTATAAACAATGCTGGTATTTTGTAGAGTAGATACACTTGTCAACTTCCTTCTACTGCAAATAAGGTTATGTGGGGTAGTTGGTGTTTGTAATCGACCCCCGCTCCTTTCCCAATTAGTTTGCTACATGGGTTTGTCGGTTATATCACTGACTCCCACTATTCGATGTGATTTTCTATAAAATAAGTCAGCCACCCTAATATATATATATATATATAATCTCAAATGATTATGTATAGGTATAAATAAAATTCATGAAGTAAGTTAATTTAAATCTTATGATAATTATATATATATATATATATTATAATTACATGCGTATTTACATGTATATGATTGAATCATTATTTGAACTCATATATTTGTATAATACGTATATATATATATATATATAATTACATCTATAAGTAAACAAATAAATATATAGTTCACTAAATCACACATATCTGTACAAAAGAACATGAAATGATAGGGTCAATATTCATTTTCAAATCATTAACACATTACATTCTGATAGACAAATAAAAAATAATATTTTGCCATCACTTACGAAATTTAAATCTCCGGATCGAATCATGCAACCAGTGCATGCATAAATATTCTAAAGTGGTGTGTGAGATTCCATCTATTCTAGCAAATTCGATGAGCTAAGACAACTCTGCCTGAACCCTATTCTTGCCTTCATCTATGTTCACCTATTCCTGTATTGACTTGCACTCAATTTCTCATTAGCAATGACAATCCCCAATAATAAAAAAAATAATATTGATCATTCAATTGCACTTACAGAAAATAATATAAATCATTTCTTTGTATTTGAATTTCTTTCACATTATCATCTAATTCCTCTAAAACTTTCCATTTCCATTTCAATTTAATTTCATTTGCGAAAAGTAAACATTATTTTCCTAATTAAATAATTATGGATAAATAGGATTCCTGTCATCCTCCCCTTCTTAAAAGAGATGTCATCCCGATGTCTTATCATTCTATCAATAAGCACATACTTTCTCAACATCATAAACATTAACCATACATTGTGGTCTTAAATTAAATATAACAAAAATAGTACCACCCATACTATCCAAATTTACAACATGTAAATCAAAATTAGAGTATCAAAGTATCTCATGCATCAAGCAAATACTACTCTAAGAAATTAAAAGAGGAATATGGCAGTCAATCGTCACATCATCCTCCAAAGTAGCACTATCATCAGAATATTGGTCCCACTGGACCTAATACTGAGTGAAATATCTTCTATGTAACTTAACGTTACATTGATCAAGAATTTGGATGCGCTCTACTAGCACCATTCCTGGATCCTATACCCATAATCTACTAGATTCATAATCTTCAACACATTGAAGGGTCCCACATATCTTGGTACCAACTTTGATGTTTTCCTTGATAAGATAGAGCTCTTATGAGGCTTTTCCCTCAAAATAATTTTATCTTTAGTAAAAAATATCTTGGCTAAGTATGGGTCTATTGCTTCATAAAATCACATTTCTCAAGATTAATGGTTAGTTTTTCATCAGATAATTGTTTCAAAACATTAGCTAAATGTTGTAAGTGCTCTTCCTTAGTCTTGCTGAAAATAAGAATATCATCTAAATACACTACAACAAATTTGCCAATGAAATCATGTAAAACTTCATTCACGAGCCTCATGAATGTGCTGGGAGCATTAGAGAGTCCAAAAGGCATGACTTGCCATTCATAGAGACCCTCATTCATTTTGAAACCTGTCTTCCACTCATCCCCCTCTTTTATCCTTATCTAATGGTAACCACTCTTTGGAGGAGCTGGGAGGTGGGAGAGTTTTTTAGGGTTTTAGCAGAGGTACGCGAGAGAGTGAATTTGTAGGGTCTTAGCTCAGTTACAGTAAAATGCCACCCAATTTCGATCCTTCCCAAGTTGTGGAGGTTTTCGTCCGTGTGACAGGAGGTGAAGTAGGGGTGGCCTCTTCATTGGCCCCCAAAATTGGTCCTTTGGGTCTCTCTCCTAAAAAAATTGGAGAAGACATTGCAAAGGAGACGGAAAAATACTGGAAGGATTTGAGACACCATTTGGATGTACTAGAATAGCTTACACCTTGTGATCATTCTCATTTGTAGACAAAACAATGAGTTCACTATTTTTGTGAAATTTGTTGTCATTTTGCTAAATGGAATGCTTCAAAGCATTATCCACGCCTTGGAATACTAAGGGAAATGTAATAGGAGTTATTTTAATGCTCCTCAAACCTCTTTGAGGTATTATCTCTATGCAAATACTCCCTTGTGTAGGTTTTAAAGTGAAGACAGTAGTTGACTGTCAAAAGACAGTGTAAAGATAGTGACAGTGACTGATTTATTTCTTGTTGGCCAAGTGTTTGGCATAATGCCTATCCAACAAAGGTAGGGAAAGATTCAAAATGGTGAGGCAGAGGTATCCAAGCAACTAGGGAGTCTGAAACAAGCTTGAAGGAGAGTAACTATGGTAGAAGCACTCCAAACCCTACAAAACCCTTAAATGATGCCACAAAAAGTGGACAGACTGAAAATTACACTGACAGTGGGCTAAAACCTCAAAAATCCTTGAGCATACACTCCCTAAACACCATCCCAAACTTTCTTTGTGTTTAAAAAGGACATCGTTGGGCTAGGTAAGGAAAAAGGAGCCAATTAGGCGTCCACGGGCTAGTAGCCCTATTGCATAACACACAAAATTAGCAATTTATTGTAAAATGCAAGAACCCGATGGGAAAATGAAACTTGGAGGCTTATAAACCCTACTGAAACATTCTAAGAAATCCACCAAGTGTAATTTGGGACTCCATAGACACTGTGCAGTCTCATTTGGGGTAGTTGAGCCTTATTAATGAGTTTGAGTAAGTTGAGGGTTATGGACCAAAAACAAGAAGATGAGCATTCAATGAAGAACATTACCTTACTGCCCCTACATTTCCATGTAGAAGACCCCTAGTACACATTGAAACTGAAGGTTGGAGGCCCCAAGAGCCAAGCATGAGCAAGTATGGTTGGAAGGGTAAGCATTTTGAGTATTTTTGTGCATGGGCAAGTGTGATCACCAGTAAGGGAGTTTGCTAGGCAAGAAAACCTTGAGTACAAGACATTTGCTCAAGATGTGTATTTGAGTCCTAATATGGTCTAGGAGGTCACATTGTGAAAATATGCCCATGGAAGGGTAAATATGATGTAAAAGTTTGTTTTGAGTCCATCTAAATGTATTTCAAGTGCACAAGCAAAGATTAGGGGTCATATTTATCAAAATGTCAAAATTGTCAATTGTGTTAAAAATGTTGTCAAGCACAAATTATATTAAAATGACCATATAAACTCAAATATGAGTGAAATGACTCATGGCATGATATTTAACCTCATGGTGTATGTTTGGGTTAGGTTCTCCTGCACCACATACCAGGGTTGGAACCTCGCTACCCACAAATCAGAGAAGGGGAGGCGAACAAAGGAGGATGGTCCTCCTTATCATATGACTATTTTTGAGAAATGTTTACAGTATACATATATGGCATGTGGTTAGGTTGGAGGGCTTGAAGCTCCTGATGTAGCAAACATAGGACCACTGGTTTTAGCAGCAGATATTCAGAGACTTGAGCCTAGAGCTTTTTCTTTTGCTTCATACCTGGTGGATAGACTTCATGAAGGCTTCTTGAACTTAAAAGAAAATCTAGACAAGCACTTCAAGCATTATTCATTGTTAATCCATATTATTTTATTTTATGGGAGATTTAGAGGGTTATGGCCAGAAGGTTTGAATGTAAATATAGTTGGGAAGAACGGACAAAGATCAACCAGTGTAGTTATGGGTTTCTCTCTGGCATTACAAATATGTAAATTCTCATTACATCAAATTTGAAGAATTCTTTGTTAAGCCAATTTTCTTGCTTTTTGGTGAGCCTCTATAGGGACCATTTTATAAGGATGTAAAGAAGTTTCTTAGGCCTCATGAGCACAAAAATATGAAGGTTAATCACAATTGGGGTGACTTGTACTCATGCCAAAATTTCATCTTTGTTTGGTGCTATGGATTTGAAGGTTACCCCTATGTGTTACCGAAGCCGACACCAAACAGGATTGCTTTTTTGGAAATTGTAAGGCAATTAAGTGTCTCTATTGCCAAACATTTCAGAGGTGCACACAAGCAAGCCTTCATCCCTGGCACACTTCATTTCTTGGATTTTAAAATTGTATCTACTAGAGCATACGAGGCTATTGACAGGAAGTTGGTGGATGAGTACAACCTATTATAGCACACATCCAAAATGAATTATGATCCTAAGGGCTATATCTACACGAGCGGGAAGAAACAAGTGTTGGGAGATTACTTTCATCAGGAGGATGAATTTGAAGACATGTGTAAAAATTGGGAAGTGGAGGAGCTTGCAGAGGTTATGGAGACCTTAGAAAAGAAACTGGAGGAGAGAAGACATAGACTAGAAAACATGGAGGGAGAGCCAACTCAAAGTGATTCGGGGGATAACGAAGTAGTTTCCAAGCTCCATGCACCTAAGAAAGAGAAGGAGCAAGAAGCATAGGATAAGCTCCTCGTTGCACTAAATGCAAAAACAGATGAAAGGATGACAAAGCACACTTCATTTGTTTCAGATGATCAATTCATCAAGTCTAAAGAGTTTAGGTCCTTCTTATACCACTTCAAAGGGATGAAGTTGAGGGAAGCAAAGTCTAATATCACACTAGAGAATGAGAAGGAAATGTTGCAAAAGCTTAAGACTGATATTGATGCAGAAATGGAAACAATGATCCCTCAGAGAGGAAGGCAGTTGCCAGTGGAAGTAGGTATTATTCTTTTCCCAGGATGGGATTTGAGTGCATCATTTATTTTTGATAGTCTATTACATGTAGACAATAAGGACTTCAAGTTGAATGTCCAAGGGGTTAATGATATATTCATTGGATCAAGATATGATTTGGATGAACAAGCAATATTGTTATGGGCATTGTACCCCCCGAATAAAAGGCCAAAAATCATAGATGTGGATAAAGCTTTTGGTCACATGATGACCCTAAAAGTTGGAGAGGTAGATTGTATGGTCACTGCTGACATAGGTATTAATATCTCAAAATTCAATAAGTCTTAGATGAAACATGAGACAGCAGAGAAAAATACATATAAGGCCTTATATGAGGAAACCCTTAAGAGGAGTGGGCATCCAATCCCTCAAATTACTGATTTAGGAGGCCACTGGAAGAAAAAATTTGAAAAATTAGTTTATGAGCACACTAAGTTGAAGAGGGAGATGAAGAGCATCAAAGCTGATACTGCTTGTGTATTGATAAGTAAAAGATATGATAACATGGAGAAGGCATTGGATGAATTCTGGGGTGTATATCAAAGGAACATGGACAATATGGTTTCTAACACCATAATTCAAGATAGACTCAGCCTGTTGTTACAAGATGCATCAACTAGGGAAAAGGTAAAGAAAAAGGTTCAGGGTTTGCTTGTCACACATGATGAATTTACAAAGGAGTTGAAATCTGAATTTGACGAGTGCCAACAAATTGTTCAGCATAGGGTTTCCAGTTTTGTAGACTATGTAGGTGTAATTAAGGATAAAATTGTATGGCTTTCTGAGTGTAAATCTTTACTTAGTGCGGCCCAAGTAATTGCCAAGATGGATATTCTTGATATGAATGACACAACCGATTAGTTTGAAAAATTTTACATGATCGAGAATGTAGCCAGGGATGCAGTATTCAACACTACAACTTACAAAGATGTGGTCTATTTGTGGTACATTCTGAAGTGTGGACATCGGCTGGATCGAAAATCTTAGTTCATTGTTTAGTTTTATGTTTGTAATGTAATTGATGTTTTAGTTAGGCTGTTTAGCTGTTTTTCAGTTAGTTGTCTAAGATAATGAAAGGGTATGTCCTTTCATTTGTGTCTCTTGGCATGTGTATTTGTAGTGAGTCAGTTTGTATGTAAAAAACCATCGAGGATTCAAGGGAAAAATATACTGCCTAGAAGGACTGCAAGTTATATGTATTAGGGAAGTCTATAGGAAGAAGAAGTATCTTTTTGTGAAAACAGACTGTAATGGACTATTTTCATGTGCAGGTTATGTATACAATCATCTCCTAAGGATTAATATACAAGGTTCATTATTTCTTTTTCTAAATATTGTGCATACTTTTGTGTTGATGAGTTATCTTTGTCCTCTTGATAAATCCATCATTTGATTCCCTATGATGTGTCATCACATGTTGTTACATTAAATGTGAGATTGGGTTTTCATTTTTTGTGTGACACATAGTGAAACCTTTATAGTTGATGATTAATATTGTCTCAGTAGTTGATAGGATCTTTTGTCCACAAAGTGTCAAAAACATCCCTCGATAGAGGCACTGGTCTGGTATTTGTCTTGTAAGGTCCTAGTTGGCCATGCATTTAAGGTCCTTGATAGAGAAACATTCTTCCCAAACTCTATATGAACCTATCTTTGCATATTTCTTTTAAGTCCTGAAAGAATTCTTATTCTTAATATACTATCATAATCATTTTCATTTCTTTTCAAAGGCATTCACTTAAAGCACATAATAAAGCATAATTGCAGAACAATCATTTGCCAGTTTTGCATTTGCTAACCATAAAGCTTCAATCCACTTTAAATAACTTTTTTGTGCTTGAGAGGGAGAGGTATACCCACCTAAGTTCAGTGGAGCCTTAAGTGTAGAGGTATTTGGTCTTCGACCATCCCTATTCATTGGCCAAAGCTAGTTGGATTAGTTGAGGATTTGGCAAACCCTTAAGTTTTCCAATTTGTGGTTTTGGGAACCAACACATTCTTTTACTCATTTCACATAATGTTTCAATAGAGTAATCATTAACTTGCATTCTATTTCTTATCGTTTCGAATTTCCACGTTTATATCACCTAAGTTCTCTATCTTTCCATGTGTTTTTCTTTATCTACCTCTTTTCTCGAATAACATATTTAGTTTAATACTAATAAGTGGTTTTTCATGATTTATGAATTCAACTAACTAATTTTACTAATTTTCCATAACAACATTTAACATAATGGAAATTCATAATGCACAACCTATATGGCTTTTCAAATGAGATACCCAATAATCATCTTAACTTCTTATGCAAGGTTCAAATTCGGGAGTATAACTATTTTCTTCACGAAATCAAAATAAGCTTCAATATTTAATAATTCATTATCCTAGTATTTCATCTTCTTTGTCATTTAAATTCAAAGTTTATAACGCACAAACTCTCTCTATTCCCTTGCTCTATTTCTAGAGGATTTTGTAATTTAATTTCTATGAGTTACACTATGTTTATCAACAAGCCTTAACAAAATATTTTATTATTTCATTTTTATTTACATGAAACCATTTTAAAGCAATTTAAAATGGTTTCATATCAGGAAATTAAATATCATGTTTGTAATTCCTTCATTTGATTATTGTATAAATCTAAACAAAATAGAACACTCTTTTATCTTTTAGATCTCTACAACAAAACTTGTTAGAATAGAGCCTACCTCTGAGTTACGATCCAAGTCTATTATGATCACTGATAACTTCTCCCAAAACTATCTGCAATACGTCCAGATTCCAATGCTTTTCCCGTCTATGCTATTCTATCTCATGAGATCTCTCTTCTCTACTTACTACTCTATATTTCCATTCTCTATTCTTAGTTCTTATCTTTTCTATATTCTACAAATTTCTCTCTTTTTCACAAAAATGTCTTCTCTCCCTTCTATTCTCTAATAATAAAACAAACTAATGCTCGTTTAAGAGCCTACCTATGAAATTCAATACTAAATCTGAGATGATCATCACCTATCCTTTATGACTATTTGTAATACTCCTAAATCTCCAATGATTTTCTCTTCTTCATTCCATTCTCTAATTCTTTGTTGTATGTGTGTCCTTCTCTTCCATTTTGATGGTCTATGTATAGTGTTTTCATCTTCCTTCTTTCCTATTTTGGGGCCATGTCTCTTAGTGGTGGACTAATTCTAAGTGACACCACATATTGTTTAACAGCAACATCACAGTCCTAGATGGTTTCAAACCCTTATGTGTTCTCCATGCAATGATATTCATTATCCCTATTGTTGATACCAAACTGTTCAAGTCATTTAAGTTCTTTAATACTGGTGGGTTTATGTGGGATGGTAACCTATGTTACTTTTTGACCATGCCACATTATATGGTAAATGTGAAATCACCACGTAGGCATGATTATTTGCAAGACAGAGTCGTAATATATTCAAACACTATGATTACCAAATTTGTCTCCCATTCGAACTCAATGAGTTCATTGTAATTACAAACATTGCTAGTATTTTGTAGAGTCGATACACTTGTCGACTTCCTTTTGCTACAAAAAGGTTACGTGGGGTAGTCGATGTTTGTAATCGATCCCCACTCCTTTTCCAATTAGTATGCTATGTGGGTTTGTCGCTAATATCACCAACTCCCACTATGCGATGCGATTTGCTCTAAAATAAGTCTACCACCCTAATATATATATATATATGTTGTACGGTCGATATTCTTATCGACTCCCCCTTGCAAATAGTTTCCAAAGTCTTAGTGGCATGAAATTCTATGCCAAGTCAATTTTAATTATGTTGACTTCCTCAGCATTTCTTAACTCAATGTATTAATGAATCCGCCACTAACCCAAGCAAGTCTATATTTATATATCGACAATTATATATATAAAACTCGTTAAACATGTTCTTTAATAAATCACTTTCCATGATTACACACACACACACACACACACATGTATATCCTATGAATTTATATAAACAATAATTGCATACATGTTTATATGGATATGATCGAATTGTTATTCAAACTAAGATATATATATATATATATACATATGTATACATATGTATATATATACATATGTATACATATGTATATATATACATATGTATACATATGTATATTTATACATACATATATACATGTATATACATATATACATATATATACATATATGTATATATATACACATGTACATATATATATATATATATGTATGTATATATACATATATATATATGTATGTATGTATGTATGTATATGTATGTATGTATATATATGTATGTATATATACATATATACATATATAATATATACATACATATATACATATATATGTGTGTGTGTGTGTGTATTATCTCAAATGATTATGTATAGGTATAAACAAAATTCATGAAGTAAGTTAATTTAAATCTCATGATAATTAGATATATATTATAATTACATACGTATTTACATGTATATGATTGAATTGTTATTCGAACTCATACATATGTATAATTATATATATGTACATCTATAAGTAAACAAATAAATATATAGTTCACTAAATCACACATATCTACACAAAAGAACGTGAAATCATAGGGTCAATATTCATTTTCAAATCATTCACGCATTACATTCTCATAGACAAATAAAACATAATATTTTGCCATCACTTATGAAATTTAAATCTCAGAATCAAATAATGCAACCAATGCACGCATAAATATTCTAAAGTGGTGTGTGAGATTCCATCTATTCTAGCGAAGTCCATGAGCTAAGACAACTCTACCTGAACCCTATTCTTGCCTTCATATGTGTTCACCTATTCGTGCATTCACTTGCACTCAATTTCTCATTAGCAATGACAATCCCCAATAATAATAAAAATAATACCGATCATTCAATTGCACTTACAAAAAATAATATAAATCATTTCTTTGCATTTGAATTTCTTTCACATTATCATCTAATTCCTCTAAAACTTTCCATTTCCATTTCAATTTCATTTCATTTGCGAAAAGTAAACATTATTTTCTTAACTAAATAATTATGGATAAATAGGGTTCGTGATAAAATAGGAAATAGAAAAGAACCCGTGTTTGAAATTTTGACTCAAAAATGCTAAACAATGGTGTGTGGGGTGACCTTGTCCTCAAAGTATCAGATGCAGACAACAAATATATTTTCAAGATCAAGATGTTCATCAGAATGTTTCTCTAAGGTTTTGTTAGAATAGTATCGGACAATTATTCTTGGAGTGACTTTGTCCTCCAAGTTCTTTCTTTGCAAAATCTCTTTCTATGTATCTCAATCTACTCTTCCTAAGTCTATAATTGTTGTCTCCTAAATCTACCACCTGCATGCAATAGAAGAAAAATTGTGTTGTTGATAGCATTTGCCTCTATCAAACCCCAAGATTGAAATCAAACCTATAATTGAAATTGAAATTGAATTAGAATTAAAATTTATAAAACATGACTTAAAAGGGTTAGAGGCTAGATCTGGGTTTGAAATGCTAAAATTGGAATGTTATAAATTCATGATATTTTTTGTGTTGAAGTATTCATAAAGATTTTTTTATGTAGGAATTTGGAAATTTAATTGTAATATCTTGATCATGGATTCCATCTTAAATGCATGAAATATGAATACTTGACCTCTACTGCCTTGATAATGATTGATCGACTACTCACTTGAATTTGTTTGATATGAATAAAATTTAGACTTGAATAATGTAGAGAGGATGTTTCAAATGAGGGGGTAAAGATTTTTTTTATACCTCACCTCATGAAACATGTTTGAATTTATGAAGCAAGACAAAACAAGAAGGGAACTCCAATCTACATTTTTTGTTTGTTGATGGGTCCAAAATTGGACCCAATTAGCATAGAAAAGGTCATCCAAGGTTCCATTGTCCAAGGAAAAGGGTGCCAAGGGAACCTTTGTCTAGCCTATCAGGGGTGAACAAAGGACAAAATAATAAGGTAAATGAGGATTACAATTTGAAGTTTGTATGAGCAGAATTAGGCATAATTAGGGCATAGAAGGATAGAATGCTAAAGTGAGGCCTAGAAGTGAGTACCAAATTATATAGAGATACTGTTGGAATCGATGAACAATGAGAGGGGGTAGTGAATCAATGTTTTATAATTTGAAAACTTATCAAGGTGATTCTTAAACCACTGGATGCATGAGAAAGTAATCAAAGTGTAGAAACATAAAATAAATAACCACACAACCATAACACCAAGATTTTTACATGGAAAATCGGAAAGGGAAAAACTAATGTGGGATTGAGTACTCACAATATTATTATACTATGGCCAGTAGTAGAAAAATATTATAAAAAGGGGAATGCACTTGCATTCAAGAAAACTACCTAGAGCTCATTGCTCAATTACAAAGGGGCTACAATCCGAAGGAAGGCCCACTGCCTTATAGGCTATTAAAAAATAATTACAATGATAACTGAACTGAAATATAGCATCTAACTATGCTGAAATATAATTTCGGTTAGGCTTTGATTGTCTCCTACAAGTGATCTGTCATTCTGTTCTGTAATACAACTTTGTCACATACTAGAGCAACAAAATCTTCACCAAACTTACAAATTCACTCACACAGAATTTCTTCGCTCACCACACATATCAAAATGACCAACCAAATCAATCTTATATATCTGCATCAACAAAAAGAATCATTTACCAAGCTGGCTTCCAAAAACTGCATAAGACACAACATGAAATGTGTTTCACCAAGTTGGCTCAATGAGATCATAAATCCAAATGCGGACCAAAACAAATTGGTAAAATTCTTCCCATAAGTTGGCCCAATCACCTCAAACATGAAACTAATCACCAAAATCATGCCAACAAATCCGCAACACATGTTACTCCCAAATAGCTCTGCCCTAACTGAATTACCAAATATCAAAGCTCTTAACTTGTACACAATTCAACACTAGATGTCATGATCATGAAGTAATCTGTCTCAAACCTAGAACCAACTGCCTTGATCACCATAACCAAAAATAAATTACAGAAATCAAGATGTGCACCATGATCTCATGCTCTACCGATAACTATGTTCCACCTTCCAGACTTATGCCTTGTGAACAAAATGATTTCTAGTAAACAAATTCTATGTATACCAGATGTGATATGTGAATTGAGTTTCCATCAATAAAAAACCCTAAACATCTATCATGCACCAATCATCACCATAACAATGTCACTTTTTAACAATATCCCCCTTTAGCATTGATGGCAACACTATGAAAAATGAACTATGCACTCAGTACTGTAAGACTTCAAAAATTTCAAACTCTCAAAGAATATACAAGATTCCCCTAATAATTTAAACCATTTTTCACTCTGCTCTCTCCCCCTTAGACAGAAATGCCAAAGATAAATGATCCGCCAAAATTGATATACAAGGGTATGTATAGCTACTCACAAAAATTTGAAAATGTCTGCAAAAGTTTTTCTAAGAGACAGCAAATGATTGTCCCATGTCACTTTGTATCGTTGGCTTGTTGGTAGCCTCATCTACCTAGCTCATACTCACCCTGACATTTCATTTGTAATTGGCTTGTTTCACACATTATGACGAAGCCACATGAGCTTCATTGGATGGTTGTGAAACACATCTTGTACTATATTCAGGGCACTCACATGTACAGGATTCACTATGCAACATGCACAGGTTCATATTTGGTTGGCTACATGATTGGGCTTATGATCTTGATGATCACAAGTCCACATCTGGTTACTGCTTTCACTAGTGGTTACGATCTCGTTAGTTGGTAGAGCAAGAAGAAGCATGTCATTTCTCTTTCTTCGATTGAGATTAAATATCAAGGGATTGTTAATGTCACCACTAAGGTCATTTGGCTTCATAATTTCCTCACTAAATTTGGCATCACATTAAATTAGACAATCATTTAATATGACAATAAGAGTACCATCTAGATCTTGCAGAATCTAGTCCAACATTAATGGACCAAACACGTCAAGATCGACATGCATTATCTTTGGGAGTTGATTTAGGAGCATGTCATCAATTTGTAGTGTTTACCTACAACAAAGAAGGATGCATATATCTTAACTAAACCCTTCACTAAGAGTATGTATGTCCATCTTACATCTTTGTTGGGGGTGTTGGACATTTCTTCTAGGGGCTCACTTACCCATTCTTTCTAAACATCCTCTCATTGGGGGTAGTTTTTTCCCATTAGGTTTTCTCCTTCATTTTTCTATTGAGGGGATCTTTTGTACATGTGTACCTTATCAATCTCAGTTGTCAGGACCCATCTTTACTATTTTGTCTACGTTTCTCCCTAAGTTTCACTTAAGGGGATGTGTTAGTGTGAATAGGGTTCTTTAGCCTTCTAGTTCCCACTATAGCTCTCTTCACACTTAGTTAAGCTTACTTAGGGAATTTTTCACTTTATCCCACATTGGTTGTGTTTTAGTCCCTTGGGTGGTAAATTCTATATATATTCACCCATTTCTTTGATATCAATATCTTATTTTCATTGTAGTCTTTGCATTCTCTTGAGTTGAATATAGTTTATTTCGCTCATTTTGTATTTCTTGGTTTGCTCTCCTCCATTCATTCACATTTGTGGATTGAACTCTCATATTTTGGATAGTTCTTATTGGTTGAATTCTCTAGAGAAAGTTCTTGAATTTTACATTCGTGATTTGTTGCTTCAACATATATCACTAACACTATCATTTTTCTATCCATACAAACATCACACCTAACAATTTAGAATTATTAGTGATGAAAAGACTCTCATATGCTAGATAGAGATCAGTGTTCAACGTGACCATTGTCTACATACCCATTGCATTCGCATGTTATCTACTAATAAAATGTAATCACCTAATGAGATGATGTAAAGTAGTTTCATTACAAAGGCCTATGTAAATTATTGTTCACACCATGACCTACTATCTTTAAGTCAAGTCTCTCAACTTCAATTGAACATGTATTATTTTCCCTATAATTCTTCCATTGACTTGACTAATTGTTTTTTTGTGTGTCTACTGATGCATTTCTTATTTAAAAAATACAATTGTGTTTCCTTAACAACTACAAATATTATTTCAAATGCATCTTACCTTGGGCTTCAACTTGCTTTCGGGGGAGGTCATAAAAAGGTATGGCTTGAAAGTGACTCCCTGAATATTATTAATTGTCTGATTAAACATACAACAACATTTAATTCAAGATTGTCTCGATATGATTACCAAAATAGATGAATTTTTAAAAAAATGCATGTTTTTGGGGAAGGTAATCAACTTGCGGACTATGTGACTAACTTGGGTGTGGTTTATGAGAAAATCAAATGGTGGAGGGAAGGGGAAACTTTCCCGATGCACTTGTGTGAACTGGCACAAAAGGATGCTGTAGGTATTGTAGATTCTCAATGGTCAAATATTAATGATGTCGTCTTATCACATGCATAAAGCCACTCTCTGTAATATTTGGAATTGACATAACACTAGGGTTTCCAAATTATTCTTGGCTTCCTAGTTTTGTGTCTTCTAGTTTTGGTCTGGTTATGAGACGATGAGTCTCATAATTGGCAAGGGTAACTCGAACATTGGGGGAGATAAAAATAGGATTGATCCATCCTTGTATGAGAAGTGGGAGCAAAATAAGGATATACATGGACTGAGATTGCAGATCACAGTCTTGTCCTATACATTAAAAAACTGCATGGTCATGACCCCAGGGCGATAGAAGGGTTTGTTAATGGTTGGAATGATGGTGTTCTCAGTGTCTATGGTGCTGAGTTCAAAATTGATGAGGAGCTTATTGCAGATATCATTGGGTTGCAGATGGAGGGGAAGAATTTCTACAGAGAATGCAAGGCAATGGAGGAAGCCCTCTTTATTTTCTTTGATAAGTAGAGAGAAAGAGACAGAGTTAGGAAAATGGCTGACAGGGGCTACATTAGGAAAGAGTTGATGAGCCTTTGGGCTGATGTTGCGGAGGTGATTGTGAGGTACATTACCTTAGATGGTCATTTTCTTAGTACTTTTTTTACCTTTTTACTATTTTGAACCATTTTAGACATGATAGGAAAATCTCTTTGCCATTTTATTTTCTCAATTTTTTGGAGCATAGCCTTTCTAATCATTCAAAAAAATGTGAAAACCCTGTTTTACATGAGGGCCTTATCCTTCTTATTATGGAATATGCTAAAAAGAATGAAGTTAAGCCCTCACCGACCTACAAAATTCAATGTAACCCCAAAACCTTTAATGTTCCTTATGTGCATGTTGTGTCAGATATTGAAATAGAGGATGAGAGGATCTCGGGTGAGGTGTCTATGATTTGGTGTGACCTTCAAGGGTCAGAAGATGACTGAGAGGATCTATCAACCCTCTGATGAAGAGAGTCCCCCCCTCGAAGGTCACTCCTGGCACTAACAGTAGCAAAAAGTATAAACCCCCCTATAAATGTAGCCAAAAAGAACAAAACCCCTCTTCCCCAGGAGATGGGTAATAGTAGCTTTATAGAGCAAAAGGTGAGGAATTCTATGGATCTTAATTATAAAGAGAATAAGAATATTAAGTTGGATATCCCCCTCAACCTGGACCTAGTGGACCCTGATAATAGACCTACTACTTGCTAACTCGACCTCCAATTAGGAGAACTACTTTCATTGGGTGATTAGTGAAATCTTCTTCATCAAATAGGGAATAAATGACAATATTAATAGCTTCACTGAGACCTCAATGCCTAATAAATCTGATGAGCTCCTTAAATTGACTTAGAAGTTGACTCAAGATGTTAAAGTCATGAAAACATAGCACGAATCCAGAATTGTCAGTTTGAAGAAAGAATTGGAAGACCTTAAGGGAAGTCTCAGGAATTTGGTTGAGATTAGTAAAAAGGCAATGAATAACAATGCTAAAGACCTTAAAAAGCTGAATGAGAAAATGATAATCCATAAAGCTCAACTGATCAACAGTATTCCGATATCTACTACGAAATCTAAAAGGAAAAACCTGGTTACTAATCCATAGGGATTGGAGGTGCTGGTTTGTAAATGCCCATCTACTAGGACAAGGAGCAGGAATCAAGAGATAAGTACCATGAAGAGTATCATGGAGGAGCTGGAAGACATCAATAACAACTTTATTGAGAAAAATTTTGAGCTATTCGGAGCTCTTGTTTAGCTTTATGCTGGATTTCCTAAGGTTTTAGTTTTGTTTTTTAGTTGAGCTCCGTGGGATTTTGCCCCTGTTTCTTTTGCTGTTTGGCTGTTGGATCTGGACTTTCTCGCTGCTGTTTTGCTTTTTCTGTACTTGAATTTGGGTTCCAGATCTTGTAAAACCTATTTTATTTTAATAAAAAACTATAACCATTATTTCTTTGCCTCAAATTAAAAAATAAAACACGTGAGTAAAGACTAAAAGGATGAAAGGAACCGTTCGATTGAAATAAAAAAAAAGACGTTCAGTAGCTCAAATAAGGACGTAGGAAAAAAAACAGCAAGGGACTTGTTTATTATATTCTTTGCTTCTTGATGAGGAGATCCCCTACACATGAAATACGAGTGTGTTAAATCGTAACTTTTTATACCACGGTCATGAATAATTTGAAGGATTCCAGCTGGTTTGCCCATCAGGGAATTGGTCGTTTTTGTCTGCTTCGTGCAAGAGGACCGATGGAACTTTGATTTTGACAAAGATTTCATGCTATTAATTATTTAAATAAAATATAATTGGCTAGCTTTTCAATTCCTTTGGGCGTAAGCATATGCCGCTCAAATTGATTTAACTTCAAAAATAATAGAAAGGATACCTAATTTTGTTTGATGGAGAATATAAAAATTGAGATCACAGAAGTTGGATGGCATGTTGATGTAAGTCCGAAGATAAAATATAAGATGGCTATGTAGTCCATCGAGACGTTCCAACCGTTATTGTTTTTTAATTAGAATTTGTTTCCAACTCATCTTTCCTCTGCTAACATTCCAATAATTTTAAAATTAAAAACGGTCAGGTTGTCAGATCAATTGCGTAGGTACTCCTTTCTAACAATATTTTTTAAGCATTGACTGTCCATTATAGCCTACGTTGTCACATCATATCAAGTTCACTTGCTTGCAACTGATTTCTAAATTCATACCATTTAATCCAGATATTGTATGATAGTCTCACATTAATCAACATGATTGATTCGGGATCATTTCATTATTAATGGATTATATGTTAATTTATAGGTTTATATTGAAAATTTATATGTGGAAGATAGCTTTAATTCAATACATGTACAAATTTATTTATTGCTTATGATGTATAGTAAAATAAATTTTAATAGATGATTGTAGGATTTGGTATCGTTAAATATAATTATTTTGTATATAGATATCACGTTTTAGAAAATATATATTAAAAGTGATAGACATAAATTATTGAAAAATTAAGTAATATGGAGAAACATTTCTATTGAGAATAATTGTTTGTGGGGATGTAGAAGGGTGCTTTCCAAGCCTAAAGATGGGGGATTCATATAGAAAAATCACTACACATCAAAATTACAATTTATATCATGTTAATTCTACACTTGTATAAGAACCTTGAATATAGTAACTACAAATTTCCTGAAAGTGGTCAATGCAATTTATGATTCCAAGGCAAGTTTCTTAACTACCATGTCATGTTAAATTCAAATTTTGGAGCTTTGAAGAGGTAAGTGTAGTTCTTCATGGCATTTTTAGTACATCAATCTAGGGGAGACACTTAGAATTTTGTCATCAAACCCTAATCTCTTAGTCATTTCTAACCATTGATCTTGAAATCCAATGCGAATGATCAATTCCTTGTCCGAGATAACCATTTATCAAAGACCTTACAAATCATTATCATTGAACCATCCCATATTTTCCTTACATTATCTATTTAAAAACTCATCAATAGTCATGTTATTGGTTCATTAAGAAACAACATTTCTCAATTCATTCTTAACTCAAATTTGATGTCCAAAGATAGTAAAGAGAGAACTCTTAGGGTTCATTTCCTCTTTCACTCAATTTAAAGGAGCAGTTGAAAGAGAAAATGTAATAGATAAATGATCATTTAAACATTCATTTTATTTTCTATTTTTTCACCAATTTTTCAAACAACTATAATTGGTTTGGACCTAATATTCACAAGTATAGACTTGAACATAATATCTTGATCTAAACTCTAACTAGTGAGATTTATCTAGTAGACAATGAACAATTAGAATTTTCTCACCTCAATCTTCTAATATTTAAGTCTTCTTAAGAACTTGCAATATGTAAAAGAACCTTTTAAGAATTTGTGGATATCATATTCTCCTTATTTAAACCTTTGGTTAAACTATTCAACATAATGAACTCAATGTGAAAACATTAAGCATTTAGTATGCTCTTAAGATGATGATACAATACATTCTTTTCTCAATGCTAGATGATTTCTTGATTACTGCTAATATTTGTATACCATCTTAACGTCTAATTTTAAATTTATCACACTTTTATTGGTTCATTATGACTTGTAACTGAAGAAACATGAACTTTATTTATTAAATTTTAAAAAAAGAGATTTAAAATACAATAATATAATTATAAAGTTGATTTTTCTGAATTCCACACCTCCATATTAAATCCATATTAAATATAGATATTAAAAATATTTAATAATAAAAATAAATAAATAAATTCCCTATGAAATATACCATTTTACTTTATATGAATCATTATATAAATGGCGAATCTTTGTAACGCAAAACATAAACGACAAGTAATGTAAATATGATTTTCTTAACAACTTGCATGCATACCTGCATTGGGCCGTTGCAGCGCTTTCTGTCTTGGGATATCTGGTATCAAAGTGTCATCAAGTGTCCCACTTGATTCGCTCTAAGATAAGTAACCTCCGTCAGGATCTGGAGATGACTGGTTTAATAGCAATATTGGCGAATCAGTCAGTTGTTCTTCCTCTTATCAGATCCACTCTTTCCGAAGGACACGGGTGATTACAAACAAGTCATTCCTTTTCATAAGATGTTAATCTAATTACACCTCATTATAGTTTTATTTTTTTTATTATTTTTTAAATTAATTAAAAAATCTTACAAGGATCTTTTTGGTCTATATTAGGGGTGGAAAGCAAATAGAACTGGAAGACGATGAGGATGGTAGAGAGAAGTTAACACATGCTTTTCAAACTGCAGCAAACAAGCCAGTGTTTCTGTTTATTGATAATGTTCTGCTTGTACAAGATTTGAGGAAAATTCTGCCCGAAGACTTGAAAGATCTTCCCCAGCGTAGCAGAATACTTATTACAGCCAGAAGCAAGGGCGTCACAGATGTGCTTCTGGAACGTGACCTTGAGCGCAAGGATTATCCTGTCAAAACTCTTCCTGACAATCATGGGGTGGAAATTCTGTGCAATGACCCTGTGACTCGTGATCATATGAAGGATGATCTAGACAAGATTGTCAAGTCTGCCAAGGAATTCCGTTGGTTCTCAAAATTGTTGGTGCTCATTTGCGCAAACTGGAATACAGGGCAGACCGTTGTACACTGATACTGGAAGCTTTACAAACAGGAGGGAATATCAAAGAAGATGAGCTCAGCAACCGTTTGTTTAATTTTTTTTATGACAAGTTGGAGAAGTCCACCCAGGAAGCATTTTTAGATATCTGCTGCTTCTTTGATAACAATCGGTCTGCTTCAGCTCTAAAGTTTATTGTGGGGCCTGATCAAGTCACATTTCTTCAAGAGGCAGCATTTTTAGATATCGACGAGGAGGAGGAGGATTTATTTGCTCACGATATTATTCGATCAATAGGGCGGAGTTTGTCAGATTCAAGTAGAATTATTGATCTAAACTCCTGGAATGAAGCTGAAAAAGATGAGGTATATTTCTCCTTTAACTATAATTAAATGGATTAAGCCTCTATATACTTTCATTGCTAAATCAAACTTGTTAATACTATACTCTCATAGGCCAAGCTCAAAGGAATCAAAGGAGTTCTGCTTGCAGATTATGATTGCTTGCCAGAGAAAAGACATCTTAATTTGATGTAGAATGTTGGTTAATGGATTGGATTTCTCAAAATTTACAAATAAATATTCCTGTTGCCCAAATAGAAAACCAATGATAACCAGCAGTTGGGTAAATAATTATTGTTTTTACCCTCTGCATTAAGGTACAACTCCCTATATAATATTCAATGAATTTTGAATAATTTTTCTTTATGCGATTCACTTTTAACCAGAAAGTAAACAAAAGGCTTCAACATTCACTAGTCAACACAATATGAATGCTTAATGATGGATAATGAAATTCATAATAAGACATTTGATCTCAAATGAAAATTAACTCTCAGGATGATAAAAAGAATATTTGAACTCTGATTGATACTCGCTCATGTCTCACAGGACAAGGGGAATCAGAAAATTCAAAAGCTTTCAGCTAGTTTCATTTACCAAATTGATTCGCAGACTTCAAATGAAAAATCAGAGAAAAGAAACAGATACATAAACACATAATCATTCCAACAGAAACTTTACGTATTCGAAACACGCAGGTTTCTAAAGCTGTATCATATATTTCATTCCACTCAAAGATGGGTATTTCACTAAAAATACAAATGAAATCAGTCTGTTCCTCCAATTCTCACACCAAAAATTCTATATCGCGCAAAAACATCCTTACAAATATATATAGCCGCCAGGCTTAATTGTCTTTTTTAAACAAAATGCAACTATGAAATTCAAGAGACAACCGTCTATAACTGAAATTAACTAAACGGCTACAAGCCGTAAATAGAGCCATAACGAAAAGAACAGAAAACGGCCTAAATTGTCTCTGGGGTGTGCGTGGTGCCACGTATATTTCGCCACTCCATATGAGCCGTGGAGAAGTTATGAACTACTTGGTAATGTGGGAGCCCAATGTGCAGGATGCGTTGCTTCCAAACTTCTTTATCCATACCCACTTGCGTGACTTTAGTTTTATGCACTTCTAAATGATCCGAACAGACAACCAACATGGATTCAATGCGAGCTACTCTGGTGAAGTCATCTTGGGTGAAAGATTTTGATTCTTTAACAGAGTTTATTTTCCCTTTGAAACTCTGCACCATATCTACTACCTGCTCAATAGTCTGTCCGTCTTCTTTCAGAAGTTGTACATCGATTCACTTCAAGGTCTCTTCATCACGGCAATGAGTTCTTTCAATTCTTTTAACCACTTAATGGACTCTTCGTGACCTTGTTTTATGATTGAATTTCTCCATTCAATGTTTTCCTTGGCCACATGTAGTACCTTGTCATCCAAATCATTTACTACCTTTTCTGTAAGGAAGTTCATGACACCATACTTCTGTATATCTCTCATTTGAACCAGTACTGCAGCCCATTTTTTCCTTTCATTTTCCCACGCTGACACCTCTGTTTCAAGCTCTTGTGTTACGGTCACAGCATCCTCATACACCTTGACCAGATTAGCAATGTAATCTGTTCCTTGTTGAATTATGAACTCAAGCCATTGCTCGAAGGTTTCTGCCAGTACATGATTTCTCTGAACCTTATCCAACAAATTCTGGTTCATGGGAGATTTAGGATCAAAATTTTGAGGAACCTGTGATAGGGGCTATGGGCTAGGGTGATGAATGGCATTAATGTACTCTGCCATCTGCTTCACGGTCTGTTTCAACTCGCGTTTGTCTTTCTCATCCTTCCATGTTCTGGACAACATTCGTTTAGCAGAGGACTCTAGGTGTTTTGAATCAGCAGCCCTTGAAGCAGTTCCTAAATCAAGCTTTTCAACAACAAAATCCAGCTAAGTTGCATTCTTTGGATCTTTGTCTGAAATTGGCCTAGCCACTTCAGCTACCCAGTGCCCTGTATTCTCATCCACCTCCAGCATAGCTTCTACTTTTAGCTTTTTAGACTTAGGTGTTTTCCTGAGGCATTTACTCACCATATCCTCCATGGGTACACTGATAGGGACTACGTTGTGTTTCTTACTTATTGATGCTCCCAACCACCTTGAAACGTTTGAGGATATCTTTGCTGGTGGCGTTTGATATTCAAATGAATCCATGGTAGCCAAAGTAGTTACTTGATTGGGGATTTCCCTGGGCTGCTCCTTTTCTTTACCTGCATCTTGAGCTGTAGGGATGTTTACTTCCAGTTCACCCATAATCACTTGCGCCTCCTCAGTATCAAGAACTATGATAGTTTCTTTTCTTGTAATGTCTACACCTTTCCTTTTACTTCTGGAATGGGTGACTCGAACTATTGAGGGGCCAAACAGTGGTTCTTTAAGTTTTCTGGTTTAAACCTTCTCACCTTGAGTACTAGTGACACCTGCAATATCAACAATAATGTTAGAAGAAGAAATTGTTGCAGTAGGATGAGATTGCTCAACTGATTTCTCGACCGAGGGAGCGGTCAGTCTTATTCCAAGCCTACGATCTCTTAACCATTTCTCCGTTCTCCTTATTACATTAAAGGTTCTAGACTGAACTTTTTCTTCTTCTCTCCTATCCCAATCAATTTCAGGGATAGGTTGCTCATGAACTCTTTCATTGAACTCCGAGTCCAATACATCTTCACCTTTCGCTTCTTGTATTCCTACAATGTTCATTGGCAATTTCAAAGTAATGATTTGTCGTAAAGTGAACCTTGATCATAATCTTCTCCGAACTTCAAATTCATTACAGCAATCCTCCCAATAGTCTTCTAACTAGGGTATATGTGAAAAGTTCACATCAACATTCAGGTGCTTCGCTGCATATTCTTTGTTGTCGAACCCCTGCCGAGCAACATATGGTGGAAAATTCATCTTCTTGAGTTCCAATTCTAAGTTCAATGCATCAGAAACAGTTTGGCAACTATAATGTTCGAGTTCAACTGGGAAAATTGCTTCAGATTCACTTTTCATCCCAAATCTCTTATCCACATGAGCTAGCTGTCTGCTAACTTCTAAAAGTACATAACTATCGAGAGCATATCTTGGTAATCTGAAAGGTTCATCTTCAAAGCCTCCAATTATGATATAAGTAAATCTAGGAAATTGAATAAAATAACTCCCATATGTGGTGACCAACTTTAGTGCCTCAGGTGACATTCTATTATTCAAATCTCCTTGCAGTTCAAAAGTTAATCTTCCCACAAAGACATCATTCCATCTTAAGAAGTTTTCTGTGTACCTTTGTATTTGCAAATGTGGATAGCACTCGTAGACCTTCATTCCATCAACCCAAGGTTCTTGATGTAATCCTAGCCATTCTCTGATACAGGCTAAAATATGGAACAAGTATGAAGTCATGTGAAAATTAGCTGTTCCAACAAAATTACTCAACCCTTCATGCAATCTCTCAGCAATTACTTGCGCCCAGTCTAGGTATTTTTCACTAGCTAATAATACCTGAATGTAAAAATACATCCAGTCCTCCCAATAGAAGGCATGTGAATTCCCCTTAAGCCTATTCAAAAGGATCACAATATCCCTAACTTCTATGATGAAATGCTCTCTTGTTAAGGGTTTGGGCAACCTAGAACTTCCCTTTTGTATTTTAAGGAGCCAGTTTCTAGTTATGACGCTCCGATAAACACTTCTCTTCTCAGAGAAAAATGCGTTTGAGGTTCCTATGGACCAATCTTCATATGGCTCTTTGTGAGGAATTCCAATTGCAGCCATTACAGATTCTCTATCAATCCGCACTAGCATGTCTCCATTATTGGCTCTAATACACCTATTACCAGTATCATATCGGTTCATGCATGCATATACTAATTCTGGGCAAGAAGCAGCAATTGGGAATGCAGCAGCCTCAAGAAGACCACTATGAACTATCTTTTCCATCATGGAATTGGTTGTTGGGTTCTTGGCCCTCTCTAGAAAGTTATCTAACTCATCCTGAATGAAGGTTGTATCATCTAACTCTGGAAGGGTACTAATCAAGCATGATGTTCAACCCAATTTGGGTAGAGTCGGTCTCATTTTTGCTTTAAATTGCATCAATCAGACAACATTCAACTCCGAAGCAAAGAATTACACTTTCCCATTTTCAGAACTAAAATAGAGCAGGGGAAAATAAGCAATTGAACTCACCTATCGTCAACATCAAACTATGAAACCCTTGGAAGAACTGAGCTAAATTACCTTCTGTGTCTCCACTCTTCACCAACAGCAACAATAATTATCTTACCTGAGACGCCCCATATTAAAAGACGAAAAAGACTGAAAAGAACCAACACACGCTTCGGCCCAGCTCATTCATCCATGTAAAATCACTTTTGATTTGATATAATTCTGACATGCTTATTAATTAGAAATCAACTCCACATAGTCGACATGCCTTCTCATGATTGTTTCCATAATTACAATTTGAAAACACGAAAACCAAGGAAAATTCTATTTTGATTGCGTCGCCTTTTCTTCCAAGACACCATCGGGCTGATTTGAAAACACCGCTTTGAACCTTGAACTCATTTTAAAAGTTCATTGATTCAAAGTTCAATGACAACAAGTCACATTTGCGAACAAGCAGAAAGAAACAAAAGGAATGTTCAATAACACCACCTTAAACCTTGAATCATTTCAAAAGAAAAGTTCAATGGTTCAAGTTCAAAGCGACCACAAGACTAGTACTAAAGAGACAGCCGCAAAACACAAGACAAAAGACCAATTGAACCTTGAACCTTGAACCAAAAAGGTTCAAAGTTCAAGTTCAATGACTATGCTAATGACAACTTAGAACTTTATGGAACACATTTCTCTTGAACTCGAATTGTGAACTTTATAAAAGGTTCGACAAATGAGTATGAAACTCGTTTAATGAAGACTTAAGTCCTAGGAAAATAATTACCCTTTTTTTTTAATAGACTATAAACGAAAAATAAAAAGGGGGCAACAAAGAACACATCAAGAATTTTGGAATGGAAAGGCAGAATAGATGTTCACAAGACAGAGAAAGAGACATTACCAGAGTTTAGATATATTTCAGCACTTGGTGATATATCTTTGGTGAATGTAGAAGCACTTGATAAATTGGTTGTGTTGAAGTTGGAGAAGCTTCCCACTAAGTTGACAGGTCCTCTCAAGGCAAGTCCATAGTAACAATACCTCACAAGGCAAGTCCATAGTAACAATACCTCACACACCATTTCAATTTTGCATGTTATTGTTATGGTTTTTAACTTTTTATTATTGCCTTTTTTAGTTTTAATGTTTTCAATGTTCAACTTAAGTTATAACAAAAAACAGTAACTGTTCTTGCAGTTACTGAGAAGCTTAAAGAAAATAACAGTCACAGAATAGCTAGAAGAAGTGGACAACTTATTAGAGACAGTGCTAAATTCCTCCTTGAAAAATTTAATTCTATATTTTTCAGAAGCAACCAACTCGTCTAGCCAAAGGGAAGATAACAGTGAAAAGGAAGAAAACAATGAAGTGGAAAAAAACAGCAAAATGGCATTTAATATCTTTTTTCAGGGTTTAAATGAGTTGAACTATCTGAAAGTGTGGAATTGCAAGTCTTTGTGTAAGCTTCCCGAGCAAGTATGTAGATTACAGAACCCAAGAACACTCGTATTGTCAGATTGTACTAACTTGAAGCGTATCTCGGAATTGATTTGGCAAGTTACAACTCTAACATGTTTGAATCTGGAAGGGTGCTCAAATTTGCAAGAATTGCCTCCTATGATTGGTCAACTTACAAACCTAATAGGTTTATGTTTGAGTAATTGTGAAAGTTTGGAAGAATTGCCTTCTATCTTTGGTCAATTTACAGTCTTAAAACAGTTGGATTTGTCTAATTGTAAAAGACTAAAAGAATTGCCTTCTACTTTTGGTCAACTTATAGCCCTAACACAGTTGGATTTGTCCAATTGTACAAGATTGCAAGCATTGCCTTGTACATTTGACCAATTTACAGCCCTTACAGAATTGAACTTGTTCAATTGTGAAAGATTTCAAGAATTTCCATACACCTTTGGTGAACTTATAGCTCTAACAGAGCTAAATTTGTCCAATTGCAAAAGATTACAAAATTGCCTTATACTTTTGGCCAACTTACATACCTAACACAATTGAACTTGTTCAATTGTGAAAGATTGCAAGAATTGCCTTCTATCTTTGGTCAACTTAAAACTCTAACAGAGTTGGACTTGTCCAATTGTGAAAGATTGAAAGAATTGTCTTCTACTTTTGGCCAACTAATAGCTCTAAAACATTTGGACTTGTCTTGTTGTGAAGATTTAGAAGATTTACCCTCTAGTTTTGGCCAACTTATAGCCCTAACAGAATTGAACTTGTCGAGTTGTGAAATGTTTCAAGAGTTGCCTTCTACCTTTTGTCAACTTATAGTTCTAACAAAACTAAACTTATCTAATTCTAAAAAATTGGAAGAATTGCCTTTTGCTTTTGGCCAATTTACATCTCTAACCCTATTGAATTTGTCCAACTCCGAAAGCTTGAAAGAATTGCCTTTTAGCTTTGAGCAACTTAAAACTCTACACAACTTAAATTCAAGTTTCTGTAAAAGACTTGAGAAGTTACCTGACACCTTTGGTCAACTTGAAGCTCTACAAAACTTACATATGGGGTCCTGCAAAAGGCTTGGGGAACTACCTGCCAGTTTTGAAAATCTCAAATCTCTTAAATATATAGATCTACAATCTTGCAATAATTTGGACTCAGACATTTGTCAGATCAATGCTAACATAAAAATTGTAAGGAAAAGTGAGCATCTTTGTGTTGACTGCCTGAAGGACAGAAAGTTAAATATTGTCAAAAACTCTTGGGATCGTACAATAAACTGGGAAGAGTAGACAATGTTTTTCTCCATGAGACTATAGGCTTTGTAATATTGTTGGTTTTCTAAAGATGAATGTAGAATGATGAATGTAGAATGTTTGTTGTACAATCAAAAAGTAATATGAGCTTTATATTTACCCTAATTGAACTATCAGATTACAAGTTGTTTAACAATCTTATTAATTTGTGTATCTACTAATCAATTAAATTATATAATTTTGAAGAATAATTTAATAAGTATATTTTCAAATATTAAAATATAAAAATTTCAACAAAAAATATTCAAAAAATTAATTATTATGAATTTGATTGGTTTAGTGAGTTTTATGTCAATTTTGGGACCTTCATGTTGTTTAAGATAATCAAGTATCTTTCAAATAATGAAATATTGATTATTTAAAATGCATTATGTACTAACAAGTGCTTTTAAAATATTAAAATATTATATGTTTAAATGTTTTATGTACTAATAATATCTTACACATGGCTATTAAGTATATTTAAATATGTTTTAGTATGTGTAATAATAAGACATTAATGCAAATGACTTAACAACAAAATTGATACTTGCACCAAAGAATAAATAAGAAATTAAAAATTTCGAGGTTAAACAAATATTTATCTATTTAAATATAGACGTGAATTTTCAAGAAAGAATATTATTATAAAAATACATGTAACATTTAACATTTATAATAGATTTACTAAAAGTTTACATATTATATAAAATTAATACTTTAATAGAGAGATAGAATGATAATAGATATAAGACAAATTTTAATATTAATGTAATGATATAATAGAATTGTTATGATACTATATTCCAGTTCACCTTAGTATTTTTTTTTTAAATACATTCTTTTATTTTACACTACTCTTTATGTCATACTATATGAAATTAACCTGTTTATGAGAAATTAACAAATAATAATAAAGATCCTCTAAACTTTGGAAGTGGTCAAGAGTTTTTTGGGTACATAGCTTTGAAGGTCATCACATTGTGGATGTTCATGAAAGTTTTGAACTTTTCCAAAATTTTGGATGACATGATTTTTTATTTTTATTTTTTTAAATTAGATCTCAATAGTTTTGATGGTTCTCATAACCATGTCAGACTCCAACAAGGTTATAACCTTCAAATTTTTTAAAATAATTAAATATATATATATATATTCTAGCATGGTTTGAGCCTAGAAAAAACACTTACAATGCATCTTTTCTCATGAGGTCACTTCTATGGGCCATCATTCCCTATTAACACATTTCTCTTGTTCAAACCCATGAGCTCAACAACTCAACGAAGACCCACAACTTGTGAGCACAACTATCCAATGGAGGCACATTTCTTATGAGCACAAAAACAACCTAGCAAAGGAACAAGTCTTTTGAGCTTAGTGTCCCTACAATGGTTTGAACCTTGGTAGTTGCCTCACCAACAAAATTACTTTACCATGAGTCTATGCTTCAATTAGCATATGAACTTTTATTTTTATCATCTATTATTAAATTTATATTTATATTATATGTAGTGTTAGGAAATAGGGTTCACAAGCTTATGTATGCAAACTAGGAATTAAACCTATATCCAATGATTACACTTAGAAGGAGAGTGGATCCTCTTCACTCAATCCTAGATATCTTATTAAAAAGGACTAAACACAAGGTAAATTTAGTACTCTTTGAATTGAGTTGAAAATGAGTCAAGGAAAGATTTAATTTGAATGTAAGATCTAGGGCTAAACATGTGATATTATCAATAATCAACCCATACAAATAGTCTCAAATCAAACATGTAGACATAAGTATAGATATGAAAATATCAAATAGAGAGAAACTTGTGTCTGAAATCTAGACTAAAAAATGCTAGACAATGGTGCTTAGGGCGTCCTTGTCCTCAAAGTGTTAGATGTAGACAACAAATATATTTTTGTGATCAAGAAATTGTTTTGTGTGTTTTCCTAAAGTTTCATCAAAAAAGCGTCAGATAATGGTGCCTAGGTGATCTTGTCCTCGTTCTACCTCTACAAAAGTCAATTTTGTTTATCTCAATCTTCTCTTCCTAAATCAGTAATTGTTCTCTCTTCAATCTACCACCTACACACAACAAAATTGTGTTGTTGATAAAGGTTTTCCTAGGTCAAACCTTAGTTTTGGAATTAACTCTATAATTGAATTGAAATGTAAAGCATACCTTTTTTGAAGTCCACATAAAGAATTTGTCATGTATGAATGTGGAAATGTATTCATATCATCTTGATCATAGATGCCATCTTGAATGCATGAAAGATAAATACTTGACCTATCCTTCATTGCCTTGACAATGCTTGATCACTTTCTCACTTGAATTTGCTTCATAAAAATATAATTTAGACTTACAGAAGCCAATATTACTCATATTGTTAGATTTTACTAACATGAAGCATATTCTAGAATTGATTCAGGAAATGATAAATCTAACTTTTTTGAACTTAAATGGGTGCTCTTTTACTATAATCACAAATGTTGAAATAAAAAACCACAATCTTACACACATGCTTGCATGGAGATTGATGAAACTTTACTCCACAATGCTTGAATGATGGATATGCAACCTTGAATATCTAAAAATTCTTGATGACGAATGCTTCATGGGTGCATAGATATTATAGATGGAGTCGTAAATTGCTTCTTAGATCTAAAATGAACTGATAGGATGTCTTTATATAGGGTTCTCTAGGTAAAGTACCAATTACATCAACCTCCAACAGTCATGTGTAGCCTTGGGAATCAAATGCTATATATCGCACCTATCCCATCTCAAAGTAGGGCCCATTTGAGAGGGACTAGGGCATTTTGGGGTGTCATGTACCATAGTAGGGTATTTTGGGGTGCCTTGCTACAGACTAAGGCATCCAAGACCTTGGTCCTTCTATAAATAGGGCCAAAATAAGTAGCCAAGGGGATGGTATCCCATAGTAGGACCCACCAAAATCTATGTATATGACATCAAAGTTGGATAGTAGGCTCAAACAAAACCTACAGAGTAGATGAGGATAGGACATGCTAAAGTAGGAGCACAAACATGAGGTATGAATTGCATTGGTGATAATTTACGATGCTACACCTTCTCTATAAAGGGAATACCAAGACCATTTTTAAATGGGTCTATGAAATAATGATGAGTAGGGAGAATAAGTATCTAGTGTTAATAGTCTTTGTTTCACAAGTCTAATTAGATAAGATGAAAATGTATTTTTAGTTATTTATAGTCAAATATGTTGTGAAAGTTTTGAATGCAAGACATTGTCTCCTGATTTTGTACTTAGATATCATATGGAATATGAATATCAAGGATGTTCATATTCTCTTTTTTTTATCCTTTGAATTCATGTCAGCTGTTTATTACTTACTTTCAAGGA
This sequence comes from Cryptomeria japonica, assembly GCF_030272615.1. Classification (NCBI taxonomy): domain Eukaryota; kingdom Viridiplantae; phylum Streptophyta; class Pinopsida; order Cupressales; family Cupressaceae; genus Cryptomeria; species Cryptomeria japonica. Next base: position 24,641,850 of record NC_081409.1, read on the forward strand.
AAGAATTAAAATGTTCTAAGTAGTTGAAAATGAATTTGGGTATATAATCACGATATTCAAGTTATGGTGTCATGGCGTTTCATTAAAATGTGTTAACATAAGCTGTTAATATTGGAGATATTCATAGATCCATTTTACAATGTTACTGCAAATGTTTGTGTCCATCTATAAACAATAATAGGGCTGAAGGAGTGCTAAGGCACTATTTCTAAATCTAGATTTATAAAAAGAATGAGATTAGGTGTAATATTTCATACAATATTTATCATATAAATATTGAACAAATTATTTAAGAAAAATGTAATTAGCAAAAGACTGAGAATGACTTTGATGAAAGTGACAAATTGTGTCCTTATTGCCATGATTAAGTCTTCAAAAGATTTTCTTTGCTAAATCCATATGGTTTGGACTCGTTTCTTGTTGGATAGTAGAATTAGGCTTTGGTAATAAAATAAGGAATGTGGAGAAAATCCTTAGCCTTCTCTAGTGCATTGTGAAGGAGGTTCTATAGGGACTTCAATTCCTTGTTCGATCTTTGTAAGACCTTTTCTGTTATATCCTTGTTTAGAAATCATATCATAGAAAACCCCATAATGTGTTTGTAATGTTTTTGAATAAGCAAAAAACAAGTTTTAAGGGAATGTGTTTGTAATGTTAGCATAATTCATTGTTTCAACTGTTTCTACTATTTTATAACAGTGTCTGTCTATTGTTCCTCAATGGTGATATAACTGCTTTATGTCATTCCTCAATGGTGATATCATTGCTTTATGTATTGTATATTTTCAATCAGCCAATAATTCAAATCAACACATTGTCTTTGTCTCTTATGCTCCTTTATTTAGTATCAAAGAAAAAATGTGATATTGGGAGTGTAGAAGGCATGTGTGGAGGAAGCATGGGAGACTCTTTCATTCATAGTCTATGTGAAGAAGCCTCAGTCTGTGTGAAGAAAACTTTTGACTGCATGGAAGGCACTTTTAGTGTTGCATGGAGACTATGTGGAGTGTTGTGTACATAACTTATGTTGTAGAAGAGTCGTCAAGGTTTGATTTCATTATTTGTTGTGTTGCAGTGGAGACAATATTTTCTTTTGAATGTCAATTTTTCCTAATGATGCTAGTAGTGTTGCTAGCAATCATGGTGCCTAGAATGCAATTCCAAATAGTACCTAAATGGTTCTCATCGTTCATAAAAGAATGTATTTTTTTCAATAAGAGTGTATATGTCCTTACATCATTAATAAAACTTTTTTCTTTTGTGGAGTATATTTTCTTTGGTGTTTATCATAGATACTCTAAATATTCTACTCTCTGATGCACAAATTCTTAAAGGATCCAATTATGCTGCTTGGAAGAATAAGACACACATGATTCTTTAGTTTGAAGAATTATAGGAGATTGAACTACTGGAGCCATCACCCGTCCTAATGATGTTGATGAGTGGAAGAAGTTTGACAAAGAAGATACCAAAGCCTTGATGTTGATAACTTCCAACATCAAAGATTATGTTTAGATATATGTTTGAGATACAAAAACATCAAAGGCAGCTTGGGATGCACTTTCCAACATCTACGAGGCAAAGAACCAAACTAAGATTCTTCATCTTTAGTCTAAGCTTCATACACTTAGTATGTAGGGTAGCAAGAAATTTGAGAGCTTTTTGTGTTGTGTGTCTACTCTTTGAGTAGAGATTCTTACCCTTGGTGAGAAAGTACTAGACAAATTTCTTGTCCCAATCACCTTGCAAGCCCTTCCTTCTCAATTTCATACATTTGTCACGACTTTAAATATCACCAAACAAAAAGTATCTTTTGAGGAATTGGTAAATCTGCTTGAACAAGAAGAGGCCATTCAGTATCTACAAGATGATTTTGGTGAGAAAACTCTAGTCTCTCAACAACATTGAGGAAAGAAGATTCAAAAGGGACCCTCTTGGAAGTAGCCATCTTCTTAGAAGCAATGTTCACAGTTGCAGTAGTCTTCTAGAGGAAATTATTAGTGTCACATGTGTCATACTGACACACATGATATTGATCATTGTCAATACAATGGCCTTACTCAAGGCAATTCTAGTAAGGAAAGTCCATCTAGTTGAAGTCATTCTCGATAATTGAGAGGATGTCCTCATCATACAAAACAAAGAGGACATGTGGCTAGACAATAAGATGAGGTATATAATGAGGATATACCTATAGATACAAATTATGGTGTCAATTTGAACTTAGTTCTAGTCTCCCAAACTACTCCATCATTAGGGGACGTTTGGTTGATTGACTCTAGTGAAAGCAAGCATATGACCAAAAACAAAGAGTTATTTGATGCTCTCACTACACAACCTACTAGTGATCTCATTCAGATAATTGATGATAAAGAATGTTTTGTTGAAGGCATTGGTTCTATCACCATTCCTCTTAGCATGAGTGTCAGTATTGAGTTGTCATTGATATCAACATGCATAGATGTGTTACAGAGGTGATATGGTTATGTATGCAAGGGGAGATGAGTTGCATATGAGATGAGGTTGCAAAAGTGTTGGTTCAGATTCGTGTTGGTTCGAGTTGGTGAAATGTTAGTTCAGATTCATGTTGGTTTGAGTTGGTGAAATGTTAGTTCAGATTCATATTGGTTCAAATTTGGAATCAATGCAAGGGAGTTTGTTCATGCCGACCTCATAATGTGATTCTATGTTTATCACTGAGAGATTTTACTTTGACAAGATGCCTTGACTTCTTTGTAGATCCATCAAGTCTTGTCAATCAAGCTTCAGAAGAGTGTTGTTGAAAATCTATAGTGATGAAGCATTTGGGTGTGAGATCTTTCATGTCTCTATGACACCCTCATTGTTTGGTATGACTTTGGCTTTCAATGAGACCTCTTTCGAGCTAAGCAGATACCCAATGTTATACCAACATCCCTATTTCAATGAGACTATGAATGTGTCTTGTCAACTTGTAGTTCATTGTGATTTTACCTTTCGCCAAGACACCTCTTAGGCTTTTCATATTTTTTATGTCATATCGATGTACCCATTTTGATGTGATATTCGATCGGTCTTAGTGATACAGTGTCTTGTTTAGTGTGACCTTGCATGTCATTGTGACTTAGTTTGGTCATTGTAGATCCCCTATGTTATGTCGATTTTGATGTGGCCTTTGATGTGTCTCATCGACATGTTTCATTTTGCTTTTCACCAGCCTTTAGTACTATACCAATATAATTCCTCTTTGATATGATGTAGAAGATATCCTGTTGATAATTTTCTTTTTTATATGACTTGGTGTTATGTCAAAATAACTTTTCCTTTATGTCATCCCTTTGAAGCTATAGTTATATAATTTCTTTTAGGTTGTGACCTTGAGGAGTCTTGGGAAAATACAGTTGGGGTATTTTAGCTGATAATGTTCCTTTTTCAATGTGACATTAGATGTGTCTTACTGATAATATGTTTTTTCAATGTGACTTATCTTTTCAGCAAAAGTGAATTTGTCTCTTGTCAGGTCTTTAGTGCTATACTCATATGAATCTTTTCGTTGTGATGCTTGAGCATGTCTTGCCAATATAGTTTTATTTTCAATGTGACTTTGTGCTTTGGTGAGACCTATTTTGGACTATGTAGCTCCCTTAATCATGTAGATATCCCTATTTTGGCATAACATCTTATGTGTCTCATCAACATGTCAATTATGTAAGACTTTTCCTTTTGAAAAAACCCAAATTGCTTCTTCTCGGCCCTTTGGAGCTAGAGCCATATGGTTATTTTTCACTATGTTGCATACAAAGTCTTGGTCAAATACCTCAAACAACAAGGATAGATGAAAGGACATTTTTTCCACCTTACCAGAGTACGGAGATATAAGTGGTGCACATGGACGGTTGACCAAGTTTGAGTCAATGACACAAAGGGAGATGCTAAGGACGTGGAGTATATGGGACAAATCAATTCCCATCTAGATGAAAGGGGAGGTATTGCTAACAGAGATTGGTTACTTGGACACACCAAATATGGTATTTTGCAGTCGAATCTGAAATGATCGTAAAAGGTTGCATTTAATGGGGAACAAGTGTAAGGAAGTTAAGTAGCGGAACAACTTCCTACACTAACCTTGAGAGGAGGATAATGCAAAAACTTTTATAAATCTTTATAATAGTTACGAAAAATAGAAATAGATATAATAACATTCAAACCATAACATAATGATTTACATGGGGAAAACCCTTTCGGGAGAAAAACCCCACACTCCAAAAGTTGCCCAATATATTATTCAACAATCAAAACAGATTACAACATACTTGCAGAACAAACTCTTCGTAGGAGTACCACTAATCAGAAATTCAAAGGTAACTCAATAGCCATAAGACTCTTACACAACCCCTATCTCATGCACCTCATATATAGGAGATACAATACAAAAAATCGTTAAACAGTATTACAAAACCATGGACTAAAACCACCCAATAAGGTGTAGCCGACCTTATCTCCCTTCTAGATGCCCTATGAAATGTTACAACACACATCAACGCATGTTACTACATTTTACAACTCATTTATATGTCCAATACAAATTATATTTCTTATTTTTGGAGTACAAACTTCCGGAGGCCATAACTTGAGAGCCGTGTGTTTGTTGACAAATCGTTTGAAGTGATGAAAAGTTGGCAAAGTGCTCCATTGCCTCATAAGATGCTATGTCACTTATGCACACTTTTTCAAGACGTTTAGGGGCCTCTACATTCCTCAAAATCAAATTTAAACCTTTCATTGGACCCCTCCAAAATGGAAAATTTAATATCTTCAAAACTTGTTGTGATCTTGCGACGTAACTTTACTGGAATGCTTATCTAGCCAACGAGAAGCTTCAGGGACAATTTTGTGCCATTTCATTCTCAAATGAAAACTTACTATAAATAGTAACCTCATGTAAATGCAAGGTTGAGACACCATTTTTCCAACAAATCTCCCACTTGTTGAACACCTTGCAAGAGCGAAGGGAGTATCAACATAATAAATCAATTGCTAGGGGCCATGAGGCCCATAGATTCTGAACACCATCTAAACTTCTTTGTGCTCACAGCCTTAGTTAAAGAATATGCAACATTCATCAAAGTTTCTACCTTAACCAACTTCACCCTACCATCTTTGACCATGTCTCTGACAAAATGATATTGAATGTCAATGTGTTTGGTCTAGGCATGAAATGTCAGGTTCTTAGCTAGGCAGATCACACTCTAACTATCACAATAAACTATTACAGCTCCTTGTTTTATTCCAATGTCTGAACACAGTCTCTTAAGATAAATTTCCCCTTTACGAGCATGAGTAGCTACCATATGCTCTGCTTCAGTAGTGGACAAAGAAACCATAGCCTATTGCTTACTCATCCAACTAATTGCACCACCAAATAAAGTAAACACATAAGCACTAGTGGATCTTCTACTATCAATAGCACCTGCCCAATCCGAATCCACATTACCATGAATATCAAAGGAAAGCACATCTTCAATTGAATTACCATGATAACACAAAGAATACTCTGAGGTACACTTCAAGTATTTGAAGACTCTTTTAACTGCATCCCAATGAGGATTAGACATATATCTGGATAGAACTCCCACTGCTTGGGCAATGTTTGGTCTAGCACAAACCATAGCATACATCAAACTTCCAATTGCACTTTGGTAAGGCACTTTTCTCATGTCTTCCATCTTAGATGGGGATGTAGGATAATCTGCAACAAATAATTTCATTCCAACTGTAAAAGGAACACACAATTGTCTACAATCCTGCATGTTGAGCCTCTGTAACACTAAATTCGCATTCTTACTATGGCCTAGCCATAGCTTTATGTTCACTCTATCTCTTCTAATTTAGATCCCAAGAATGTGTTTTGCTACACCAAGATCTTTCATTTCAAATTTAGCAGTGAGTTGAGACTTTAGTTCTGAAATCATACCTTTCCCTTTAACAATGAATAAAATGTCATCAACATACGATGCAATGTACATGAAAGAATCACCATTAGTTTTATAATAAACACAGTGGGGTGGTTGCAAGAAGTTGAGTCCCACTTTTGGGCAAAAAGTGGAAGTGTTTTCTTTGTTTTTCAAATTTTCTGTCGATTGATGTCAAAATTTGATGCACTTAGAGATTGAATCTCAAAAACCTTCTGTAATAGAAAATGTAGTGCTTGGAGTCTACTTTTCAAATATGTAATTTATTTTAATACCCACATGCTAGAAATACCTTTTTAGTAGGCATGTTTAAAACCAGTTTTCAAAATGCCTATTTCAGGACCTTACCACACGTGTACGACCACCCTTTTTTGATGCAAATAAATGAATTTCTCCAAATCCTTCTTGGAAATGATACCTAGGACACCAAATATTGATGAGAATATTTTTTCTTATTTTTTTATTGAATATATGTATTTTTATTAATTTTTAACTAACAATAAAGTATATTTTCAAAACATCGGATGTACGACCACCATAATTTGATGAAAATTTTATATTTTTTTTTCTTTTTTTTAATATTCAAAAGAATTGTATGTAGATCGATGTCATAGAATTTATTTTTCTAAAATCCTAAAAACAAAAAAGTTATTAAAGTTTCAATGAGCCTTGGTATTTTAGGTTTAGGTTCCACTTTTGATTAATAAATAATAAAAAATAGTAAAAATAATCTTATCACTATGAAATTTAAATTTTTGAAATTAGGACGCTAAAAACTCTAATGGGTTTTCGTTTCGTCGAAAAATTCAATCAGAAAGGTCCTCAAAAGATTAGGCCAAGGTAGACATCAGATGTCATTTTACCTTAGTAATTTTTTTGGAGGTCCAATCATAGGCTTGGTGGGACCAAGCCTATCCTGAAGGAAAAAAAAATGCTAAGGGTTGTTTCCCACGCCTAATTTTAACAAACGAATGCCCATTTTTTAAATTCAAAAAACAGGCTCCCGTTTCGCTTTGTATCGTTGAAAGCGAAACGGGCACCCAATTATAAAACGGGCACCCGTTTTATTAAATAATGGGCGCCCATTTTTGAAAAGATCCGTTGGGCCAAAATCTGACCCACAAGCACAAATCCCAATGATTGAATGATTTTTCAATCATTGCCTAACAGATATGATCTGCAAAGAGAATGTTTTGATTAATCATTCTCTTTTCTTGTCTTATTGTCGATTTGGTAAGGAGATAGATTCAAATTCAAAATTTGAAGCAACTATGGGATCAAATCAACACAGGAAGAGGCAAAGGAAGGTTCTAACAACTAAGGAGATTGCAGCAAATAGGGAGAAGGAGGCAATACGTCAACGAGAGAGAAGATCAAGAATGAGACAAGGAGCTTCAAGTTCAACAATCATTTCAAAAAAGGAGAACATCAATGAGACCATAAATGCTGATGAAGGAAACACAATAGAACCATTTAATTTAGGTGCATCTTCTAATCCATTATTGGATACATGTATGTCTTCACAACCCTATGTTTTTTCTCATGAAGAAATTGGTGATTTAGTAGAAGCAGGTTACTTATTAAATCAAACGCCAATTAAAAATCAAACCCCAAATGAAATTAGAACTCAAGTTGAAACTAAAATTGAAATCCAAATTGAAACCCCAAATGAAACTAGATCTCAACTTGAAAGTGAAATTGAAACCAAATTTGAAACTCCAAATGAAATTGAAAATCCACCTACAACTAAAACCAATAATGTGTGTGTAGACATGGAAACACCAATTGAAAATGAAACATGTTTGAATGATAATCAAATGAATAAAAATTTTGAAATTAAAAGTGATGTACTAGAAAACCTTCCTGACTTGGTTTCATGGAGACAGATTAGGAGACATGCAAATAGATTGTTTAGACATTTTTTTTATAATAAGAAATTTGGGTTTCAATGTCAATTAATGGTACAACTAATTAAAATGACTAAAATGTGAAAACTGATGAAGAAGTTAGGCTTTTATGTCAAACCCAAGAAGAAGGACAAGTCTTTAAAACAAGTTGTATTGATTATTGCTAGCGCCTTTGATACAATTGGAAAGAAAAGTCGTTATAAAGATAAAAATGTAGCACGATAGACAATAACAACAACTTTAGTAAGCCAAACAACTTCTAATAAAAGAATGATGAGTAACATAAGCGGATATCTTAATATTCATCGTAAAATTTTGTCAAGAGCTGTAAAAAGAAGAGTTAATTTTGAAAGTGATCCGGCAAACAAATTATGGACTTTTAGTGGTAGGCTACCAAGGTCTGATATGAAACTTATTGGTGAATTAAAAAATTTGATCGAAAAATTCTGGCATGATAATATGAGAGTATCACCTAATGTTAGAGATGTTCTTAAATTAAGAGTTGGATCAAAAATCTATGATCCACATCCAAAACACCTATTGGACATGACTCAAACTGAATTGTACAAAAAAAAATTGGATGATAATGTGTTGACTATTAGCATTTGTGAAAGGTCTTTTGAAAAGTGTAAACCTTGGTATGTTCGAATTAACAAGGAAAGAGTCACATGTTGTTGCAAAAATCATGTTCAATTTCGCTACCATTATGATGTATTTCAATATATACGTGATACCATGCATAGTAATGGAATGTTCCAAGAATGTGGTATAAATATACCACCTGAAACTATAAAGGAGTTTATATCAAGTTTGTTTTGCAACCCACCAAATGAGCAAAATTTTATTTCCAATGCATGTGTTTTCGGCATATGTGATATATGTGGCAATCTTGCATTGTTGGATGAATGTTTGCATGAAAATATTTAAAATGATTTTGGACAACAATTAGTTGATGTTAAAAGATTTAAAACTATTGAGTATCCACTAAAGGATGGAAAGCTTGGAAGACAATGCGATCTAATCATTGAAAAAGTTAGTGTTCATGCATTTATGAATAAATTTAAGAGTAACATCGTACCTAAATATGTTAAACACACTCAAAATGCTAGATGGATCGATGGTCAGTTTCAAATATGTAAGAATACATTTCCTGTTGGTAGTATACTTTCAGTTGTTGACTTTGCAGAGAACTACACACTTGCACCACAAGATGAGGTCCAATCACAATACTACAATTCAGTGCAAGTATCGATTTTTGTCCATATCATCTATAGGCATGCACCAAAAAGTACAAAAGAGGATTGAAATTTTTTGAGAGAGTACCATTTCTATATGAGTGATAATAAATTACACTAATCTGAGTTTGTCAAGTAATGATTCAAGACAAATTTTTAGAATTTGAGGGAGAGAGAAATTCAGATGACACAACATCTAATATGGTCTAATAATTGCACAAGGCAATTCAAGAATGCTAGAATGTTTTATTGGTTGAGTAGGATTCATAAGAAAACTAATACCGAACACATGTGGAGTTTTTTTGAGGCTGGACACAGGAAAGGAAAACATGACAGTGCCGGTGCATGTGTTAAGAGAGCCCTTTGCAGAGAGCAACTCAAATTCAAGGAAAAGGCTAAATTTAAAAATGCAAGTACAATTGTGGAGTGGTGTAGTGCAACTTTATCCACGGGATCAAGTCAGAACTCTACAATTAGACCTTTCTTCTAGATAGTTAAAGAGGAGAATATCCTTCCAAGATATGATTGTGATACAATCAATGGGTCAGCTAGATGGTATTCATTTAAGAGTTCTAATTCTAACACTTGGACTATATGGACTAGAGAGCTTGCATGTTTTTGTCAATTTTATGTTGTAGGTGAATGGGAAGAATGTGAGAATACAAAATGGGTCAAAGAATGGCAACACAAATCCTTAACACCTAGTGAGACACAATATCAAGATGTTAGAAGAAATGAAGAGCCAGATCATGCATTTGCATGAAAAGATTATGATCGTGTTTCAGACCTCATTCAACCTAGTAATTTAATTCAATTTCTAGTTTATAACTTTAAATTATATATTTTTATGTATTGTCATATAATTTATGATTGTATTTGGATTATAAATTCTAACAAGTTTTATTTCTTCATGTACTTAAATTTGTTTTCTAGGACATGTGTATGTTGTTGTTGCACCTGAGGATAATGATGAGTAGGCTGAGTATTGGCTAGCTAGATGTGTAGAACCTAAGAAAAAGTTGATATGTGATCAAGTAAATGATGATGGTTTTCAGTATCCAGTTGGGTCTGTTGTGGTAGTTGGCACATGGCTACGCAAATAATTAACAAGAAGGAATGATTTACTAGCTTATGAAGACTACCAATCAGAAAAGAAGATTATACATTATTCTCATTTGGTGGTGGCAACAGACATCAAATTAGAAAGATACAAAGGTAGACCTGCTAATAAGGTATTGTGGACACTTTTAGTAGAAGACCATGAGGGAATCATAGACACATTGCAGAAGAGAGAGGATGCAGATGGTACATTAGGTTGAATCAAATTTATATGCATGTAAGTTTGTGTTACTTGTGTGAAATCTTTTATATTTAATCATGATAATTATTTTTCTTTGTCCCTTTAACATTGTATTTGTCTACATTTGATACAATTTTGGTTTCATAAACAACATAGTATATTAGTTATCTTCTTCTTAATGTTATTTTGTGCACATTGTAATTGTGTTACAATCATTCTAATTTTTTATGATATATTTATTTTATCATAATCTCTTCATAGATTAATTGTAAGTTCTTGATTTTATTATTATTTTAAGAATAGGATGTTATTGTAAATTGGGATAATTATTTTATTGAATTATAAACTGTTGCACTATAAGATGATCAATCACAATGTTAAAATATAAAGTCATAAATAGATCATATATAATCACTAGAGGGCACCAAATCACAAAACAACATCACATATATATATAATCACTAGAGGGCTCCCAATCACATAACAAGACCTGGTATCATAATAGCAATGAAATGACATAATAAAAAGTCCTATATATAATCACATAACAATTCCTGATGACATAATAACAAGTCTTGAAAAAATAATAATAAGGAAATGACATTAAAACAAGTCCAAATAACATAATAACAAACCAACATCACATATATAATCACTAGAGTGTGCCAAATCACATAACATGACCTGATATCATAATAGAAACGAAATGACATAATAAAAACTCATATATATAATCACATAACAACAAGTCCTATATATAATCACATAATAACAAGTCCCAGGATAACATAACAAGTGTCATCATAAAAAGTCCATAATACAATAACATGACATGATCTAAAATATATAATCTAAGAACTCACACTCATCTCATCCGCAATCCTCTTCACTCCATGTGAATGTGGTTGAGATGAATCATCCTGATGCACGTGGTCCTAAGATGAACCATCTTGTGTGTGTGCAGTATCAGTGTCTCCACCCTCCTATACATTATTAAATGATTTTACATGAGAAGAATATTTAACATGAGAAGAAGTTACTTGCATAATTCACTTATAAAGTAATTAAATACTAAATATTTAAAATAAATTACCATATGATCCTGGTCTACACTTCCCTCGCTAGTACATGGAGGTCCACTATCATGAACAAGAAAAGTGGTTGTAGTCAGGTCCTATAAAAAAAACATTGTACATCAATTTTGACAATCCCTATAAAAGCCAGGTACATAGTATAAACAAATTAGAAATTATTTTTCTAATCATCACCGCAAATGACAATGTCAAGGGTTGCATCTAGCTCAATCCCATAGCCATACCAATATTGGTAGTGGTATCGGCCTAAACAACATATATAAAGCATGAATCAAACTTGTATATATACATAAATTATAAAGTATATATATAGACTACAAGTTTATCGCAGAAAATCATACATGTGATGTAGGCAAAGTAACTGATGAGTGAAGGCATACATGTGATGCACCATCAAACAATCTAGAAGCTTACAATAGCAAAAAATAACGAACATGAATCAAAGTTGTACATAAATTAGTAAGCATATAAATACTTCAAATTAATGGATGAAAAACATACTAGTGCTATATGAGGTTGAGCCTTAGTAGTCCATGGGTCACGTGAAGAACTACCCACCTTAGTGCTACACGAAGCACCCTACAAAATTGAAAAAACATATCATATACATCATTACATTAAAAAATTTATTGTTTATTTTAAATATACATATCAATACAATGTATCTAGATGAAAGTGCATACCATAAATGGGCCACCAACATCTCTAGGTATTGAGGTAACATGATGTCAGTTCCTCAATGATGTGGTATGATCCATCCTCTATTCATAAAAAATTGACTCATGTTATGGTTCATATGTGTATATATAAGGAATTTAATATTGCACTGTAAATTATATAAATAAATTTGTACCTCTATAGGCTGATCATCGTCTGCTGACAGGAGATCAACATATGAAGAGATGACATCAACATGTGCAGCCTCCTCGACATCATCATAACCACCATGGGAAGCATCAGCATCATCAAAATCACCATCTCCTCTAGGGGCAGCCTCACTTTGTGAACCTATACATACATCCCCGCAGCTCATGCAAACATGTGCTAAGTTGGGGGCAGCCCTCACCTTGCGCAACTGTTGTTCCAATTGCCCGACAGGGAACTCAATGAACCAAGAGCAGAATCCACTGCTCGATGATGGGAAGGTGCTAGAATAATTGGTATAGGAAGAGAAACCAAGGGATCATCGCGCACATGATTTCTAACCCTGTTGCTCAATTTGGCTCCCGGACTATCTTGGGGCATACCTCTTCTGACCCCTTGAAATGATCTAATATCAAAGTAATTAGAATTTTTACCCAATTCAAATTCAGCGCATAATTTTTTCAAAAAATACATCGGGACCTCATGATTGGAGTGTGGTGGATAGTCAAAGACCATCCACCACCGCTCCCAAAAGTGTCTAGCTATGTGTGGGTGCCTACACCATCGAATTGAGATTCGTGGCTTCTTTGGATCTATCTCTTAACCCGTCTTAGGGTTCACAAAATATTGTTTCAAATCCATTTTCGTTATTTTTAATTCAATGACTTGTTTGTATGTTAGGCCATCAGCGTAAAATGTACACAATCCCTCCCGCCAGCTACGATAGCTATCCAGCTCACTATCTAAAGCCTGTAGAGACTGTACAATCCCTTGCATACTATCTACAAGGCGTAACAGGTGCGGAGGTGGATGAGGCTCACGTCTAATGGTATGGATATCTCTAATCAAAGAATCAATATTCCTCCTAATGGTCTGCCTCAACTGATCAAGTGGAGGTGGAGGTGGAGGTGGCGCAGATTATCTATCTCAAACTCATCCATTCTATGAAAATAATATGCATATATATACAAACATAAAGATTTACAATTACTATTTAATTTACATTTCACCTTCCAAACAGACCTATAATTAAATACGATTTACCAACTTAAATATAAAAAAAGAAACTCACATAGATATATAATATTATTAATTTAGGTGGGTCTATTTTAATAATAAACATCATTTAAGAAATATTATCCACTTAAATCAAAGTATAAGAAATATTCTACAAAATAAAACATCATAATGCCCATGCAACTCAAACAATACTTTTTAACATCAAAAGATGGATTAGTATAAGTTCCATTAAAATCATAAAAGTAATCATGAGATAGAGAGAGAGAATAGATAATGAATAAAATGACTCCACTGATTTAGATAATGAATAATCATCTCCTCTAGACTCCACTGAGGGCTCATTCTCAATTAAGATTTTTTTTAGTTGGCATTTTGGGCCATCATGGTGCATTTGTATGTTTGTTATAGAGAGATGGATTATTACAATACCTATGATAGTTGTACTTTGGGACCCATAAAATTTGACCATATTGTCATGAGAGGCTTCTAATCATAGTTTAATGGTAGCGTTGTGTAGTTCATTTTTTCAAAGAAGGTAACTTCCATGGAATTACAATTTAGTACCCTTGCAATATTTAACCATTATCGTCAATTAGGCTACCACTTTATATTTTCAGCTTTCAATAGGAATCGATTCAACTACTCTCTTTTGGTTTTAACTAAATTCATTAAAGTCATACGTTATATCTATGAACTTGTCAATACATGTACTACTTTGTTGTGTTCTTTGCTAGAATGATGGGATGATTTAGTGATCGCAAGTAGTAGTACTACACTAAGTTGAAGCTTGAATAAATAGTAGGTTATCTACTCTTGAAGGAGTTAACAAAAAAAAAGAACTCTGTTTTTTTTTATATTCAATTTTATATTGTTATTTTCTTATTCAAAGTTGCAACCCACAAAATGTGATTCCAGTATTGATCTATATTTGATTCTTATTTTTATTAAATCTGCCAGTAGTGTGATTTATTGTCCTCTTAACTTAAATCAAGCTATGTAAATTTAAAGCCTCGTAACTTTTGATAGAGAGAATATTTTTTCATGCTTAATGTGGCATTGAAAAGGTGGTTCATAAATCTTCATAGATCACACAATTATTTTCTAGAATATTCCCTCGTATTTTATTTTTTATTTTTTGTGATTTCACATTCTAGTCGTTTACTTGGACATCTTGGCACTTGAAAATGACCGTCTTACATGAGATGAATTTGTTTCATATGTTTTATATGTATTGATTTTATTGATCTTTTAATTTTTTATTTGAGGAGGTATCATAGTTTTCTCTATTCATCCTTTTGTGGTAAAATAAGAAAGGGATAACTATGATTCTTTTATAAAATGATATCTTGATAAGTTTTAGGTGGTGCAATCATTTTCCTTTTATGTATGGACTCATACCTAAACTAGAAACACTAGAAATTATATAATCTTGGTGTAACATCGTTGACCATGTAGGAGTGATTTGATCTAGTATCAAGATCATGATTCTATGTGTATTGCATTAGATATTGACTTCCCCCACACACTTTGGAATAGACTTTAGGAGATCCATGAAGACCCTCATATCTCTCCATTCCTAGAGGATCCTATTGTAGATTGTTTCATTCCCTTTGTAGATGAAGATCACATGCCCTTCGATGGTGATACTTAAGAGGAAATTTGTTATATTGAATAGGTCTTGCATGTTTTGACAATTTAGAGGCTTGTCTCATTCTTCAAGTACTCATCCTATCAAGACCTAGTATCCATCTTATGTTTTTTATTATTTTAGATTAGTATCACCAATTCCATAAACCCAATTCATTTAGTCTAGCATGGCATTAATCACCTTATAAACATGACCACTTAGGATTCATATATTTTGAATATATTATCCTTGTTTGAGGAGTTTAGAATTACATATGTTAAATATTATTTTGAGGATATTGATATCCTCTTTCATGATAGCTATTCCATCATTGGAGACCCATCATATTATCTTTGGCGCTCATTCTACATCGATCCTCACAAGATTCTTT
Organism: Cryptomeria japonica; assembly: GCF_030272615.1. Lineage (NCBI taxonomy): Eukaryota > Viridiplantae > Streptophyta > Pinopsida > Cupressales > Cupressaceae > Cryptomeria > Cryptomeria japonica. The sequence continues at coordinate 24,657,239 of NC_081409.1, forward strand.
ATCATCATTTTGTTCCAACATATGAATATTTACAAAGTTTTTAGAGACACAAGTCTATTTAGATTTGAATTTTGTATTTACCCAACTTATTATAATGACATTTCCAGTCACCAATGTATTTATTTCTTCCTAAAGGAAAAAAAATGTTGTTTGCAAGTAATAGATCGTGTTTTTTCTTCAATCTTTCGTCATTAGCACGTGACCTACTTCTTTATGGGGAGTTTTGTATTCTCGTTTTATCTCTCTTATTAGGGGGGTATTTATTATAAAAGGGAGGCATTGGTTATTAGAGAAAGATAAAAGGATAAAGCGAAGATAAAAAATAAGAAAAAGGACATGTTATCATGTTTGTAAATATATAGTATATCTTTAGAGATTGGGCTAAGTTAGGAAGTAGTGAGGATTAATAGTGATAGTTAGAGTAATATCAAATTTAAGAACCCTATTTTTCACACACATAAAAAAACACATTCATATTCTTTATCATTTTAAAGTTCAATTTAAACATAAATTAAACATCTAACTTTTACAAAAGAATCCTATAATTAAATACAGCATTTAGAAATATAAATTTAAACATTCAAACTTTTATGCACATGATTAAAATAGAGAGAGAGAGAGAGAGAGAGAGAGAGAGTAGGTAATTTGAGATACAATGAGTTAGAGAGAAAATAGATAATTTGAGAGATAGAGAGTAGGTAATGATAGAGAGAGGGTAACGTGTGAAAGAGTTAGAGGGGGGTAATGTGTGTGTGTGAGAGAGAGAGGGGGGGTAATGTGTGTGTGTGAGAGAGAGAGAGGGGATAATGAGATATTGAGAGAGAGTGTGTGTAATGACAGAGATGGTAACGTGTACATGTGTGTGTAAGAGAGAAGAGGGTTTATTGTTGATTTTCATCTAGGGTTTATTGTTTGTTAATTTTTTAGGGTTTGTTGTTCATTTATTTTCTAGGGTTTATTGTTCATTTATTTTCTATCTAAGGTTTAGTGTTCGTTTTTCTGTTCAGGGTTTATTGTCTATTTTTTGTGTCTAATGTTTATTGTTCGTTTACATTTTTGTTTTTTGTTTTTTTCCTATGGTTTTTACTATTCATGGTTTTTGCAATATTTAAAAACTAAAAACTATTTTAAACATGAAATAAAATAAAATAAAAAATAGTTTTCAAACTTTAAAACACTAAAATTAAAAAATAATAATAAATTAACATTTTTTTTATGAAAATCATAACAATAAATTAACATTTTTTTTTTGAAAAATAATATAAATAAATAAAATAGAATATAAAAATTAAAACTACGTACCTGGAAGGAGGTAAAAAATGGTTTGGGGGTCAGCTGGGATGAACAAAAATAGGTACTCGTGCTCCTATGAAATGTTTACCCATTTTTGAAATAGTGAAAATGATGGAAAATGGTTTTCAAAAAAAAAAAAAATACATTCAAGAAACGGGCGCTCATTTTTTTCAAATCGGGCACCCAATTTGAAAAAAATGGGCGCCCGTTTTTTAATGGATTTGGCACCCAAAGTGAAACAGGTGCCCGATTTGTAAAAATTGGGCACCTGTTTCTAGCGGGCTCTTTTCCCAACCCGCGGACTTCCGTGGGATTGGGACCCAACTTTGTGCATTTACCTAGTGATCTGATTTAAAACGCTCAAATCCCAAACTCAACACCTATGTATCAAATTTCTGGTACCACATCCTAGGACTCTATTTGAGACCATAAAGGGATTTCTTTAATTTACAAACCAAATTACTTTTACTTTTCACCACATAAAAAATACCCTCCTCCAAATCACCATGAAGGAAAGTAGTTTTCACATCCATTTGATCAACTTCTAAATCATAAGCAGCAGCAATAGAAAGAAAAAATCTAATGGATGTCATTTTGGCAACAAGAGAAAATATCTAACCATAATCAACACCCTCAACCTAATAGTAGCCTTTTGCAACCAACCTTGCTTTATACTTCTCAATGCTTCCATCTGAACCAATCTTTTTCTCAAACACCCATTTGTAGCCAACACGCTTCCGTCCTTCAGGCAATGGTACAAGATCCCATGTATCATTATTTTTCAAAATTGTCATTTCTTCTTCCATAGAAATCTTCTAGGATTCTGCATCATTCATACATAATGCCTCTTCTACAAATTCCAGTTCATCCATATTAGTATTCAAAGAAAAAATTCATCTCCAATCATCAGGTGAATACCTTTCAGGTGGTTGTCTATGTCTTGGAGACCTTCGAACAAGCTAAGTTGGAGGTTCTTCCTCCTCTTCTTAAGATTCAAAGCTAGATGAACTCTCCTCAACGTCTTCCCTATCTAGGGGTCTTGATTCAACTCTTTTAGGTGTAGAAGGAAATTGAATCACCTCTTCCTTTTTAGTTTGTTCTAGCTACAATGTAACAGAAAGAGACTTAATATCTCTAAAAATAACACTTCTACTATGAATTACCTTTTGTGCAACAGGGTCCCAAAGCTTGTATCCTTTTACACCATAAATATCCTTGATGAAGATACATTTCACAACCTTGTTCTCTAACTTTGTCCGCTTCTTCTTTGGCACATGTGCATATGCCTCGCAACCAAAAACTCTAAGATTTCTCAATGAAGGGTTGTGACCCGACCATGCTTCCATAGGCATTTTATCAAAAAGAACTGATGTAGGAGGCTTGTTAATTAGGTAGCAAGTAGTGGCAACAACTTCAGCCCAAAACTTTTGTTCTAAACCAGCACCACTTAGCATACTCCTAGCCTTCTCCATCAGTGTCCTATTCATTCTGTGTGCAAATCCATTCTGCTATGGAGAATACGGAGTTATCTCTAGTCTTTTAATGCCAGTCTTTATGGAATCTATCAAAATCATTAGAGCAAAATTCACCACCATTATTAGTCCTCAAACTTTTAATTTTATTTCCAGTCTACAACTCAACCATTGCTTTAAATTCTTTAAATCGACAAAAAACTTTAGATTTACTCTTTAGAAAATACACCCATGTCCTTATACTAAAATCATCAATAAATGAAACATAATATGTGGATTTTCCAATCGAAGGAACATCTACAGGACCAAACACATCAGAATGAATGAGATCCAAAACACCACAAGTTTTATGAGAACTCGAGTAAAACTGAACATGGTTTTGTTTTCCATAAATGCAATTCTCACATAAATCAAAGACAAGATTACAATCATTCAAACCTTCAACAAGGTTTTTATTTTTCAAGGTCCTTATACCCTTTTCTCCAATATGGCCAAGCCTTTGGTGCCATAACATAGTCTTCTCTGCAGGTAACTTTTCTTCAGAAGAAAGAGCACCCTTAGGTACCCAAAAGCCATTTCCATTTACTGAAGGTGAAACCCTTAGATCTTCCATAGATTTACTTTTTACAAAAGTGCAATTAAACTCAACAGTGTATGCATCTATCTTAAACAAAGTGCCAAACCTGTCACCTGTAGCAATTACCATAGCACCCTTAATTATCTTACATCCTACTTTAGAAAAGACTACCTACACACCCACATCTATTAGTTTTCTCATAGATAACATATTTCATTTTAATCTAGGGATATGTAGCACACCATTAATCCTTTTTTCTCTACCATCAGAAAACCTGATTCTAACTTTACCTCAACCAACAATGTCTAAATTTGAATCATCACCCAAGTATACCTTACCTCCATTAAATTCTTCATATTTAGAAAACCAATCTTTGTTGGCAGTCATATGAAAAGGTGCACCTGAGTCAATTAACCAAGCATCATTACCTGCATGAGTCGCTAAAGAAGCAATGAATGCATCACCATCTTCCTTCTTGGACTCAGAATTAGAATCAATCTTCTTCTTTTTCTTCTTCTTTTCTACTTTGCAGTCCTTATGGATGTGACCTAGTTTACTGCAATTCCAGCAAATGATTTTGGAGTTTCTAGGAGATTTTGATCTCCATTTTGATTTGGACTTATCACGCTTCTCATTCTTCTTGCCTTTCTCCTTAGGTATTCCATGAACAATTAGGGCTTCCTTCCAATTGTGGGATACCTTCCTTCGCATCTCTTCACCAAGTAGGGCACTCACCACATCTTCAGAATTCAAAACAATAGAAGTACTATCGATAGTCATAACAAGAGAATCCCACGAATCAGGCAAAGAATAGAGCAAGATTTGGCATTTCTCCTCTTAATTCATCTTAACACCAACATATACTAATTGATCCACTAACATATTGAATGCTTCTACGTGGTTTGCAACTCATCCACCCTCTTCCATCTTCAAGGAATATAATATCTTCCTCAAGAAAATTTGATTTAATAAAGATTTCACTTGATACATTTCACCAAGCTTATCCCATAGTTTCTTTGCAATGTTTTCTTCATGGAAATTTGATCAGAATAGAGTCTACCAAGCACAGTCTTGTTAGACCCTTGGATTTTCGGTCCATAACATCATACTGAGCCACCGCAGTAGGATCTAAGGGCCTTTGAACATTCACATCAACAACATCCCATAGATCTCGATCTATTCTCAAATCTTCCATCTTTAGATTCCACATCTCAAAATTCATTCCATTAAATTTCTCCACCTCTATTTTCCCTAACAAACTTGGTATCTGAAAATTCCTGCAACAAGATAAAAAAGTTTTTGCACAAGCTCCCACTCAAATTTGGATTAGTTCAAACAACCCAACAACCCACAACTGAAACCAAAGGTGATCAAGCTTTGATACCACTTGTAAGGAAGTTAAGTAGCGAAATAGCTTCCTACACTAACCTTGAGAGGAGGATAATGAAAAAAAAATTATAGATCTTTATAATAGTTATAGAAAACAGAAATAGATATAATAACATTCAAACCATAACACAATGATTTATGTGGGGAAAACCCTTTCAGGAGAAAAACCCCACAATCCAAAAGCCGTCCAATATATTATTCAACAATCAAAACAGATTACAACATACTTGTAGAGAAATATCTTCGCAAGAGTACCACTAATAAGAGATTTAAAGGTAGCTCAATATCCATAAGACTCTTACACACAACCTCATCTCATGCACCTCATATATAGGAGATACAATATAAGAAACCGTCAAACAGTATTACAAAACCATGGGCTAAAACCACCTAATAAGGTGTAGTCAACCTTATCTCCCTTCTAGATTCCCTATTACATTTTACAAAATACATCAATATGTGTCCCTCCCTTTTACAACTCATTTATGTGTCCGATATGAATTATATTTCCTATTTTTCAGAATACAAACTTTTGAAGGCCATAACTTAAGAACCGTGTGTCCGATTGACAAACCGTTTGAAGCACCAGAAAGATCATAAAGTTCTCTATTGCCTCGTAAAGAACTACACTACTTACACCCACTTTTGAGGATGTTTTGGGACCTCTAAAGTCCTCAAAATCAAATTTCAACCTTTCATTGGACCCCTCTAAAACAGAAAATTTAATATCTTCAAAACTTGTGATCTTGCAACGTAACTTTACCAAAATGCTTATCTAGAAAACATGAAGCTTTGGGGAGAATTTTGCACCATTTCATGCTCAAATGAAAAATTACTATAAAGAGTAACCTCATGTAAATGCAAGGTTGAGACACCATTTTCCCAACAACAAGTTGTAGATGATTAAGTGGTTCCAAAAGATCTGAAGATCTTCTATCAATGTGATATCACAGTCATGAGTAGATAACAAAACCTCTAATCGGCAAGACATCAAATTTGTAGATAGGTGAAAATTACTAAAGATAATAATCTAAACTCAAATATCGATCAGAGGATGGAAGAAGAGGCAATTAATGATGGCAACTAATCACCCCGTAGGGTAGATTTATTAGAGGTTCAAGAAGATTGATTTTGAAACTTAATTTTGGTGGGAAAATCTTGAGTGTATGTAGATGATTGCTAAGTGTAGTAATTAGGCAAGTTGATGGTCTAAGTTGATGTATGGCGGATAGAAGAGATAGTTTATGTGAAGCAGGGCAGAGTAGAAAGAAGAAGAGTACAGGAGAAGGTGTTGAACCCGAGCACTGAACATAAAAAGAAGAGAATACCTAAAGGCACAAAGGAGTGATAGCTACTCAGAGAGTGTGATAAACATAGTAGGTAATTCACACCAAGTAAAGCAGAGATAGAGGAGAGAAGAATATTTCAAATTAGTGAGTCAAGAGAAGAGAGAAGATAGAGAAGAGTACAAAGGTGATGAGTAGAGATCAAAGTGTTTCTATTTACTAAGTTGTCATTAGTTTTATGCCCAAAGTCATCCTATATACACTAGTCGATTAATACTACTGAAAAGTCCAGTTGGTAAATATGAATGCTATCGATGTCGGTTACAGAAGAGAGACAAGTCACCCAGATGATATACACTGAGCTATGAACCGAGACAAATATAGAATGTCTACAGAGTAAAGTTCATATGTCTACCAAGCAGCAAACAAGGAATACCGAGTTCATCTGAACTGAGTGGAAATGTGTTACCAGATTCAATGAACATGGACACACATGTGAAACGTATTACAAGATTCAAGAAGATGAAACCGTTATTACATAGGAAATTGCATTTAAAGATTTTGTATGATTTTGAGGAAGAATATCCAATGAAATAATTTCTATGTTTATTCATTCAATAAAACATGTTTGTATGATCGAAGCATGAACAGATCATCGTCTCTGAGATCTATATAAACAGAATGATTTGAGTATTTGAAAGATGGACAATCAAGAGAGAAGATATGAAGTGGTGATATAGTTAAGTGTGAAGAAAGAAGATTGACAGAGATATTCAGAGGTTACCGAGAAGGTTTCAGAGAATAGTTTAAGGGACAAAGTGTACAAAAGTGGTTACCGAGTTTATTTATCAATTACCGAGGAATGCTATGAGCAAGGTAATTTTATATTGACCACATAGAGTCTGCTATAACATTTCAGATGTGAAGTTGTAGATATTTTGTAAGGATTTTGATTGAATTATTAAGTTGTGTTAGAAACCTTTAACAGGGTAAAAGACTCTAATAAAGTCTATAAATTGTAAACCCTTTAACCAGGTACAACATTTTGTAAAAGTGTTTGTAGAATCCTTTAGCAAGGTAGATCTAAAGATCTGTATACTCCTAATAGGGTAAGCTATCAGAAATAGCTAAACATGTAGTCTAATCGAGCAACCTTGATTATTGCAGTAGTGAAATTGTGGGTGCCATCCCCACCACAATTTTTCTCTCTAACCAAGAGTTTTTGCATGACCAAAAATCTTTGTGTTATAGAGTGAAAATTTGATGGATGTTATTTCTATGATTATGTTTCAGTATTATATATTTATGAGATCAACAATACTTTGTGTTTATCAGTAAAATTGTTTCTCAAGAAAAGTTTTGAAGTACTGATTCACCCCTCCCCTCTCAGTACATTAGCTTTCAAAGTCAGACCTAACAATTGGTATCAGAGCTTAATTATTGTTTACAGGACTAACAGCCTAAAGAGAAAGATCCTATCAATGGAAGGCTATAAACAATCATGCAGAATTGTGAATCTTCAAGAAGAATTGGATCATGCTAAGCAAGTGATTGCAGACATGTAGAGGAAAATGCAAAGATCACTGAAAGTCAGAAGAAGGTTGTTTGATGATTTATAGGACTCACAAGAGTTAGTGGAACAAATTGATACATCATCTAAGAGTAGCATATCAGAAAAATCTAAAGAAATGATTGTGAAATTAAAAGAAAAGAACAAAGCACTTAATGAATAGCTAAAAGCAATGAGAAGGGAACATGAGTATTTCAGCACATAGATGACTGAAAATCTTGAAGCATTGAGAGCAGCTGAAGATAATAAGCGTAATATAGAAGGAGAAAAACAACAGCTAGAAGCAATGGTGTCTGCAAAGAATGACAAAATATCAAGGATGACTGAAGTTCAACATAATCTATTTGATCAATTGGATTATGCACATCATGAAGCTACTCTAAAGGAAAATCAGATCCAAGCATTGAAACTTGAATTATCAAGATTGATGGATGAACTAGAAGCAGAAAAGAAGTCAAAAGAAACATTGAAAAAAAGCCATGAATCGTCAAGAATGTTGGATGAGCAACTAAGAAATATGAGAACACCCAACAAAACTGCAGGACTCGGTTACAAAGGAAACAACTCTACCAAGAAAAGGATCAATAGTATCGAGAAAGGAGAATCATCAAAGCAAGGTGGAAACAAAGAGAACATCAATAACATGAAGGACAAGAAGCCTATTTGCAACTACTATGGAAAATGAGGACATACTGCCAACGTTTGTCGAAGAAAAAAAGGTAAGCAACCGAATGTTACTAGGTTTGATGGTTATTGTTACAACTACAATAAGTATGGTCACACATCTAAGCAATGTAGGACAAAGTCTGTTAACAATTATCAAAAGGCGAAATTCAGGGGGTTTTGCAAAAATTGCAATAGATATGGACACAATACCGAGAAATGTTGGTTTAAGAAGAAAAACTATATGTGGACTCCACATCAAGCAAACACTAGAAGCTACCAAACTCACACAGATCTCAGTCAACAATATACTTCAATACCATGGGATTACAATACAAGGATATGGTGTGAATGTTGTGGAAGATACAGACATATAAGTGTAAACTGTATGATAAGGTTTGGAATGAACAACCAGAGATCATGGAGAAATCCTAGAATGGCATGTTTTCATTGTCACAAAGTTGGACACGTGGCTAAAGACTGCAGAGACCAACCTAGAGGAGATACTGAGGAGATAAGAAGCAAATTATAGAAATTTTGGAAAAAGAAGGAAAATGTGTCAACTAATGAAGGAAGCACCTTACCTATCGAGTTAGGTGCATCTACTTCGAATTAATCAATAAAGGTATGGAGGGACTGCATTCTCACAAGGTTAGATCTTAATAGTTCCTATATAATCATGTACATAATTCCAAAATCTACATAGCTAAGATGCAATAGCAAGTTTGAAATATTATCTAGTCTTTTGAATTACCAGAGAAGTTAGCAAATGTATTAAACCTGTCTAATTGGTAAAAGCTTATAAGGGAGATAGTCGGTATAGTGGAACCGAGTGCATTTAATGCCTATTTTAGCTAATTGCATGAAGCCCGATAAGGTCAAAAGGAGGTATTTAAAGTATTTTGCATGGTCATTTTTTACTTATCAGTTTTCAAAGTACAAAGAAAAGAGAATCAAAAGGCGATCAAACATTTCCAAGAGTGAATTCAAGGTATTTAGCATAATCTAAACCGCATTTTCAGCAATTAACCGATCAAAGTTAGTTGTGTATATTTGCGAAGTATTTACTAAGTTGGAAGCATTTTCTGGTTATTTGAAACCCTAAGCTATTTTGTAAGTAAAATTTCAAGTTTGAAATGGCTCCCAAGGTACAGAAACCCGTTGTAGTAGAGAGCATTGAGAAGCCTACACTGAAATACACCTTACCTCTCAAAGTGGCATCTGAACCCGATGAGAAAACTGCCTTCTCTCTTATTCTAGATAGGGTTCTGTTGATTGAAGATGTTAGATTTTATACCAAGTCTCGAGTTGATGAGCTAGGTCATACTGAGATTAAGGATATGTATGACAAATTGTGCACCGATGGAAACCTAGATAACAAGTTTGAGCATATCAAAGTTAAGGGATTGACTGAAGTCCTAACCTATCCTCAAGTCTTCAAACCCCAATGGGTCAAATTTGTCTTGAGTCGAGTGCATGATGATTTTATGTGGTTAGAGGATCAACCTTTCAAGATCACCAAGGAGATTATTCGCATGATAACCAGATACCCTATATTTGACCATGCCCAAGCACAGAAGATGATTTCACAGAAGGAATTGATAACATTAACAGGTGTTGAGTCTGATAGCAGAGGTCTTAAGTTGAACAATGTGACTGATGCAGAACTCAATTTTTCTATTAGAGTTATTGGTTATTGTTTTTTCCCGTCTGCAAGAGAAAACAGTGTATCGTGTGTAGCTGTAGATTTGGCTTATAAAATTGTTAAAAGGGGTATGCAAATTAATTTATGTGAAGTGTTATTAAAGAATCTTTTTTAAAATCTCAATACAATAAGGAAACCGAAGAAGAATAATACTGCAAACACACTAAAGTTTGGGTCACTCTTAGTGTGTATGTTTTTCTATTTTCAGAAATTCTTTCCATCAGTCAATAACATTGTTTGGGAATTACACCGACCAATCACCCATCAAATAAATGATTTCATCAATCAACTAGGTGATAATTTCAATATGATAATGGATGATTACTTCAATAGATTCCAAGAAAAGATGCATAGCAGGTACAGGATTCCACCTCAGTTAGTGGAAAAGTACAAGGATACTATATGTTTTGAAGTGGATACCAACTATTGTTATGTCAATGTAGTAGAATCCAGGACTCAATCATTACCGCCTATGGGTTATGAGATAGATTTTGACATTTCTCAACAGCATATAGATGCCTTTTTAGCACTTCCAAGGCATGCTACCGAGAACAGATATGGCACCTATGAAGATGTGAAAGAAAAAGTAAAAATGAGCATTGTAGTACCGAAGGGTGCCAAAAAAGCCACCAAAATGATCAAGGATTTAACTGAAAAGTTTGGAGAAGGTTCTACCTCCACACCTACTAAGCCAGCAAAAAGGAAGAGTGATCAACTTTTGATCGAGGAAGAATCTGAAGCTCAAGAAGCAACAATTACACTGAGCACTGAGTTGCCAAAGGGCAAAGTTTTGAAAAGAAAGAAATAGGATACAACCGAGGTATCACCAACCAAGCCAGCAAAGCGACCAAACACTAGATCATCTGCTACGTCACCCAGTAAGAAGTAGAAGAATGTAGAAACACCTAAGGTTACAAAAACTTATAGAAAGAAGCCCAGAAAAATAATTTTGGATAAAGAGGCAAGTGACACAGAGTCAGAAGATGTAAATAAACTTCAGGTTGTAAAAAACACAAAGGAAGATGTACATAGTGTTAACAATTTTTGTGCAAAATTAAAGGAACATGGTGGATTTGGGTCATTTAGATATGTAAAATATGATACAAGAACAGATGAAGAGAAGAGGCAAATAGAAGAAACTGTAATTTCTGCACTTCTCAAGTTTTGAGTAGTTCCATTAGAAGTGAATGGTTTTCTTCCAAAAGCATTGTACTCACACATTGATAATAGATGGAAATACGCTATGGACTCAGAGAAGCAAATAAGAGAAAAAGTTTTGGTTCATCTCTTTCCAGATATGTTGGTAGATGACATAAGAGATCATTTGAAAAACTACCAAACAAATTTTCAAGTAAAACAAAGGGCCTTGAAAATGATGAATGGCCTATATCTTGACATTGAAAAAGAAACTAAAGAAAAATGGAAGAAAATATTCAAGATTCAGGCTGAAGAGTCAAAAGGTGAAGTAGAAATAGTTGACATCACCGAGCAAGATCCTGCTTCCACTATTCAGTTAGATGAGGTTGTAATAGACACTAAAGCACAGGAAGGAGAAATGATAAAAGGAAGCTCTTATACCAAACTGATATTGAGTGAATCAATTGTGGAATAGGTTAAGTCTTATCCTCCAATCACCCAACAAGTTACAACCAAGAAACTTTAGGACACAGATCAAGGTACAGAGGGTCAAAAGGTTAAACCAGATGAATCTACCTCTCAGGCCACTGGTGAGCAAACTTCCCAAGTACCATAAAGCACCGAGACAATTGCCACTGAAACTCTGAGCAAGGAAACACTGAAGGATACAACCAAGGCTACAGGAACTGACAAAAGTGTTGCCTTTACCAAGCAACATACTGAGGAAGGTCAACCCTCAAAAGCCATTGTACCCATTCAACCAGAGAAGGCATCATCATCGAAGGGGAAGAAAGCAAAAAGACACAGTTTTATGCTAGATCTGTCAAAGCCCATTGTGATACTGAATGTTGACATTACAAAATTGAAAGGGAAAGCACTGATAGAATTCGGTGAGCTTTGTAAGCCAAAGTAGAGCAAGAAAGACAGATAGCTATTCAGCAAAAGAACCGAGTACTTTAGAAGGTCAAAACATTATTGACAGACATGATACCTGAAGCTACCATCAATAAAGATGTTGCCATCCATGTGCAGCTAGATGAACTACTCACTCAATTGGAGGAACCAGGAGTAGATGCATCAGAATACCTTAGCAAATTGAAAGATAAAGAGCTAACTGCCCAAATGATTGAAGAAGTGCAAAAAGCAATTGCTATAGGTAAAATAAAGCTTATTGAAATCATTGATGAGTTGTCCCCTCAACTCAAGCATATTATTTATTTATTCCAGAAGTTATGTACATTCCCATTCTTCATCAAAGATATCAAGAATAAGATAGAAGTCATTGAAAAAGAGATTACTGATCTCTCAAATAAATTGACTACCGAGCTAGATTCTCTTTAGAATTTTTATACAAGGCTACAAACCCTTATGGCTCAACATTTAGAACTTCAGAATGAAGAGCATAAAATAAGGATGGATATCATGACTCTTCAAACATTATTTATTCCCCATTTGTCATCAGTTCAAGTGCAAATCAACTAAGATACCCAATTGTCCACTAAAGTAGAGGGAATCACTTTAGATGGTTTGATCACACTACCAGCTGATATTATAGCTCAGAGTTCACTAATAGAAAGTGTCAAGGATGCACTTACCAACGCTCTTACAAAAGCTCGTACAAAGTATAAATCTATTTTTTATCAGTTGCCCCCACCTAATGGTAACTAGTTTTGATGTTTGTCAAAAAGGTGGAGTGTACTGAGTATACAGAATATCTGAGTGTACAGAGTTTATCATATATACTGAGTGTACAGTTGAAATTGACAGGGGGAGCTTGGAACATCAAGAGAATGGAACATCAAGAGCATGGAATACAGAGTATGGAACATCAAGTTATGTACATAATATTGATAAGGGGAGTATGTATTTGAACAATGTATATAATAACATATCAGTTTATTTTGCAAGTATATAGATTTTGTGTTATGAATTTGAAAGGAGTTTTGTCAAACATACCAAACTAATGTCAAAAGGGGAGATTGTTGCTATTTACTAAGTTGTCATTAGTTTTATGCCCAAAGTCATCCTATATACACTAGTCGGTTAATACTACCAAAAAGTCCAGTCGGTAAATACCAAGGTTATCGATGTGGGTTACAGAAGAGAGACAAGTCACCGAGATGATATACTTTGAGCTATGAACTGAGATGAATACAGAATGTCTATTGAGTAAAGTTCATATGTCTACCGAGTAGCAAAGAAGAAATACTGAGTTAATCAAAACCAAGTGGAAATGTGTTACCAGATTCAATGAACCTGGACACACATGTGAAACGTATTACAAGATTTGAGAAGATGAAACCATTATTACATAGGAAATTGCATTTAAATATTTTGTATGATTTTGAGGAAGAATATCCAATGAAATAATTTCTATGTTTATTCATTCAATAAAACATGTTTGTATGATCGAAGTATGAACAGATCACCGTCTCAGAGATCTACATAAACATAATGATTTGAGTATTTGAAAGATGGACAATCAAGAGAGAAGATACAAAGTGATGATATAATTAAGTATGAAGAAAGAAGATTGACAAAGATATTCAGAGGTTACCGAGAAGGTTTTAGAGAACAGTTTAAGGGACATAGTATACATAAGTGGTTACCGAGTTTATTTATCAATTAATGAGGAATGCTATGAGCAAGGTAATTTTATATTGAGCACATAGAGTCTCCTATAACATTTCAGATGTGAAGCTGTAGATATTTTGTAAAGATTTTGATTGAATTATTAAGTTGTATTAGAAACCTTTTACAGGGTAAAAGACTCTAATAAAGTCTATAAATTGTAAAGCCTTTAACCAGGTACAACATTTTGTAAAAGTGTTTGTAAAATCCTTTAGCAAGGTAGATCTAAAGATCTTTATACTCCTAACAAGGTGAGCTATCATAAATAGCTAAACATGTAGCTCTAATCGAGCAATCTTGATTATTACAGTAGTGAAGTTGTGGGTGCAATCCCCACCATAGTTTTTCTCTCTAACCAAGAGTTTCTGCATGACCAAAAATGTTTGTGTTATGGAGTGAAATTTTGATGGATGTTATTTCTATGATTATGTTTCAGTATTATATATTTATGAGATCAGCAATACTTAGTTTGTGTTTTATCAGTAAAATTATTTTTCAAGAAAATTTTTGAAGTATTGATTCAACCCTCCCCTCTCAGTACATTAGCTTTCCAAGTCAGACCTAACACAAAGACCAAAGAGTAGAGAGATGAGGTGGAAAATACATAATGTTAACTATACAGAGTGGGGGTAGAGAATGAACTTTCATCATAGTAGAAATCAGAGAGCTGGTGAAGAAGTAAGAAGAGACCAGAAAGAAGAGAATGGGGTTTGATAACTCATATTAGAAAGCAGAGGATAGAAATAGTGAGGAGAGAAGAGTCAAGTAAATCTCAAGTGTAGAATACAAATGTGAGTTATAAAATTTTATTTATAATGGGGTATCTAACTATAAACAAATTTTATTTTATTGTAATCATCTGAGTGGGTGTTCAGATCAGGGGTTGGTGCTCATTTGGTTTGGTGCCCATAAATGTGTAATCAAATTTTCTTTGTGTAGTTGGATTAGAGAGGTTCTACTCTAGAACTATCTCTCACTGAGGTTTTTCCTCATATATATTATGTCATGTGCTTGCCTTGTGTGTGTGTGCCAATGGGTTGAATATCTCCTCTCATAGTTTCTTTACTTATGTTATTAATGTTTTAATTCATATAGTAAGTTCAAGTTTTTAATTACCATTGATTCACCTCCCCTCTCAGTGGTACATTTTTGTTCCTTCAATGAGAAGTTATTCTCTCACCAATGTCCTTTGTGTTCTAGGTTTGACATCCAATATTTTGTCTATTTAGTCAACTTTTGAACCATAAGCTTAAGGTGGAGTTTCAGGTTAAAAATGGTGTCAAATCCTGTCTCATTCTCAAGATGGCAAGGTTGTTGCTAGAAGTTTTAAGAAGGGTCACATTTTTTCTCTTGATGTTGTTTCCTCCTTTGAGATTGTTCTTTGTGCTTCTACAATTGAATCCATTTCTCTCTAGCATTATAGATATGGAAATATTTCTACCCATTCTCTCCATCATCTTATCTCCCAAGCAATGGTAATTAGTCTTCCTTTTCCTTCTTCTTTGGTAGTTTGTTCTAACTATTTTGGAGGCAAACAACATGCCAAGATCCATTCAAGTCTAGCACCTATCATGCCACAAAATGTCTTTTAGTTGTTTATAATGATCTATGAGGACCATTGCCTGCCTCCTTTCAAGTATGTAGATATTTTCAATTGTTCATGGATGATTTCTCTTGCAAGGCTTGGGTGTATGTTCTTCTAAGGAAGAGAAATTTTTTTTCCTATTTTTAGGATTTCTACAATCAAGGGGGAGAATTAAAAAATAAATATTTTATGGAGCTCCTAAAGTCTCATGGCATCAAACATCTAATTGCTCCCTACACACCTCAATAGAATGGTGTTGATGAATAATGTAATTGGACTGTTATAGAGATGGTTTGGTGCACACTTGTGTAGCATCTTAAAATTGCACCCTTTTCAATTTTGATTGCATTTGGGTCTTGAACTTATTTTTTGCACCCCTTCACCTGATTGAAGACATTATTATTCTCATACGCATTACAAATGCCAAAAATAGTGACTTTGCACTTGTTTTGCACTTTGATCCTGGCCTAAAATAGGGCGGGACCAAGGCGTGGCACCCTAGTCCTCCCTAAAATGGGTCCAATTTAAACCCTTTTTCCCAATTCAAATTTGAGCAATATTTCCCTCTTTGTGTTAGCTCATGTCAAAAAAATTAGTCAATTAACCTAACAAGAAAGTATATAAAGAGGATTTCCCCTCTCATTTGAACATCTATCAATAACATTAGAAGCATTCAAGCACATAAGAGATCAAGAATTCAAGATACATTGAGCATTTTCAGTCTTCCTTCAAGGCTTGGAGCAGCAATAATATCAAGATTCAAGCATTGGAGTGGAGATCAACATTCTATTTCATGAAACCCTAATTCTATGTGGAGTTGAGAAAATCTTCACAAGGAGGTATAATCATTTCATTTTTATTTATAATTCAACATCTCCCTCAAAAGAAGAACCTTCCCTTTCAATCGTTTCATTTACATTTATCTCAATTTCATGGTTAATTCCAAAATTGGGGTTTGACCAAAGCAAGGGGGGCTTCACTTAGCGAATCTGGGTTATAGCACGTGCATTCATGACATACTAAAGAATTCCCCTATTTTCAAAAAATATTTCCCTAAACTCATTTTTTGTCACCCCCTTCAAATACACAACCCAAATTAAAAGTCCCCCCTATTTTCACCAAACATTGTATTTTTCATAGCCAGAATTAAAAAACCCCCTATTTTCACTGATATGCAATATATTGCACCCTCATTTTTGGGATATGAAACCCCCAAATATGAATGCACATGATATAATATTTCCTATCTAGTGAAGCCCTTGTGGACAAAAGGCAAGCCCATATTCCCAACATATTTCCCTTTCTTTTTGTGTGCAAGAAACAAGTGCACAATTATACTTCTAGAAATAAGCTTTAGACACAAAGATGGAAACACCCTTTTCGACATGCAAAAAATTTGGAGGACCAAGAGGCAGTGCCACGATCCCTACTTATTTGGTAATTTTCGTAGGGCGGATCTGAATCAGCTCATATTTCTTAGATCTAGGTGCACAACAAAATCCTAAACCTGTAGCTCAGTATTTTCTCAATTTTGTCTTTAATCTCAGCACTTTACCCTAAATCAGTATTTCAACTTATAAAAGAGGGAAAAATACATCATAATCAATCAATCCACTTAGTATTCATTCCCAATATGTTTCATGGTTGAATCTAGTAGATTTTCCCCTCTTTTAAATGTAAATGCATTCTCCCCTGAAGAGAAAATTGATTTGGTGATTTCTCCTTCTATGATGCAAATTGTCAAATCAAATTTTTCCCTTTACATTTTGGGGAACCTGATCTGAAACACCTTTAATTATGATTTTTATTTTCAGATTTGAGTGTGCATGCAATTTAAATTTTAAATTTTCATTTACAAGTTTGATTTCCTTAGAAATTTAAAATTTTTAGAGGTTAATTTCATTAAAATGCTAATTTTCCTTTTAAAAATTGAGCTTGTGAATTGCATAATTTGGGTTGATTATTTCAAATCTAAGTGTTATTCAATTTCAAAATTCAAATTTTCACTTTCAAGTTAAAATTTCACATTCAAATTTTAAAATTAAGTGCTTAGTTGCAAAAACCCTAATTTTCAAAAATTTAAAAAATTGAGCTTGTCGGTTGGTTAAATTTTGAATTTGTCATTTTAGAGTGGCTTCAAATTCAAATTTGTAATCTTGGTTCAAATTTCAAATTTTAAATTTTAAAATTAAGTGGTTACTCACAAAACCCTAATTTTTAAATTTAAACGAGTCTTTGTGCATTTCCCAATTTTGGATTAAACATTTCAATTTCAACCTTGGATCTATTTTAAAAATTTTAAATTAGGAGGTTATTTTCACAAGGCCTTAATTTTTTTCTGTGGATAACTTAAAATTAAATTTTAAAATTAAGTGGTTAATTACAAGAGCCCTAATTTTAAAATTCGATCTTTTGGATATTTTTAATTTTGAAAAAAAATAAGAGGTTATTTTTGTTGGCCATTTGGTGGAATTGATTATGTGTTGCATTGATGTTTTGTCATTGATGTCAACACTAGCTATTTGGATGCTTTACCGACACCCTTCTAGTCCTGGTAGGTTGAGTAGTTTTTGGTTAACGTGGATCCAACATGATCCAGTAGACTCTGGTATAATCTGGTGATGGAATTGACTTGTTCATGATAATCATACTCATATTTGGTCAGTTGGTTTCGGTCTGGCAATTGGATGCTATCCTACTTACTTAAAAGATTGGTTTCTAGTTTCGGCGAGGGTTTCATTGACAAATCTTTTGGTGGAGATCTTTGTTGCATTGCATAATTGGTGTTGGTGTAGCTTCTGATGTTGTTTCAGGATGTTGTTGGTGATCATGTTCGAGACTTGGCATTAGGAGATCATTGTTGAAGCGTGTGGACCTATACTTGGTCCTGGTTGATCTAGGCTATGGATCGGTATTAATGAAATGTGTGGATAGGACCTATTGTTGTATTTTTGGGATGTCTTATGTGTGGATATTATTTGTTTTGGTATTAGGCCAACATGGTTTGTAATTATATAATTGGTTTATTGTCTAGTAGCCGATCTGATTATTTATGGTCAAGGGTTTGTATATATAAGATGTAAGATCTAATTATAGTTTATCATGGTTATTGTAAGAGGTCATGATCAAGGACTGTAATGTACGAATAATGTAATATCATTCAGGAAGAGGAGTTGGTAGATCATTAGAGATTGAATTGGGTTTGTGTAAGAGGATTTAGTCCTCCGGTATTGAACTTAATCAAAACTGTACTCAGGCATAGGAGATGCTATCTTTTGCAGTTCAACAATTCTCCGGATTGTAGTCTGGATTTACATGTAGTCAATAAGGATCCTTTTGTGATGAGCTATGTGCTCTAGGTTGTTGGCCTTCTTGCAAATACATGCCCCTTCATTGTAATTCACATACTTTTATTCTATGATTATTGTTTATGCTTAACTGGATTAACTGCTATTCTAGTATTATTGTTTTAGGTTCTAGTATTAAAGTTTAAATTGCTAATGCTTTTGGTAATCTATGACAAATGATTCACCCCCCCTCTCAATTGTCTTCTGGTTATCTGAACTGTCTAACAATTGGTATCTGAGCTTTGGTCCTCTCTATAGAAATCTTAACTACTTGAGGAAGATCCTGTGGTGACTAACAGTTTAATTTCATCCAATTCTTCTCGAGCTATCTTTCGAAGGGATATACCGAGGCTTGAAGGAAAAAATTATACAGTATGGAAGATTCAGATGGAGACTCATCTGAGATATCTTGGGAAGGATATTTGGGAGATCACACATAATGGTGTCACATGCTTTAATCCAAGATCTACCAATCCTCCTCCAGCAAACATGGACAAGGAGCTTGAGAATGATTGTAGAGCAAGAGAAGCCCTCTTGTGTGCACTTTATGATCAACAAATAATGGGATTAATAGACAAATCATCTGGAAAGGCTATATGGGATAAGTTGTAGACTCTTAATGAAGGTGACCCTACAGTGAAGATTCCTAAACATGGTTACCGGGTGAGATATGAGAACCTGAAGATGGAAGAAGATGAAAGGATTACTGCATTCATGGAAAGGGTAAATGAGATTGTTATGGGAATTCAATGTTGTAGTGGAACTCTGAGTGAAGATGAAATTGTTTCTAAAGTCCTGAGAGCCCTACCATCAGCTTACAAAATGAAGGCTACTTCTATCAATGAGTTGAGAACAATGGCTAATACATCTGTCAACAGACATACTTTGGTTGGGAAAGTATCTTCTTTTGAGCTTGAGGAATTTGGATCTTCTGGAGCTGTGAAGAAAGAGCATGCTTTTCATGCATCTACATCTACAACCAATAAGTAAGATTGGAAAGCTTTATATGCAAAAGAACTAGAAGATATGAAGAGAGAAGATGATGAGTTTGAGCAACTTGAAGCACTATTTTCTAAAAGAGTACCAAAAGGACCAGTAGGAAGTAAGTATGAAGGAAAATCACCTTTTAAATGTTTTACATGTAATAAGATTGGTCATTTTGCATCTAGATGTCCTGAAAGAAATTCAATATTTGAAGAAAGAGTTAAAAGATCATTTAAGCCTAACCTTGGATGTCAGAACAAGTATAGATTTAAGAAAAACAAAAACAAATCATGCTACATAGCAGATGAGGAAGGCATTACTGATTCAGATGATGAACCAGCAGAAGACTCTGCTAGTGGATCCGGCAATGGGAAAGAATGGGTATTATTGGCTATCAAGGAAGATGATTTGACACTAGTACAGAATGTACCTAAGGAGAAGACACTTGCTGCTAAAATTGAGGACAAGGATGAATGGGTAATTGACAGTGGTTGTTCACATCATATGACTAGAGATAGAGGGAATTTTCTATCTTTGCAAGAATTTGATGGTGGACTAGTTAGATTTGGAGATGACAAGCCATGTATAATTAAAGGAAAAGGAACTATATCATTGGATGATAAGAACAATACTGAAAATGTTTATTATGTTGAAGGTTTGAAGAATAGTCTTTTGAGTGTAGGACAATTAGTAGATAAGGGATTTCAATTACAGTTCAAGAATGGAAAATGCAAAAAAAATTTAACAAATCTAGCTTGGTGATTGCAACTGGTACACAGACAAAAGGTAACATATTTCATTTGAACTCCGCTAAGAAGATATGTTTGATTACATAGATTGATGAGAGTTGGTTATGGAATAAAAGGCTATGTTATGTGAAATTTGACTGCATTGTGACGATCAGTTCAACTAAGGTTGTTAGAGATATACCTAATATTATGAAGCCCTATAATCTGGTATGTAAAGAATGTCAAATGGGTAAACATCTTAGAACCTCTTTTAGGAGTATACAAGATAAATCAAATGATGTTCTTGATCTTATTCATACTAATTTATGTCGCCCTGCTAGAGTTAAAAGTTTTCATGGTGATAGATATTTCATGCTAATCATTGATGATTATTCTAGAATGATGTGGGTTACTTTTTTGAGAGAAAAAACTGAAGCATTTGAAAAGTTAAAAATATTTAAGGCTAAAGTGGAAACTGAGACAAGATTGAAGATTAAATGTTTGAGATCAGATCATGGTGGAGAATTCATGTCCGGTGAGTTTTTGTGACAAGCATGGTATAAGAAGACAATTTTATGCTCCCCAAACACCTTAGCATAATGAAGTTGTGGGAAGGAAAAACGGAACTATCTTGGATGCTGCTAGAACAATGATGATGGAGAGAAGCAGTTAGTACAATAGTTTACACAATCAACAGAGTACATATCAAAGGAGAAACTGGTAAGACACTTTATGAATTATGGTTTGGTAATACACCTACAGTTAAGTATTTTAGAGTTTTTTGTAGTAAATGTTATATCAAGAGAGATGATACTATTGGGAAATTTGATCCTAGAAGTGATGAAGGCATATTTCTTAGTTATTATAATGAAAGCAACGCATATAGATGTTATAACAAGAGATTGTAGAGAATTGTGGAGAGTGCTAATGTCAAACTAGATGAGCTAAGCAAAAGTCAAATCAGAATTTATGAGAAGGAACTTGCAGTGGAAATGATTATATCTAAACCAATCGCACCTTTACCAGAACAGAGAGTTGAACCAGTTACTTTGGCAACATCTAAGAATTCTATAGTAACTGAAGAACAGGGAAGAGAAACAGATGTTAGGTCCCGAAGACAACTGAAAGGGGGGGTGAATTAGTTGTGTAATAAATTCAAACCAAAAATCACTTAACCAACTTAATGCTTAATACCGGTAAACCAGTTAAGTGTGTCAGAAGACAGTGTTAATAGTAAATTGATATACCGGTAAAGATTAATGCATGAAACATAAACATAAAGTCATCCACAACACATAACACTAATATTTGTACATGGAAACCCTGTAAGGGGAAAAACCACAGTGGGAAACCTTACCCACAATCAGATGATACTACTGCAAATAGTAAGTGTACATAAATGGGGTCTGCACATGCAGAAAGGCCAACAGCCTAGAGCTCACTGCTCAATCACAAAAATGGGAGTCACACTGACTACAGTTGGATGGTTAAATCCAATAAGAATGTATTGTACAGAATAGCATCTTCATATGTTGGATTCAGTACCGGTGTAATGTTGATATGCTTTCATAAAAACCTAGCTTCACCTTCAAATGATGTCTTCGTGTATTCCTCTGCTTAATCTCGCATATACCTTCACACAATTCTTTTTTCTCATTCCACATTCGACCTTACAAATAAGATCTTACATTTATACTGTATGCAGGAAAAGCGGGTCGATAGAACTCAATATACGAAAATATTCCAAAAAAAACTTGTCCACACACACACACAGGACTTCTTGGTGCAAGCTATGGAGTAATGAAGTATTACTCAGCTTTCCAAGGTGGGTCCCATGGTTCTCTATCTTACAATGTCCCTCAAACCAATGTTTTTGCTCTCAGATCACTGAGAAAAATGGTTTAGGGATGGCAAATGCAAGAACGAGGGATGCTTTGATAGATTTTAGAATGAAATGCATCCTAAGCTATGCATGATCTTAAAATGCAATAAACTAGATTATAAGATGACAAGGTTAGTATAAATACTATCCTAACATGATATATTAGTCTTATGATTGAGCTAAATGATAAAGAAAGTATTCTAAACATGCATATTTAGACTAAATCCTAGTTAAAAGAGAGGCTAGAATGATGAGCATAAAAATGATATGAAAGTTTGAATGTATTTGAGCATAAGTATGATACTACAAACTTGGATTGATGTCTCAAAATGGAGGAATGAGAGCTCTATTTATAGCAAAAACAGGGCAATGGATGGTCAGGATTGAAAGAGTTGATCAAGGGTTGAGTTTGAAAGTTGGAGATCCATGTTTGCAATTTGCACCAATGAAATGGTGACAAGTGTCAACATAGGGTTGGGTTGAGAGAAGGGATTGGAGGTATTAAATGCCTGAGAAGACCTTATGGTTATCTAGAGGGTAAGGGTCAAACCTAAGTTAAGATTATCCATTGGATTAAGAGCTAATCCAAAAATAAATTCTTGTGCAAATGATTAAGAGATAATCATGGTCAAAGCATTAAAGGCTTGATGAGACCCTTGGGTTGGATGAAGGTTAAGTTAGGAAAAAAGTCTCTAACCATGTAAGAGGGTTGAATTAACCATTAATGGTTTGGGAGACTTTGGGAAATTAAGTGGTTGAAGACTTGAAACATTTAATGGTTATCAAAGACTTTAAGGGTTTGAGAAGTGACCTCCCCTTGCTTAGGGATGTGACAAAGTTTAGGAGATGGGTTAGGCTAATTAGAAGCGATTAGAAGAGTCTGGAAGGGATTAGAAATAGGTTTTACAATGCAAGTGGGAGATGTAGGAAAATGCAAGTGGATGGAGGGATAATAGGATTTAATTGAATTTAATGAATTTCATTCAATTTGGTTGTAATTAAATAAATTACATTTATTTAATTTAGGATAAACTATTTAATTAAATTTGAATTTAATTAAAAGTGGATAGAAGGGATTTAATTGAATAAAATGATTTATTCATTAAATGTGTATAGTGAATTTAATTGAGTAATTTACTTAATTAAATAGAGGAATGTGGGTAATTTAATTAAATTGGATTTAATTAAATAGAGAAATGAACATAAAATATTCATTTAGGAATATGGTCATTTTTATACGTCTACATTTTGCCCCTCTTTGAAGTGACGTGTGTGCACATGTTATTTCAAAGAAAATGATGCGTTATTGTGATTTATGATCAAATGCCATTTTTGTGTCGCTCTTTTGATTTGCAAGTCGTGCCCCAGATTTGATTTGATGCATGATGCCCCATATTTGATATTTGATGGTGATGCCCCCTCGGGAGATAAATCAATATTTTAAAATTTTTGATTTAATTTGATGAGTTGTGTGTGGTGTGTAGGATTTCGTCTATGTGAAATGTGTGTAAATTGATTCATCTCCCGATAATGTACATTGTGTAGGGTATAGGGGAGATCGTGACCATATTACATGTCCATTTGGCTAACCCTAATTTCATTTTCCTCCTATAAAAGGGGAAAAGAGCTTTGATTTGATTCATTTGTGCCTTGTTGACTTTGGAGAAAGAGAATTTGGTCTGAAGTCAAAATGCCTATTCCGTATTCCAGACATCGTTTCGAGCGCGTTCGGAGGTACCGGAGACCTGCAGCGTATGGACCACCAGTAAGTCAACACTTTTGACCCTCTTTTGATTTTTGATTTGGTCATTTTTGGTCGTTTTTTTATTTTTAAAATTCGGTTTTAGCGTTTTAGCGTGTCAAAGTCATAGATTAGCGCATACAAAGTTTTAGGTAGCACATCAAGTCAATTTTTAGGGTCGCGTCCGAAGTAAAATAGGGTAGCACATAGGAAATATAGGTTAGCGCATAGACTTAAAATAGTGCATGGCGATAGTCAGGTAGTGCGTCAGGTCAGCAAGTTAGCGCATAGGGTAGACCTAGCGCATAGGGGCCACAGAGGTTCGCATTGGTAAGGGGGTTTAGCGCGTAGGGTAAACCTAGCGCATAGGGTCAAACAGGTAGCGCCCGGGAGGTATAGATTAGCATGTCGATAAGGTTTAGCGCATAGTGCAGGTTAGGTGGTGCATGGGGGGAAGGATTTAGCGTGTAGAGCCAGTCTAGCGCATAGGGTGAATACATTAGCGCGTAGGAAAAATAGCCTAATGTGTAGGTGAATTTTAGCACATCGAGAATCTATTTTAGTGCATCTGGAAAAATTTTGCAAGATGAGGTGATTTGTGAATTTGTTGTGTCGTGCTATCATGATTTTTATGGATTTGTCCAATATGAGTGTCGATATAACTTGTTTTAATTTGCGATATTTCAAGTTATGTATAGATATCAAGGTGTTGTGTTGATCAAAATATGATGTATTTTTGCACTCTATGTTAAGTTCAATGTGTGAAGCCTGATTTGTGTGACAAGCTGATATGGGTTGGAAACTTGAGTTGTTTTACAAGCTGATATGGGTGGGAAACTTGAGTTGTGTTACAAGTTTATGTGATTTGGAGACTTGAGTTGTGTTACAAGTTTTGATATGGTTTTTGAGAACTTGAGTTGTGTTACAAGTTGATATGAAATGATAGGATTTTGAACTTGATGTAGATGAGCAAATTGTTTCATGTTGTTGATGTGAGTTTGATTTTGATATCTTTGTTTTGATGTGGAAACTGATATTGGATTTGTTTTGCTTGTTGATAGAAGTGATTGGGTGTGGTTCAGTCGTGGGAGAGATTTCCAAGACCGTGGACATTGATACCACGGTTGACCCAGGCCAACCTCGATATCATTGAGAGATGCGGTTTGACGTCTCTTTTGGATATGCCAGGGTTTATTGGTGGATATCTGATCTAGAGGAGATGCAGCCAGCGTTCGATGATGATGATGAGGAGGGAGAGGGAGTTGATGAGGATGATGGAGATGATGGAGGAGATGGACGAGGGAGAGGAGCCAGAGGGAGGCGGGGAGGTAGAGGGAGGAGAGGAGATAGAGGTGTAGAGAGAGTGGTGAGACAGGCGGTGATAGATAGGGGGAGAGGTGGGTTAGCTATTAGAGCTGGTGGAAAGGGGAGAGTGGGGGAGGTGCTAGCTGCAGTGGGGGGTATAGATGAGGTGAGGCGACCAACACAGAGGAGGAGGATGGATGTGCTCCCACCTCCAACACTGAGGATAGGCAGAGTTGGAGGGGTTGCCCCTACACAGGTACCACTACAAGTTCGGGTCCCTATACATGTGGAGGATGCTCAGATTCGGACCCTGCAGGTGACTATACAACAGCTGCAGGCACAGGTTTTGACACATCAGTGGTAGATTGTCCAGTTGACCACTGAGCAGGATACAGAGATAGAGTGGAGGGGGCGAGTAGAGGAGCTTGTAGCTAGTGTGCAAAGAGAAGCAATGGGTGGCCTGATGAGAGACACCCTGAGAGAGCTAGCATTGAGAGCTCAGGAGGCGGAGTACTACCGGCGGCATTATGAGGCTGCGGTACCCAGGAACCGTCGAGTATAGAGCTTTACATAGTCGAGATCTAGTCGATCTCGAGATATTGGGTCACGATCTGAGAGCCAAGGTGTCAAAGGGCCATCGAGATAGGACCCTCCTGGAGATCCAGGGGTGGGGACATCTGGAGCTAGGCCATCTCCATCAGGGGATAGTCATACTTGAGAGACATGGTCTCTACTGTATTTTGGATTATTGTATTCTTTGTACGGGACACAGTGATGATACATTTTGTAAATTTTGATCATTTTTGAGAGATATATATATACGGCACCATTTTCTTTGATCATGTGGTGTGTTTATATGGATGCATGTTATGTGGGTTATTTCTTCATGATGATGCAATGCTTAAATATATGATATAATGTATGATGTAAGATGTATGCTTTTATATGCTATGATATGTATCGTTAAAATGAGATGTATGATAATGATATGATGTGTGATGTATCTTGAAAATAAGATGTATGATTTGATATGCAACTAAATGTAAAATGATATGCAACTATGTTAAAATGATATGCAACTATTTTAAAATGATATGCAATTATGTTTTTGGTAGCATCCTCATTCTGCATTTGCCATCTGATATAGCCATATTTGTTTGTTGTCTTTGTAGGTATCATCATTGAGCATTGATTTGTTTAGGATATGTTGAAAATTTATACAAGCACAATGGTATAATTGAACCATAATGACCTGAGAAAATTTTACGTGATTTTTGATTTTGCAAGATAGCACAAGCATCAAGGTATAATTGAACCAGGACGACCTGAGTGCGTATTGTGTATAAATAGACAAGAGTAAATCATTTGTATTCATGAAGTGGAGTTAGGCCTTCAGTGATATTTGATGTATCATGTCTCAAGGCAAGTATTCACACAGTACAATTGATCGGCTCCTAGAAAGAAGACTAAGAAAATATTGGAAGTTCCCCATGATCTCTAGGTTTGAAGCATTTAGTGAAAAAATGAAGAGAATCCAATAATTTAAAAAGTTCAAAATGCAAAACTAGTCAAGATTTTTATGCAATAATGCAACATTTAGTACTTCAGAAAATCATCCATCCTTGGTATTTCTTGAATTGTTTGGTTTTTGTTTTTGCGATGAAGTGTAGTTTTGGTTTGTTGGATGTCATGCTTCTAAGTTTTGCAAATAGTTTTGATGTCTTGAATGGTTGCAATATTTGGACGATTTGAATGCCCCTAGCTGAGTGTGCCTCTTGATGTGAATATGTATAGTGATTTCCAAGCCATGGTGGATTGTGGTAAAAGTATATATATGGATAACCCAAGATAGTGACTACGCTAAGTATGCCCTGAATGGATATGTGCGAAGTGTCAGGCGATGGCTGATAGTGTTTGGATGGATAAAATGGTATGGAGATAGATAGAGGAGCCATTCTTTCACAAGAGCACCTGTTTACTAGGTTTTCACCATTTGTTTTTATTGTACTTTGTGTTTTTTCTTTTTTCTGGATTTTTTTTTAATTTTTTTGTTGGTTTTGGCTTTTTCCATGCACTAGGCTATTTAAGTGTAGTACTTTTTCAGATGGATGTTGTTAGTTGGTTCGTCGAGCACATCTCCTTCTAAAGTTGTGAGCTGATAGGCACCTGATCCATAGACCGATATGATAACATAGGGACCCAACCAATTAGGTTCAAATTTCCCTTTCTTTTCTCGATCTTACTGATTTCTTGGATTTTCTTTGAGGACTAGGTCACCAATTTTGAAGTTGCGGGGGATGACCTTGTGATTGTAGCTCCTGCACATGCGTTGTTGATATGCTTTGAGATGAGTGTAAGCATGCTAATGTCTTTCATCTAATAGTTCGAGTTCTTACAGTCGGTTAACTTGATACTCTTCATCTAGGATTAATCCTTTCAAAGAGACTCTGAGAGATGGGATTTCTACTTCCAGGGGAAAAATGGCTTCTGATCCATATACCAATGAGTATGGTGTTGCTCCTGTAGGTGTACGGATGCTATTTTTGTATGCCCAAAGTGTTGGATTGAGTTGGACGTGCCAATCTTTGCCTGCATCGTTCACTATTTTCTTTAGGATTTTCAAGATTGTCTTGTTAGATGCTTCTGCTTGACCAGTTCCCTGTGGGTAGTATGGTGTAGAAAACCGATGTTGGATTTTGAATTTTTCACATAGTTCTTGTACATCTTGGTTTTTGAAAGGTCGTCCATTATCTGTGATGATTGAACTTGGAATATCATATCTGCAGATCAGATAATTGAGGATAAAAGAGGCAATTTGTTTCCCAGTCACTGTGGTCATGGGAACTGCTTCTATCCATTTGGTAAAGTATTTTGTTGCTGTTATAATGAACTTGTGTCCATTGAAGATGAAGGATGAATTTTGCCCACTAAGTCTAGTCCCCACTGACAAAAGGGCCAGGATGTTGTAAATGGTTGCAGTTCCTGTGCTAGTGCATGTATCAGATTACCATGGATCTGGCATTTAGGACATTTCTTGGTGAAGTGATATGAGTCTTTCTCCATTGTAGGCCAGTAGTATCCTATCCATAGAAGCTTTTTAGCAAGAGTAGTACCACTTGAATGTGTTCCACAAATACCTTTGTGAAGCTCATGTAAAGCAGAATCGAAATCATTACGATCAAGGCAATGAAGAAGAGTACCATCTAGACCTCGATGATACAAAGTATCAGTGGTAAGGGTGTAACGGGCAGCTTGTCGGATAAAGTTACATTTTTGGTTATGGGATTGGTCAATTGGTAAGATATTGTGCTTGAGGTAGTCGTATATTGGTCCATATAGTGGAGAATCTGAACCAGTCAAGGCATAGATAACATAGGATTCAGAGTGGTCATAGGGGGGGGAGAATAGTTGCTCTACCAGGAACTCGTAACGACTTTGTTTCTCTGGAATTTGTAGTAATGAAGTGATAGTAGCCATTGCATCAACTGCTTTGTTATTTAATCTTGGTATTTGCTTGAAGGTGATGTGCACAAAATACTGTTTGAAGTCATCCACCATTCACTTGTAGGGTAGTAGCTTGTCATCCTTTGTCTGATAGTTGTTGTTGACTTGATGGATGACTAGTTGTGAGTCTCCATAGACCTTTAACTCTGTGATTTTCCATTCTACGGCCATTTTGATACCTATAACCAATGCCTCATATTCAACCACATTATTTGTGCATGGAAACATAAGCCTATATGATCTTGGTATAGTGTGTCCTGCAGGAGTGATGAATAGAATGCCAACACCTAAACCATGTTGTGTATAAGATCCATCAAAGTATAGGGTCCATTGTTTGGTAGAAAGAGCAAGAACATCCCTATCTAGAAATTCAATCTCCATAGTTTGTTTTCTTGGTAACGGTGCTTCAGCCAGCTGATCTGCAATTGCTTGTCCTTTGATAGCTCATCTTTCTGTGTATTGAATGTCGAATTCACTGAGAATCATGACCCATTTAGCCAATCGGCCTGTAAGAGATGCCTTACTGAGTAGATATTTGAGAGGATCAATTTTTGCGACTAGATTAATGGTGTGTGCTAGCATATAATGTCGGAACTTCTGAGATGCGAAGACCACTGTTAGGCAAGCCTTCTCAATGAATGTATAGTTGAGTTCATAGCCATTCAATGTCCTACTGATATAATATATGGCCCATTCCTTTCCTTGTTGATCTTCTTGTGCCAATAGTGCCCCCAGTGATATATCTGTTGTTGAGATATATAGGATAAGTGGCTTTCCTGCAACTAGTGGTACTAGAACTAGTGGATTCATCAGGTACTGTTTGATTTGGTAAAAAGATTCTGCACACTTGGTCTCCCATTTGAATGGTACATTTTTGTGTAGTAAATGGTTAAATGGTAGACTTTTATCTGCTAGCTGAGCGATGAATTGCCTGATTGATTGAAGTCATCCTTGTAGAGATCTAAGTTGACTGATATTCTTTGGTGGTGGCATGTCCATAATGGCTTGTACCTTTGCTAGATCTACTTTGATACCTTTAGCTGAGACTATATAGCCTAGTAACTTGCCTGATGTAACCCCAAAGACACACTTCTTAGGGTTCATCCTGACTTGGAATTTCTCCAATCGATCAAAGATCTTTGTTAGGATGCTGAGATGTTCTGCTCTGGTGAAGGATTTAGCTAGTAAATCATCCACATAGTCTTCCATAAATGTGTGCATCATGTCATGGAATATTGTTGTCATTGCTCTTTGATAAGCAGCCCCTGCATTCTTTAAGCCAAAAGGCATAACATTCCAACAGTACATTCCCCAAGGACAGGTGAACGTGGTTTTATCTTGATCTTCTGGGGCTATTTTGATTTGATTATAGCCTGAGAAATTGTCCATTAGTGAGAGCATTGCATGTCCTACCATGAGATCTACAATTATGTCAATACTAGGGAGAGGAAAGTTGTCTTTTGGACAAGCTTTGTTGACATCTCTGAAGTCAGTGCATATTCTGATACTACCATCTAGTTTTGATACTGGAACAATGTTGGAAATCCATTCTGCATAGTCAATGGGTCGGATGAATCCGATGTCTAATAATTTCTTTAGTTCAGTTTTGACCATGAGTGCCACCTGCAGATTAATCTTTCGTAGCTTTTGCTTGACTGGTTTAACTCCTGAAGAGATGAACAAATGATGCATGATTAAGTGTGGATCCACCCCGGGCATATCAGCATATGACCAAGAAAAGTTAATTTGTTGTTCTCTAAAGAAAATGATGAATGTTGATTTTTCTTCCTCTGTCAGAGATTCTACAAGGTGTAGGTTTCTGACTACATCTATGGTACCAATGTTGATTGATTGAGTGGGCTCAATCAATATGGGTGATCATTCATGAAAGTGCTCAGGAAGAGTGTCAAGTCTCCCATCGTTAGGTGCCTTAAAAGGGTTTTCACCCTCAGATGCGTCCTTTATTTTTACTTTTTTGTGATCTAGAGCTGCCATTGACTAGTTTTTAGCATCAAACCCTTTACTTGGTTCGTTTTTGCGACTGAGAGACTTGGCACTCCCTGGTTTGCAGACATCATTACTTTGTTCACTGGTAGAGCCTATTTCTAGATTTATGGTACATAGGTAATGGATAATAGATTCATCATCTGGGAAAATTGGTATATCATGGATTTCAGGTTCATCCTAGTCGATGAGGTTAGGAAAGACAAGTGGTAAGGAATCGTTAGGTGAATCAAGTTTGGCTATTGTGAGTGTTAGGACAGAGTGTTTATCATGATTGTTCTTGGTTTTAAAGAAGTCTAGGATTTTGTTGAGGTCTTCGATGGTATTATCTTCTGTATAGACTTGTTCATAATGTTTCTGTTTGCTTTCCTTGGCGTCATAGATATTCTGCGGTCCAAATTCAAGAGGTCTATCTTCTACATTATATTCTTCTTGAGAAAGAGATATAGAATCAGTATCATTAGGGATATCTATAGTAGCATTGGAGTAGGTACCCCATTCATATTCATTGGAATCAGTCTTTGAAGCATCATCCCAGATTCTATCAGTGCTATAAACTAGTATGTTGTATGGTGAAAACAAATCATTGATGATGGATACCATTTTGATAGTTTTTGTTGATTCTATGTCAGATCTGGCTTCTATTTTCTGTATTTGTTCATAGACTGTGCTTCCTCGAGGAGAAACAAAGGAATCCGGAGATGATTTTATTGGTTCTTGAGATATTGGTGTTTGAATATGAGCTACTACTGCAGATATGTCCCTTTGTGCTTTAGAAGCTTTTCTTGATGTAACTTCTGATCTTAACGTTCTCGTGCCTTGCAGATTGTTTCTGCTAATTCAAAGAGTGCTTCCTGCCAGGATTCTTCTTTGTACTTTGTCTTTACTTTCCATTGATGTTTTGTAGTTAGGTGGGGTGGCCTTTTTAATAGAAAAGTGAGCTCACAACCCAATCCTACTTTGTTTCCATTGGGCTGTGAAGGAAGATCTATAGGTTCAGTGACTCCTTTGCATTTCCCAATAGGTCCTTTACTATCATATCCCATTTTCTGCATGATTAAGTATCCTTTTCCATATAGGGGTGTAGGTAGAACAATGTCCAGAGCAGCTACTCTATTATCTTCTTTCTTATCTTTGTATAACCAGCTAAGAACATCCTTGTCTTCTAATTCATGTGCTAGAGTGCCCAATTGGATGAAGGTACCATCAAATTTGGTGATGGGTTGAGTGACCAGATGTGTTGATGTAGTAGGCAATCCATGAGATCTAGGTGATGTTGGCAATTCGGCCAAACATAAAGGCTCCAAAGAGTATTCTCCCATACCTTGGTCTTTGATTTGCATTTTCTGTTTGAAGTCTCCAAATAAGGAGTTGGACTTTGCTGTTTGTAGATCTGATGTTAAAGATCGTTGTTTCTCTCTATTATGAGGAACCAAACTATCTTGGGCTGCCCCCATTGCGTTGCAATGTTGAAATGGATTGTGATCAGTAGATATGGAGACTTCTTGTCCATCATAAGAAAATTTGACACACTGGTGATACATAGAAGGTACTGCTTGCATTCCATGTATCCAAGGTCGCCCTAACAAAATATTGTAGGTAAGATCTATGTCTAAGACCTGACATATAGTATCTTTTTACACTAGTCCCACTTGAATAGATAATATCACAGTTCCTTTAGAGGACCTTTCCTCGTCATCATATGCCTTTATGGTAATCTTCTTACAGGGATCAATAGATTCTTCTAAGAAGCCTAATGCATGGATAAGCTTTAAAGTACATATATTAAGTTCGGCTCCTCCATCTATTAAGACTCTTTTTACTCGGTGTTTGCAAACAATGACTTCGATATGGAGAGGAGTGTTATGCGGATGGTTTAAGGAAGCATCATCATGTTCTGAGAAGGTGAGGTTATGAGGTCCAGTCATATGGGCGACCATGGCTTGAAATCTATCTATATCTAGTTTTTGAGGTACATTAATTTCCAATAGTGTTTGTTCCAAGATGTCTTTGTGCTTCGGTGATAGTTTCAGCAATTCCAGTATAGATATCTGAGCTAGAGTTTTGCGTAGTTGGCTAACCAAGTCATATTGGATTTTTGGTGTGGTAGTTGTAGGTGACGTATGTCCTTTCAAGACATATTTTTGAGTTTGGGTTGTTACATTGACAAATTCATGATCACGCTTATCTCGGATGGTGATGACATTTACTTGATGATCTTCAACTAATATGTGATTTATGGTGTTGTTGTAGATATGGTTGACACGAGCTCCTCATGGATCGTTTGAGGTTGAAGCTCCATCTTTGTTATAATTTGGAAGAGGATTTTTAAAGGCTCCATGATCGCCATTTGTTTTGAGACCATCTACTGTTAATTCACCTTGATCAATCATATCTTGCACCACATGTTTTAACCTCATGCAATCGTTCGTCTGATGACCCTTGTTACGATGGTAATCACAATAGTGTGAATCATTCCACCAAGGTGGTTTGATTTGGGGTTCATAGTTGCTGATTGGAGGCAAAGAAAGAATCTTGTGTGCCAAAAGTTCTCTGAATGCTGATTCTAGTGATTGCCCCAGTGGTGTGAAGATACGCTTTTGGAAATTGTTTGTGTTGTTGCGTGAATTATTGTTAGGTCCTAGATTCATGTTTTTGCTTTGAGTATTGTTGGTTTCGTTTGTGTTGAGTTGTCCTTGATTGGTGTTTGGTGTATATGTGTTAGCATTTGGATTAGCATTCTTAGGAGTTTTCATGTTTTGAGGATTTCCGGATAATGCAAGCACTGGTTGCTTAGATTTGGGATCATATGATTCATTGTTGCCTTCATTTTTATTTCGAGTCCAAAATCAAGATTTGTCGAGGTTGGTGTTGTTTTGGTTATTGTAGTTTGATGAGTTTGTTCCTTCCTTGTAGAATTTGAGTGTTCCCTTTTTGACACATGCTTCTTCTACTTGAATGCCATTTTCAATCAATTTAGCAAAAGATGGTATGCATTGAAGTTTTAGTCTATAACTCATTTCACTATTCAAGTTATCGATGAAGATTTCCATTTTTTCCTTTTTAGGAATATCTCAAGGATATCTGGATACCATATGTCGTCAACGTTGAAGGAACATCATGAATGTTTCATTGTTCTTTTGTTTGGTGTTGCAAACATCTAGCATGGTTATGGCATGTTGGATGTTATAGGAATATTGGGTTATGAATTTGTTAACCAATTCATCAAATGATCTAACAGGTGGTGTAATTTTGGATAACCATTCCATTGTTTGCCCTCCCAAGCTTCTTGAGAATAACCTCATCAAATAGGTCTCATCATGAGAAATTCAAGACTCATTGTGCAAAATTCTCGAACATGATCTTGAGGATCACTTTTCCCATCATATTTATCAAATTTGGGAATGTCTGAATTTGGAGGAAAAGGTACCATGTTCAATCTTCTGTCAAATGGATAAGGACAGATTTCATTTAAAGAGTACCGCATTGTTGTCCCCAGTTGCATATCATGTATTTGTCGTTGTAACATTTACATTTGTTGAGTAAGAGCAGCCAAAGGTATATTGTCTTGTCGAGGGAAGAGTTCTTCCCTTATATTAGTTCTTAGCTAAAAAGGTGTGGTAAATGGTATATTTTGCTTTGGTGTTTCTAGCTCAGGTATACGCATTTCTGGTATGCGTTGTTCCAGAATGTGTTGCTTAGGTATGTGTTGTTCAAAGTTACAAGTTTCTTCTTCTCTTTGTTGTTCTTGATATGCATATTGTCAAGATCTAGTTTTCAAGATGTTTGTGTCTAAATCTTCAGGAAGTTTAGCACATTTACTTGTGAGCATGAACAGATATTTTTCTTTGTCATTTTCTATGAGCCTTTCGACAAGTTTTTGGAATGAGGGGTTTTCCTAACATTCCTGAAGAAGTGCTTCAGAAATTTCAGTTTCTTCTAAGTGTGGAACTTCAAAAGGATTTGACAATCTTCAATTCATACTAGACTCTGCTTGTGTCTCTCTTTGTTGGTTTCTTTGAGAGCGAGTAACAGGCATTTTAGTAGAAACTTTTAGTGATGAAATGGACAAAAGCCTCATTGATATGTTGCTCGGGGGTGGGTGGTTCTAGTCGAGATGTGTTATAAGTGATACACTCATCGGGCAAGAATGCTAGATTGATTTTTCCTCCGCGGTTTATGATTTGATTAAAAGCAAATTTTTGACAGTAGGCTCTTGTCTTCAAGGGTTCTTTGTCAAATTCCTTGGATTTGTTTTGGATATAACATTTGACGTGATGAAGGAATACCCGATGAGATTTGAAGAGTTGACGATTGATGTATAAAAACTTGTTTCTCTTGATGAACTTAGAAAAACTAGGTTGTTGTTTCTTCAACGTGATGTTACGATAAAGGCTCTTTCTTCTCAGAATATGAGGATTAGTCATGCATGAGTGATCAATGGTTTCCTTTGATTTGTTTGGATTTAGTTGATCTTGTTTAGAAAATTTCAAATCTTACTCTATCAAAATGAAGGTTTAGATGCCCCTTCACGACAAAGCGTGTCAAATGATATGGATAAAAGCCTCCCGATATGGAGACTTGATTTGACAATTTGAAAATCTTAAACAAGTGTTT
Source organism: Cryptomeria japonica (assembly GCF_030272615.1). Lineage (NCBI taxonomy): Eukaryota > Viridiplantae > Streptophyta > Pinopsida > Cupressales > Cupressaceae > Cryptomeria > Cryptomeria japonica. The sequence goes on from NC_081409.1 coordinate 24,692,659, forward strand.
TTGAGATGAAATCTGTAAGATGGTAAAGGATTCTGCTGATACTGATGATGAGGTTTCCGGATTATGATAGGATAGACATGTTTTATCGTGCGATCAGTTTAGGATTTTTACAACGTTTGTTTTGATACAAATTTAGCTCAAGAAATAGTCTTAACAGTTTGCTTTTGCTACTCTGTTTTGATGAAAAATGATGTTTGATGGAAAAGACTTCTGAAAATGTTTTTGAAATTTTTAAAATTCCTTACTGTTTTGCCCTCTTTTTTTATGTTTTGGATCACCCACTAAAACAGAGACTACATGCGCTACAAAAATTACTCCACGCGCTAAAATAATGACCACACGCACTAGGCTACCCCCAGAGATGCTCTAAAGTTTTGACCATTCAAAATTATTTTCTATCTGTTTTGAAAAATCTATGCGCTACCCTGGGCTTGTAACGCACTAACCTATAAATCTGATGCGCTAATGTTTAGCCTCCACGCACTAAGCTGATGCTTCCACGCGCTAGACTGTTTCTCTGATGCACTAAATGATTTCACACTGTTTTGCTTTGAGATAAAACGCTACTATTTGGAACCAACGTGCTAATTTGATGGTTGGATGCACTAACAAAAATTCCTCACACGCTAAGAAATTTCTCTTTTGTGCTAAACTGCCCTGATTTTTCCTTTGGTTGATTTTTTGTAAATTTTGAATTTTTGTTGTGAATTTTTCAAGTTTGATGGATGATTTTCTGAACTAGTAAATGCAAGCACGGCACAAAAAGTGTATGTTCTGCGAGGATGTGTTCAAATTCCCAATGTTTTAACAGGTTTGGATATGAATAATACACTTCAGAAAGACTCTTTCTTCAAAGGTCATAAATAACATCATAGCCCACTAGTCTCGATACTCCGTTAGCTCAAATAGTCGTGTCACCCCTTGGAGGGCACCCATTTTTTTGTCTTTTGCTAGAAATTAACCCAAAGTGAATCGCTTCATAGTTGAGTAGTTATCTTGGGAGATATATGGTGAGTAATTTTGGGGGCGGATTCTTCCCCACCCTTGCACTATGATGTTATAAATGTCTGGTTACTGACTCGGTTCAAAGTTTCTAATTCTATGGTTCATAATTAGGCTTCCTGTTCGGCTGTTAGTGATAAACTCCCTCAGGAGGCTTCCCAACCTTTAGAACAAAGGCTTTACATATCTCGAGGATACTAGGGGAAGGCTAATCACTGCATGCAACCATTGAAAAGGGCTTTCATCACTTTCCACGTTTGATTATAGTGGGTTGGAATTCTTGGTGTCAAAGTCATTCCCCACTTAGGTCGTTCCCTTCACACCGGCCATAAACGACTTTAAGAGTTGATTTCAACTCCTCGGGAAGGCAGGCCTGCTAAAGGTTTTATGCTTGAAATACAGAAAGCTTTAAGAGTGGTCTGGATTTTTGATCACCCAGTTAAGGGGAGAGCATATTCCTTTCACTTTCGAGACAAGGCAATCAAGTTGTTCTTTTTAGCCTTCAATTCAGTGATTTGCTAATCTCTACTTGAAGATGTTGCTCCAACAAGCATGATGTTCTTTTTAACCTTTCATAGCAAAGTGTGTATTTTCAAAACTTTTGTAAAATAAGCTTAGTCAACAAAGTAAATCGTGATTTGGTCAACAAATTTAAAGTCAATAGGGGAAAGTTTTCCCTCTTTGCTTTGCACAAAATAAAGATAAGATTCTTTTTCTTTTACAAAAAAAAAAAAAAATTGATCCTTTTAGACACCAAAGGAAGGTGAGGTTTGTTTTAAGCTTTGCAAAAAGTAAATTTGCTTGTTCTTTTTAGAGCTTCCAAAATGAAGTTTTTCTCCTATAAAAGCAAGAAAATTTCCGATAGTGGTTCTTTTTATAGCCCAAAAGAAATAAGTGAGTTCAATTTTAAGAATAAAAGATGTTTAAAATTTTAAACTAACTTAACTAAGTTAGTGAAAATCTTAACTATCTAAATATTCTAAGATTATGCTCCTTTCTGCAACAAAATTGTTAGAATCCTGCAAGAAAATCAGAGGAAAAACATTAGATGCTTTGGTGGACTTCCACAAGTCTAATTTTTAACTTTCGGTTACAATTTTTGCTTATGTCTATGATGCACTGTAGAACAAACTGTACGTGCTAAAATATGGTTTCAACGCGCTACACTATTTTCTGGATGCGCTACTTTATGCGCCGAAAGTGCTACTCTATTTTTCTCCCATGCCGAGACCTATAGGAAAATTAGTGATTTGATGCGCTAATATATGGACTTCATGTGCTAGATGATGACTCCACGCGCTAAACAGTTAACCGGATGTGCTAGGCTATTAACCGGATGTGCTAAACAGTCAACTTAACGCGCTAATTCATTTTTCCTGCATGCCTGCAAAAGTGGTTAAATTTTAAAACCAATTTGATATATGGTGTTGGGCCCCACGGTGGGCGCCAGAAATGTATGCGAGATAAGCGGGTCGATAGAACTTAATATACAAAAATATTCCAAAAAAAACTTGTCCACACACACACATAGGACTTCTTGGTGCAAGCTATGAAGTAATGAAGTATTACTCAGCTTCCCAAGGTGGGTCCCATGGTTCTCTATCTTACAATGTCCCTCAAACCAATGTTTTTCTCTCAGATCACTGAGCAAAATGGTTTAGGGATGGCAAATGCAAGAACGAGGGATGCTTTGATAGATTTTAGAATGAAATGCATCCTAAGCTATGCATGATCTTAAAATGCAATAAACTAGATTATAAGATGACAAGGTTAGTATAAATACTATCCTAACATGATATATTAGTCTTATGATTGAGCTAAATGATAAAGAAAGTATTCTAAACATGCATATTTAGACTAAATCCTGGCTAAAAGAGAGGCTAGAATGATGAGCATAAAAATGATATGAAAGCTTGAATGTATTTGAGCATAAGTATGATACTACAAACTTGGATTGATGTCTCAAAATGGAGGAATGAGAGCTCTATTTATAACAAAAACAGGGCAGTTGATGGTCAGGATTGAAAGAGTTGATCAAGGGTTGAGTTTGAAAGTTGGGGATCCATGTTTGCAATTTGCACCAATGAAATGGTGGCAAGTGTCAACATAGGGTTGGGTTGAGAGAAGGGGTTGGAGGCATTAAATGCCTGAGAAGACCTTATGGTTATCTAGAGGGTAAGGGTCAAACCTAAGTTAAGATTATCCATTGGATTAAGAGTTAATCCAATGATAAATTCTTGTGCAAATGATTAAGAGATAATCATAGTCAAAGCATTAAAGGCTTGATGAGACCCTTGGGTTGGATGAAGGTTAAGTTAGGCAAAAAGTCTCTAACTATGTAAGAGGGTTGAATTAACCATTAATGGTTTGGGAGACTTTGGGAAATTAAGTGGTTGAAGACTTGAAGCCTTTAATGGTTATCAAAGACTTTAAGGGTTTGAGAAGTGACCTCCCCTTGCTTAGGGATGTGACAAAGTTTAGGAGATGGGTTAGGCTAATTAGAAGAGTCTAGAAGGGATTAGAAATAGGTTTTAGAATGCAAGTGGGAGATGTAGGAAAATGCAAGTGGATGGAGGGATAATAGGATTTAATTGAATTTAATGAATTTCATTCAATTTGGTTGTAATTAAATAAATTACATTTATTTAATTTAGGATAAACTATTTAATTAAATTTGAATTTAATTAAAAGTGGATAGAAGGGATTTAATTGAATAAAATGATTTATTCATTAAATGGGTATAGTGAATTTAATTGAGTAATTTACTTAATTAAATAGAGGAATGCAGGTAATTTAATTAAATTGGATTTAATTAAATAGGGAAATGAACATAAAATATTCATTTAGGAATATGGTCATTTTTATACGTCTACATATACCATAACCTAAGACCAATTTTAGTAGGTCAGCTCTAGAAGATATTACAATAAAATATTTTACAAACAATATAATATCTGATGTAATAACCGATTAAACATGTCGGCTTAATGCATTTACACCAATATTAAATCATCTCCATAGCGTTGCATGCTGATCTGGAAAATATAAACCTACCGGTGTAACCCTAGGTAACCCTAGACCTATTTACCGGTAAAGGCAAATATTCAAATATGAATATACCAATGATTAATTCTTCAAAACAAAGTGTCCACACGATGTCTTCAACATTACCAAGTGTTTTCCATATCATTCCAAGTGTCGGTGAACATTATATCCTACCGGTGAACCATATACCAGTAACCGTGCAATAGCTACTTGCTTGCTGGTGAATGTTGTTGGATCACCAAAGTGCTAGTGTTTTAGTAGGTGTTGACATCAATGACAAAAACTATACAAAAATACCAACAATCTCCCCCACTGGCATTGATAGCAACACAAGATGGAAAAACCATCAAAGTGCCAAAACAGAAATGCCAAATACCAAAAACCAACAATCTCCCTTAAACAAAAATCTCTCCCCCTTGGAGCAACATGTGTTTATCCAAGGATTTTCAATATCAATTTCTCTACCAATCTCTCCTTAAAAGATAATGTGTTTTTCCATAGATATCTCTCCCCCTTTGACATCAAATGCCAAAGTTCATATACAAAATACCAATCAATTCAATATACCAACTACTCCCCCTGAGAAGTAGCTTCCTCATCAAAGACCAGAGTAAAAGATTTGCCTTTTAATTCTACCGGTTGATGACAATCATCAACTGTCTAAGTCTCTATCGGTGGTGGTATGACTCCAAGCTGATCTCTGAGATATTCAAAAGTCTCCTTAGGCAAAGGTTTTGTGAAAATATCTGCAAGTTGTTCTTTAGTATTCACATAAACCAGTTTTATCTCTTTTTCTTCAACTTTTTCCCTTAGAAAATTCAGTTTGATAGAAACATGTTTTGTTTTAGAATGTAATACTAGATTCTTAGATATATCAATTGTTGCAGTGTTATCACAATATATAGTAATAGGTTCCTTGCATTTTACCTTTATGTCTTTCAACATTTGTTTAAGCCATAGTACCTGTGTACAGTTAGTTGCTACTGCAACATATTCTGATTCTGTTGTTGATAAAGATGTACAACTTTGTTTCTTACTTAACCAAAAAACTAATCTCTTTCCAAGAAAGAATGCTCCACCGGTGGTGCTTTTTCTATCATCCACATCTCCTTCCCAATTTGCATATGTGTATGCACATAGATCAAAATTTGCATCTCTAGGATACCATAATCCAAGATTTGCAGTGCCTTGTAAGTACTGGAAAATCCTTTTTATTGCTGATTTATGATTTTCCTTAGGATTACTTTGAAATCTAGAAACAATACATACTGTATTCATAATATCAGGCCTAGTTTATGTCAAATATAGTAAACCTCCTATCATAGATTTGTATCTAGTTGGATTAATAAGTGTAGATTCATCTCTTTGAGATAATTTGTCATTTGTAGTCATAGGTGTGATTACCAGTTTAGAGTTCTCCATCCCAAACTTCTTTAGTAACTCTTTTAGGTACTTGGATTGACTCAAAAATATACCTTTATTAGTCTGTGAAATCTATAATCCTAAAAAGAATTTTATTTCTCCAATCATAGACATTTCAAATTCTTGCTGCATTTTAATAGAGAATTCCTTACATAATCCATCTTCTCCTCCAAAGATTATATAATCAACGAATACTTCTATAATCAAGATATCATCATTAATTATTTTGTAATATAAATTGTTGTCTGCATTTCTTTTAGTAAAACCAATCTTTAAAAGATACTTATCCAATCTTGCATACCAAGCTCCTGGGGCTTGTTTCAATCCATATAGAGCTTTTCTTAGCCTACAAACCATATCATTGTCATCTATCAAAGAAAATCCATTAGGTTGTTCAATATAGACTTCCTCTTCAAGAACTCCATTCAAGAATGCACATTTAATAGCCATTTGATAAACTTTGTAGTTCTTGTGAGCTACAAAAGCCAAGAATAATCTGACTACCTCAATTCTTGCTATTGGTGCAAAGATTTCATTGTAATCAACTCCTTCTTTCTAGGAATATCCCTTACACACTAGTCTTGCTTTATTTCTGACAACCTTACCATCTTCATTAAGTTTGTTTCTAAATACCTATTTGGTTCTAATTACATTTTTATCTTTAGGTCAGGGAACTAATGTCCAAGTATTATTTTTCTCAATTTGTCCTAATTCTTCTTCCATAGCTTTAATCCAAAATTTATCTTCACATGCCTCATTGATAGATGATGGTTCAATTTGAGAAATAAGACATACCTCTTCATTTTCCAATCTTCCTTTTGTCATAACTCCTTTAAATTTGTTTACAATTATCTGATCTTCAGAATGATTCAATCTTACATACTATGGTGTCTTATTTTGTTGTTGTTCTTCAATTACTGTGGAATCCTCTGATGGTACTGGGCTAACTGCATCTTCATTCTATATCGGTGGATTTAGTGTAGGTTCATTTGTCACAATTTTTGTTGTTGGTTCAGAGTCTATATACCTTGAGGTTCCTCTGAATTGTTCATCAATCTTTACATTTGTGCTCTCAACAATTTTCTGCAATCTCTTATTAAAACATTTATATGCCTTGCTCTTAGATGAATAACCAAGAAATATTCCTTCATCACTTCTAGGATCAAATTTGTCAATATACTCATCTCTTCTAATATAACATTTACTTCCAAAAATTCTGAAATACTTAAGAGTATGAGTATTACCAAACCATAGTTCATGAGGGGTCTTACCTGTTTCACCTTTGATGTGAACTTTGTTGAATGTATAGATGGTTGTGCTAATTGCTTCTCTCCAATATATATGTGGTAAATTTGCTTAGATAACATACTTCTTGCTGCATCCAAGAGAGTTCTATTTTTCCTTTCAACAACTCTATTCTGTTGTGGTGTCCAAGGTGATGATAACTGTCTTCTGATTCCATTCACTTCACAAAATGTATTAAAGTCCTTAGATGTGAATTCACCTCCTTGGTCTAATCTTAAACATTTGATTTTCTTACTATTTTCATTTTCAACCATCGCTTTGAACTATTTGAACTTTCCAAGTGCTTCTAATTTTTCTCTAAGAAAAGTGACCCAACACATTCTAGAATAATCATCAATAATTAGCATGAAATATCTATCACCTTGTAAGCTTTTATTTCGTAAGCTTTTATTTCTAGCTGGACCACATAATTCAGTGTGAATCAAATCAAGAGTATTATTGGATTTTTCTGGAATACTTTTAAAACTAGCTCTAACTTGTTTTCCAAATTGACATTCCTTACAAATTGTACCATGAGGTTTCACAATTTTAGGTAGATCTCTAACTGCCTTAGAAGTATTGATCTTCACCATGCAATCAAAGTTTACATGACAGAGTCTCTTATGCCATAACCAACTTTCATCTATATGAGCAATCAAGCATGTCTTTTCACTATTATTCAAATGAAAGATATTACCTCTAGTTTGATTTCCAGTTGCAATTTCCAAACTAGTTCTATTCATGACTTTGCATTTTCCATTTTTAAATTGTAACCGAAATCCCTTCTTAACCAATTGACCAACACTTAAAAGATTATGCTTTAATCCTTCAACATAGTAGACATTGTCAGTGTTATGCTTACCATCAAGAGATATTGTACCCTTACCTTTGATTGAACAGGCTTTGTCATCTCCAAATCTTACTAAACCTCCATTGTATTCTTGAAAGTTCAAGAATTTACCTTTGTCTCCTGTCATATGATGTGAACATCCTGAGTCAATGATCCATTCATCCTTTACTTCAACTTTAGTTGCTAGGGCTTGTTCTACCGGTTGATCAGTAGGTGCCGGTTGATCTTTTGTTATCGCAACAAAAACCCATCCATTGTCTGTTGGATCCTCATTAGAATCATCAGTCACTCCTTCATCAGCAATGTAACAAGATTTATCTTTGTTCTTCTTAAATCTGTATTTCTGATATTCAGGATTAGGCTTGAATGTTCTTCTAGCTTCTTCTCTTAGTCTAGCATGTCTATCAGGGCATCTCAAAGCCATATGACCAATCTTATTATAGTTGAAACATTTAAAGAGTGCTTTACCTTCATACTTACTTCCAACTAGACCTTTTGGCATTTTCCTTGCAAATAGTGCTTCAAGTTCTTCAAGCTCTTCATTTTCCTTCCTAGTTTCTTCAAGTTCTCTTGCATAGAAGGCTTTCCAATCTGATTTGTCAAATGATGGAGTAGATGATGTTGATGCTTTAAAGGCCAAATCTATTTTTATAGTAGCAACAGGACCAAATTCCTCAATTTCAAAGGCTGAAAGTTTTCCAGTCAATGTATCCCTAGTTACTGATGTATTAGACATTGTTCTCAACTCATTTATAGCAGTAACCTTCATTTTATATGTCGGTGGCAATCCTCTTAGGATTTTTGAAACAATTTCATCCTCACTTAAGGTTCCTCGACAACATTTAATACCCAAAACAATTTCATTTACTCTTTCCATAAAAGCAAAAATCCTTTCATCTTCTTCCATTTTCAGATGTTCATACCTGACTCGGAAGCTTTCAAGTTTTGCAATCTTGACTATGGAATCTCCTTCATTTAGTGTTTCCAATGATTCCAAATAGCTTTAGCAGTAGACCTATCTGATAATCCCATGATTTGTTGATCTGATAATGCGCTCAAAAGTGCTTATCTTGCTTTGCAATCATTCTCCTCAATGTCCTCATCTTTAGCTAAAGTAGTTGGAGCAGTCTGACTAGCTACAACAGTAGTATAACCATTCTTTGTAACTTCCCATATGTCTTTACCAATGCATTATTTGATCCTAGAAGTGATGAAGGATTATTTCTTGGTTATTCATCTAAGAGCAAGGCATATAGATGTTTTAATAAGAGATTGCAGAAAATTGTTGAGAGTACAAATGTAAAGATTGATGAATAATTCAAAGCAACTTCAAGGTATATAGACTCTAAACCGGCAACAAAAATTATGACAAATGAACCTACACTAAGCCCACCAGTACAGAATGAAGATCCAGTTACACTGGTACCATCAGAGGATTCCACAGTAATTGAAGAACAACATCAAACTAAGACACCCCGGTATGTAAGATTGAATCATTCTGAAGATTAGATAATTGGAAAAAAAATTAAAGGAGTTATGACAAGAGGAAGATTGGCAAATGAAGAGGTATGTCTTATTTCTCAAATTGAACCATCATCTATCAATGAGGCATGTGAAGATAAATTTTGGATTAAAGCTATGAAAGAAGAATTAGGACAAATTGAGAAAAATAATACTTGGACATTAGTTCCCCAACCTAAAGATAAAAATGTAATTGGAACCAAATGGGTATTTAGAAACAAACTTAATGAAGATGGTAAAGTTGTAAGAAATAAAGCAAGACTAGTGTGTAAGGGATATTCTCAGAAAGAAGGAGTTGATTACAATGAAACCTTTGCACCGGTAGCTAGAATTGAGGCAGTCAGATTATTCTTGGCTTTTGCAGCTCACAAGGACTACAAAGTTTATCAAATGGATATTAAATGTGCATTTTTGAATGGAGATCTTGAAGAGGAAGTATATATTGAACAACTTGATGGATTTTCTTTGACAAATGACAATGATATGGTTTGCAGGTTAAGAAAAGCTCTGTATGGATTGAAACAAGCCCCAAGAGCTTGGTATGCAAGGTTGGATAAGTATCTTTTAAAGATTGGATTTACTAAAGGAAATGCAGACAACAATTTATATTACAAAATAACTAATGATGACATCTTGATTATAGAAGTATTCATTGATGATAGAATCTTTGGAGGAGAAGATGGATTATGTAAGGAATTTTTTATTAAAATGCAGCAAGAATTTGAAATGTCTATGATTGGAGAAATAAAATTCTTTTTAGGATTGCAGATTTCACAGACTGATAAAGGTAAATTTTTGAGTCAACCCATGTACTTGAAAGAATTACTAAAAAAATTTGGGATGGAGAACTCTAAACCGGTAAGCACACCTATGACTACAAATGACAAATTATCTCAAAGGGATGAATCTACACTTGTTAATCCAATTAGATACAAATCTACGATAGGAGGTTTACTGTATTTGACACAAACCAGACCTGATATTATGAATGCAGTATGTATTATTTCTAAATTTCAAAGTAATCCTAGGGAAAATCATGAATCAGTAGTAAAAAGGATTTTCCGATACTTACAAGGCACTGCAAATCTTGGATTATGGTATCCTAGAGATGAAAACTTTGATCTATGTGCATACACAGATGCAAATTGGGTAGGAGATGTGGATGATAGGAAAAGCACCACTGGAGGAGCATTCTTTCTTGGAAAAAGATTAGTTTCTTGGTTGAGTAAGAAACAGAGTTGTACATCTTTATCAACAGCAGAATTAGAATATGTTGTAGCAGCAACTAACTGTACACAGGTCCTATGGCTTAAACAAATGTTGAAAGACATAAAGGTAAAATGCAAAGAACCTATTACTATATATTGTGATAACACTGTAGCAATTGATATATCTAAGAATCTGGTATTACATTCTAAAACAAAACATGTTTCTATCAAACTGAATTTTCTAAGAGAAAAAGTTGAAGAAAAGGAGATACAAATGGTTTATGTGAATACTAAAGAACAACTTGCAGATATTTTCACAAAACCTTTGCCTAAGGAGACCTTTGAATATCTGAAAAATCAACTTGGAGTCATACCACCACTAGTAGAGACTTAAACAGTTGATGATTGTCATCAACTGGCAGAATTGAAAGATAAATCTTTTACTCCAGTCTTTGATGAGGAAGCTACTTCTCAGGGGGAGTAGTTGGTATATTGAATTGATTGGTATTTTGTGTATGAACTTGATTTTTTTAACTTTGGCATTTGATGTCAAAGGGGGAGAGATATCTATGGAAAAACACATTATCTTCTAAGGAGAGATTGGTATTGAAAAAAAGTTTTGGAAAACACATGTTGCTCCCAGGGGGAGAAATTGTTTAGAGGAAATTGCTAGTTTTTGGTATTTGGCATTTCTGTTTTGTCACTTTGATGGTTTTTCCATCGTGTGTTGCTATCAATGCCAAAGGGGGAGATTGTTGGTATTTTGGTATGGTTTTGTCATTAATGTCAAAACCTACTGAAACACTAGCACTTTGGAGATCCAACAACATTCACCGGCAAGCAAGTAACTATTGCACAGTTACTGGCATATGGTTCACTGACAAGATATAATGTTCACCGGCACTTGGAATGATATGGAAGACACTTGGTAATGTCAAAGAAATCATGTGGACACTTTGTTTTGAAGAACTAATCATTGGTATATTCATATTTGCATATTTGCTTTTACCGACAAATAGGTCCAAGGTTATCTAGGGTTACACCGGCAGGTTTATCTTTTTCAGATCAGCATGGCATGCTATAGAGATGATTTATTATTGTTGTAAATCCATTAAGCTGACATGTTCAATCAGTTATTGCATCGGATATTATATTATTTGTAAAATGTTTTTATTGTAATATCTTGTAGAGCTGACCTACTAAAATTGGTTTTAGGGTATGGTATAAATGTAAGATCTTATTTGTAAGATTGAATGTGGAGTGCGAAGAAGAATTGTGAGAAGGTATATATGAGATCAAGCAGAGATATACATGAAGACATCATCTGAAGGTGAAGCTAGGTTTTTGTAGAAGCATATCAGCATTACACCGGTACTGAAGCTAGCATATGAAGATGCTATTTTGTATAGTACATTCTTATTGGATTTAACCATCCAACTGTAGTTAGTGTGACTCCCATATTATGATTGAGCAGTGAGCTCTAGGCTATTGGCCTTTCTGCATGTGCAGACCCCATTTATGTACACTTACTATCTGCAGTAGTATCTTCTGATTGTGGGTAAGGTTTCCCACCATGGTTTTTCCCCTTACATGGTTTCCACATACAAATATTGGTGTTATATGTTGTGGATAACTTTATATAACTTTATGTTTATGTTTCATGCATTAATCTTTACCGGTATACCAATTTATTGTTAACACTGTCTATCAGCATACTTAACTGGTTTATCGGTATTAAGCATTAAGCTGGTTAATTACTTTTTGGTTTGAATTTATTAGACAACTGATTCACCCCCCCCCCACTCTTAGTTGTCTCTGGAATCTAACACTGTGCCTCCGGAAAAGACTTGATTGATGGGGTTTGGCATCAGTCTGGCATGCATTATCAGAGATACTATTCATTCTAGCACTATTGTGGGATGCTACTACTCAAAGGGAGTAGTCAGCTTTGAGATTCAGAGGCTTATGCTTTTGCTTTGATATTTCTTATCAGATTTCTGACATTGATGTCAAAGAGGGAGAGATAGTGATGTGAAAAATCAATTCATAACTTTACAAAGATATTATTCAAAGGGGGAGAGACATTGATATTCAAATCTATTTGCAGGAGATTGTTGGTTGTCTTCCACAGGGGGAGACTTGTTTGGCATTTCTTGGTACTTAGATGTTTTTCACATCTAGTGTTGCCATCAATGCCAAAGGGGAAGATTGTTGGCGATTTGGTGGAATTGATTATGTGTTGCATTGATTTTTTTTCATTGATGTCAACACTAGTTGTTTGGATGCTTTATCGGCACCCTTCTGGTCCCGATAGGTTGAGTAGTTTTTGGTTAACATGGATCCAGCATGATCCGGTAGACTCTAGTATAATCTGGTAATATAATTGACTTGTTCATGATACTCATACTTATATTTGATTAGTTGGTTTCGATCTGGTGATTGGAAGCTATCCTTCTTACTTTGAAGATTGGTTTTTGGTTCCAGCAAGGGTTTCATTGGCATAAATTTTGGTGGAGATCTTTGTTTCATTACATAATTAATGTTGGTGCAGTGTCTGATGGAGTTTTAGGATGTTGTTGGTGATCATGTTCGAGACTTAGCATTTGGAGATGATTATTGAAGCGTGTGGACCTATACTTGGTTCCAGTCAATCTAGGTTATGACCGACATTAATGAAACGTGTGGATAGGACCTATTGTTGTATTTATGGGATGTCTTATGTGTGGATATTATTTGTTTTGGTCTTAGGCCAACATGGTTTTTAATTATGTTATTGGTTTATTGTCTGGTAGCCACCCTAATTGTTTATGGTCAAGGGTTTGTATAAATAAGATGTAAGATCTCATTGTAGATCATCATTATTATTGTAAGAGGTCATGGTCAAGGAATGTAATGTGTGAATAATGTAATATCACTCAGGCAGAGGAGTTGGTCGATCATTAGAGATCGAATTGGGTTTTTGTAAGAGGATTTAGTCCTCTGGTATTGAGCTTAACCGGAACTGTACTCGGGCATAGGAGATGCTATCTTTTGCAGTTCAACACTTCTTCGGATTGTAGTATCGATTTATATGTATTCAGTGAGGCTCCTTTTGTGATTAGTTGTGTGCTCTAGGTTTTTGGCCTTCCTATAAGTGTAGGCCCCTTCATTGTAATTCACATACTTATTGCAAAAGTATTATTTGACTGTGGGTAGGCTTCCCACCATGATTTTCCCTTTATCAGGTTTTCCATGTACAAATCTCGGTGTTGTGTAGATGCCTTTTATTCTGTGATTACTGTTTATGCTTAATTGGATTAATGGCTATTCCGATATTATTGTTTTGGGTTCTGTTATTAAAGTTTAAATTGCTAATTCCTCTAGTAATCATCTTTCCTAGAATTTTTTATTATTCAATTATTTTGCAACTTAGATTCCAAAATCCAAATTGCAATTCTCAAATTTCAAATTTCCCTCCCTTAGTTCATGAGTTTTACTACTATTATTCAAACCTATAATATCCTCATAAGAAGAAGTTATATAATTAAGGCGTCTCAAGGTTTAATTATTGAGGAGATGGAGTCTAATTTGGACAACTTATTCCATGAGGATGTTGGTGATTCTTCTAATCCTACAAATATCCCCATCTACACTCATTCTTTAAATAATTCTCATGATGTAGAGGAATCACTAACTAGGGTTTTTGTTTACCAATTGGAGAAGATATACAATCAATTTGAAGACCTTCAACAATGTATGAGTAAACAATACCCGAAAAGTGAAGCTCTCCCATTGATTGAAGGATTAAAACAAATGGTTCATTAAGAGAAATGATAAAAGCTTGGAAAGTTTTGAATCATGATGTGATGAGAGTATATTTTTAGGTTATTCCTTACATAGTAAGGTGTATAAGTGATTTAACAAAGTATTGAAAAGAATACTTGAAAGTACTCATGTTAAAGTTGATGAGAAAGTGCAGGTTAATGAGGAAATGCACAAGACAACAAAAATAGTATAAAAGTTGTAGAAATAAAGTCTGAATTAGAATCTGAAGTTGGAGAAGGAATTTCTAAAAAGGGAGAAGATACAACTAGCATCCCAGTGGATACTAAGATAAAACTACTATTTCCTATCATAGAAAAGATAGGATATAAAACTCCTTTCAAGACTCTTCTAAAAGATCATCCTCAAGAGCAAATAACTGGAGACAAATACGTAGGAATTCTAACTAGAAGAAGAGAGATGCAAAATCAGGTGATCAAGAAAATTTATGTTTGTTATAAGCATTAGAACCTAAGAATTATAATGAAGATTGGATTAAGGCCATGGAAGAAAGACTGGGGCAGATTGAAAAGATTAAACTTGGGAACTAGTCCCTAGGCCTGAAAAATAAAAATATAATAAATTGCTGAAATGGGTATTTAGAAACAAGATAGATGAAAATGGTAAATTTGTAAGAAATAGAGCTAGGCTTGTCTGTAAAAGGTACTCTCAAATTGAAGCCATTGACTTTGGTGAAACATTTTCTCTTGTGATTAGGCTTGAAGAAATTAGAATATTTTTGGCTTTTTTAGTTTATAAATTTTTTAAAGTGTATTAAATGGATGTTAACACAACTTTTCTTAATGGTTATCTTGATGAAGAAGTATATATGGAGAAGCCTGAAGGTTTTCAAGCAAATAAAATCTTAACTTTGTTTACAGGATGAAAAAGGCACTCTATGGTTTGAAACAATCCCCTAGCCCTTGGTACTCTAGGATGGACAAGTATCTTGTAATAAATGGATTCACAAGAGGAGGTGTGGACAACAATCTTTATGTCAAGGTGATGTTGGAATACAGTGAATCCAAGAACACTGAGAGGGGGGGTGAATCAGTGTTCTATCGGTAATACAAGATTTTAACTTTTTATAACATACGCATAGGTAAGTATACCAAGATGTTGAACAAAAAAGTTGTTAGATGCAAAAAAAAATGAAAATTATCATAACCCGTGCATGTTCTATGAAATTCAAAAATTTGCTAGGCTTGGTAACACCAAGCTTAGCCAAAAATAATAAAAATAAATAAAAAGGAGGAATAATTTCTCATAACCTATACTGGTTATTCAAAACTATGGGTTTTGAGGAACAATTTCTCATAACCTATACTGGTTATTCAAAACTACGGGTTTTGAGGAACAATTTCTCATAACCTATACTGGTTATGCAAAAATAGAAGTTTTGGCCTTAGTTTCGCATAACCCATATGGGTTATGTAGAACTAGGAACCAGAGAGAGAGAGAGAGAGAGAGAGAGAGAGAGAGAGAGAGAGAGAGAGAGAGAGAGAGAGAGTACAATACGACCTCTAATGACACCTAAGGGGTCATATGGTGGGCTAATAAAATGATATATTAAATTTAAAGTTATGAATAGAACATAACTTTAGGGATAAAGTTATGAGAGAGAGAGAAGAGGGTGAGAGACTCGACAAAGAAAGAAGTGTGAGGGGGAGAGAGATGTGTTAGAACTCAATGAGGATAATTAGAGATCATAATAGATAGAGATGGTGATGGGGGAAGGAAGACGAGAGAGGAAAAGAAGAGAGACATGCATGTATAAAAACATATCTATATAAATATATGTATATATAACTATAGATATGCATATATACATACATAAACACATATTATATATGTATGTCTATACATATGTGTAATAAATGCTAAGTTTGCAAGCATACATTTTGATGTCTTCATAACCTGTATGGATTTTGTGAGACTAAAAATGATGTTTTTCATAACTCGTACTGATTTTGTGAAACTCAAAATGATGGTTTTTCATAACATGTACGGGTTTTATGAAACTCAAAATGATGTTTTTCATAACCCGTACTAGTTTTGTGAATCTCAAAATGATGGTTTTTCATAACCCATGCGAGTTTTGTGAAACTCAAAATGATGGTTTTAGTTCTACATAACCCATATGGGTTATGTAGAACTATAAATGGTACTTTTTGTTTTTCAAAACCCGAGTGGTTTATCTTGTACATCAGAACTCGTGTAGGTTTTGGCTTGGTAACAGGGTTGGAAAATGACCCTAAGGCTTGCAATCCCATTTTCCCTCCATTTTTGTCCCTTTACACATTTTTTCTTCTTTCAACATGATTTATCGACTTCATCATCATCAAGTTTACAAATGATCAAGTGGGTATCTCTAAAATTACCACCATAATCTTGCACATCTTCTCAGCTTTTTGACCATATAATTTTTTCTATTTTTGGACAACATTAGCATAGTAAACTTTAATTTTCTTTACCAGTACCTTGGCAGTCCTCACAGACATACGTCTACCATTTTTTTAATAAATTTTGATATACTTGACCAAATTCAAAATAAATTACATATTATTGTTCTACACTAGATTCTATACAATTTTAAAAAAAAAAAAGTTTTCATTTTTTATTATTTTGATGCAAGTTATACCCAGTGCACGAATAGGTACCGAATTTTCAAGATGTGGTCACTTCAAAAAATCATTAAAAAAAAATACTCGACAAAAAATTCCAAAAAAATACACAACTTCTAGATCTCAATCTTACCTATCATCCTACTAAAGGGTTTTGAAAAATACTAAATCTAACTATATATTTTGTGCAGCGCACGAAAACAACTATGTTATGTTTTTCTAAAAAAATTAGGAACAATTTTTCATGCGAGAGAGGTTTGACCCTCTTAATCTTATCCAATTTTAAAAAACTTTAGTAGTTTAGAAACTAGATTTAGAGTACTATAATTCTTATTATTTTCTCAACTCCTAGTTTTGAGTGCGTGACCTTCAAATATGTCTTTGAAGTTCAAGTTTACCAATTTTTAGAAAAAAAAGTGACCACTTATACCCTCCTTTTTGTTCACCATATTGGTGCACTTACGCACATATAAACTGGTAAATTATGAAGAAACATATAACATGAAGCAAATAAACCAGCCACATGAATGAATACCATAACACACTGAATTTATACGTGGAAAACCTCAAAGAGGAAAAACCACAATGGGATTTGTTACCCACATATCAATTCACTGGCCATATGAAAAATATTACATAGCATGGGGGCCTACACATGCAGAAAGGCACGCTTCCTAGAGCACACTGCTCAACACAAAAGAGTCTCACTGACTACAAGCTTCTGCTAAGATAAAACACTAATGATGAACTCACAAAAATGCATCTGCAATGAAAAAGAGTTTCGGTTAAAGCTCTGTTCTATACCCGTTCATAAACCCTAAATCCTTCTACTTGTATCTCCTTTCCTCCAAGAATGCTTCACAATCCATCTACTGATCATAGTATGATTTTACATTTGCATACAAATGACCTACATATATATCCTTCACATTACACAGTTCTACTACCTTTTCCTCTCTCTCTATATCTCACAAAATGACCTAACAGACAGACTTATATACCCTCTACAAACAATATGCCTTATGTCGGCTTAGAATACAAAATATATTAAATTTCGGTCCTATACAATGATTACAAAATGATTTTACAAATAAAACCTTTCAGATCTAGACTGATGTCGGCTCCACTAAAGTGCAGGATGTCGGTGTCGGTGTCAGTGCATGCCTCCAAATGCTGGAATCTGCCAGTATATGCCTTCTATAGAATCTTTTTTCCATCAATGACAACATACAAATCCAATGAGTGTCAATTTCCAACAATCTCCTGCTTTGGCATTGATGGAAACACTCATGTGAAAAATGGATTCCCTGCTGGTTCAACCAAAGTATGAAACATGCTCCCCCTAAGCTGATTAACTCTGTCTGATATCCTCCCTCTAGGATTATATGTTGGCATATGCACACTCCAATGAGACATTGTAGGTGATTGAAGGTTTTGTCATTGATGGAAACCTTACAATCCTATGGCACCAGCAAGGCATTACACCGACAATGCATTACACCGGCACTAGCAAGATTAGACTCTACACCGACACTCAGACCACCGGCACTAGCACAAAGAAAGGAAGCATACCGGCACAGAGGCTGATAGGATTTTTGATATATTATATTTTGTTTATTATTGTAAAAACTTTGTAAGCCAACTTGGCAAGTTGTAAAATGACTCTTATATATAAGAGAGATCATTGTAGACATTTTGTAAGAGATAAGAAAAAAGATATTAGGTAGACCTATTATGCGAAATATAGGTTAAAGGTTTTATGTAAAGAACAGAGCAGAAACCGGTATTGGATCTGGCATTATAGATGCTATTGTAAAGCAGTACAAGATATTGGATTTGTATAATCCACATTGTAAGTCAGTGTGACTTCCCATTGAGCAGTGAGCTCTAGGTAGTTGGCCTTCTGCATGTGCAGGCCCCTCTTGTAGCAGTAATATTCTCTTATTGGCCAGTAAGTGAATATTGTGGGTCACAAATCCCACCGATGTTTTTCCCACACCAGGTTTCCTCATTAAAACATTGTGCTATGGTGTGTTTCTTATGTGGTTACTTTCATTTCTGTTTATTGCATTATTTCTTGCATACGGGTACACTATTATAATATGTTCTACATGTTTTAAGTTAAGAAATTCAATTCATTGGTTAGATACTGATTCACCCCCCCCCCCCCTCTCAGTATCTATGGGAATCCTAACAATCAGTATCAGAGCCTGGTCCTCTATTTTCGGAAGCCTAACAACTTGAGGAAGATCTTGACACCAGTAGATATGGAAAATATGATGAAGCAACTTGAAGGAGCTCTCTCAGACTATGATATAGAAAAATTGAAAAATATCAAATTAGAAGATGATCTAAAGGCAGCTCAGGATATCATTCAAGCACTTCAAGAGAATATTACTATTGCAAGAAATAAGACAAGAGAACTTTGTGAAAAGATGCAAAATGAGAATGATGAAAAGGAATCACTTAATGATATTATAAACAAGCTAAAACAAGAGAACATGACAACAAAGAATGAGATGCAGGATATGACTATGAGATTTTGTAAAGAAATTGAAGATAGAAAGAGGAATGAAGAAGAATTGACCAGAAAACTAAGTGATGCAGCAAATGAGAACACAAGACTTAGCTATGAAAATGATTTGTTGAAGACAAATCTGATGCACACTCAGAATGACTCCAATGAACTGATGAGGCAGAAAGAAGTCTTAGAAAGAGAACTAGAAATTGCAAATTAACATAAAGAAAAATTTAAGAAAAGCTCAGAGGAACTTGGCAACTTACTGAAAAATCAAAAACCCAAAGGTGACACTTCTAGAATTGGCTTTAAAGTTAGTGAAAGCTCCGGTACTGCAAACACATAGGATCACAACAAACCGGTAAGGCAGCCTAATGCTTATAAATTCAATGGAAAATACTTTAACTATAATAAATATGGTCAGAGAGCAAATGAATGTAGATCTAGAAATTATCAGAATATCAACACACCCACCAGTCAATGTTCAAAATGAAACAAAGTTGGTCACGACTCTAAAAATTTGCAGAATGAATGTGAGATGTTATGTTTGTGGAAGATTTGGACATTTATCTAGTCAATTCAGAACACAAACCGACATAGGTTATGGGAAAGCTATTCAGAAGAATAATGTGACTTGTTATGCATGTAACAAGATTGGGCATATTGCAAAATTCTGTAGAAGTAAAGGATCACCAACAGACAATAAAAGTTCTAGCTTGAAAGGTAAAGAAAAAGTTGAAGAGGTTAAGCAAGAATTCTCAAAACAATGGATTAGAAAAGCTGATCTAAATGTTGGGAATACTCCTCCACCAGTAGAACCAATCAATGTTTCACTAACAGGATAGAGTGATGCTTCACAGGTAGGAAAAAGTAGTGCTCTACCGACAGGAAATTCTTCATCAAATTGAAGAAAGTTTCCTTGAGGGTTTGGCAATCTAATGACACATGCTATTATTCCCTAGGTTAGAGACGAGAAGTTGGAAATTACTTCATTACTGACAGACAATGTTAAGTGACTACTCAACCAACATGCATTAAATGTAGTAGATGGCAAATAAACATTATAAATTTGTGGTTTTGGCTCCACTTCACTTCACTGAGATTTCAAACATTCGAAGAGCGCGATATTTGCAGAGCTAAGGGATTTCGAGCAAAGAGGTGAAGCACTTCAAGTAATCAATCCATCCAAAGGAAGAAAAAGGTATTTATCATCATGGCATCCACCTCTGCACTTGAATTTATAGAAAACCCTACTGTAGTCGAGGTTATAAAATGTCCAAGGCTCGTATTTCAACTAGTTCCCGAGGTAGCAAAAAAAGATGACAATATAGGTGCTTTCTCTCAAATACCAAAAGGAGTTGTTTATGTTGAAGACCCCAAAATTTACATTCACTGTAACATAGAGGAATTGGGAGACGAAGAGATCAAAACAATGTATAAATCTATCATATGTGATAATTTCCAAAATGTAAAACTGGAACATAAAATCATTGAAACCCTAGGATTTACTGAAATCCTCTGCATTCCTGAATTTCCCAAGGATGTGATTAGGATAGTCTTAAGTAGGGTACATGGTGAATTTTTCTGGTTAGATGCAATTCACAAAATTACCAAGGAAGCTGTGAAAGCTGTCACAAGGTTACCTTCCACCGGTAAAAGACCAGACAAGACTAAGAAAGTCTCAAATGACCTAGTAACTAAACTAAATGGTGCAACATCAAACAAAAGGTCTTTGAGGGTAAATGATGTAATAGATACAAATGTGAGATTTGTTAGCATGATTTTAGGGTATAAAGCTACTCATGCAAATAGACTTAACTCAGTTTCAAGTTTATGCATTAAAAGTTCTTATGATATGGTTACAGACAATGTGAAAATTGACATATGTGAATGGTTAAAAGATGAATTAATTGACAACTTAGGCAAGATAAAGAAAGATAAGAAAGAAACTTTTAGGTTTGGTAATTTGCTTGTATGCTTGATGCTACACATAACCAAACAGGTTCTCGGTATAGGCTATAAAGAACTTGGATTTGATATATCGGTAGGAAAATAGTTGACAGAACTATTGAATAACATGGGTGAAGACAAGGAAAAGAATATCCATGAATACTTTCAAACACTTAAGGTCAAAATGAAGAAGATAATCAGATTATCATATAAGATTGTTGACAAATACAAGGATGATATATGTTTTGTAATAAAAAAGGATGAGATCTGGATGGAAGAAGTCATCCCAAGAACAATTTGGGTAACATAGATGGGTTATGGGACTGATGATCATATAATTGAGACTTATGCTAAAGCACTTCTGGAAGCACCAAATGAACCAAAGGAAGAAGTATTTGGTAGTGCTAAAACCATAGAAAGTCAAAAACAATCTAAGAAAAGAGTGAAAAAGGTTGAAGCAGTTGTGAGAAGAGGTTCTAGATAGGCAAAGGCTATTAAAGAAGATGTATTAAAGAAAACCGGTATCACTGAGGATGAGTTAGGAACTCTACAGCCTGAGACTCACCTATCACCGGTAGGCACTTCTTTGGAGAGTGACATGCCTACAAATTTCAAAAGAGTTGTAAGGAAAAGAGATCCTTCACCAACAACCACACCCTCACCTAGGAGAATTAGATAGAAACAACAAGCAGTGAGATCTCCGATTAAAAAGACTACACCAAAGAAGAAACTGACACCCAAGAAGAAGAAGACAAAACAAAACTTGGCCCCTCTTGACATATTGCTAAATGAAATTATAGAGGAAGGGAAACTCAAAAACATAGGAAAGGTCTATGACACTTTGACAGCAGATGAAAAAGAACAAGTGGAAAACAATGTTATTTTGCACATGGACATGTATAAGAAATTTTTGATGGAAGTGATAAATGAAGTACCAGATGAACTGTTCAAAAGACTGGAAGCAAGAAGACAAGCTATTATAGAGTTTGATAAGAAAATCAAAATTGAAAACTTACTAGTTGTTTATCCAGTAAACTCACCTAAGGAGATAGATGACTTAATTGTTGAAGCCAACCAGTCAGTATTCTCTACTACACACCAGCATATTACTTTAATGGTTGGAAGAGTTAATGAGGTAACTGAAGAAATAGAAAATGCATGGGACATATTTCTTGTTGAGAAAGAAAAACAGGAAGAATACAGGAACCCCAAACCAATAAAGGTATATCAGAAGGAGAGAGACAAAGGAAAAGGAAAGGTTGGTGGACCTCCGAGCATCAAAGTAAAAGACAATTTACTCCCACTGCATCCAATTGCATCACTAGTAAAAACTACTGAAGATCAATTGGAAGATGAGAGTATGGACACAGAGGATATAAATCCTAATCCTGAAGTCTTATACACAGTAGATATTGATACACAAAAGATCAACATTGTGGTAGATAAAGATACAACTAGTATAACAGATATGGCTAGTGAGCCACCGGTAACTGAGCAAACTGATCAAGCACAAGAGAAAATGGTAGATGATAACACAGGAGAACAGACAGAGAAACAAGAAGAGAAAAAGGGTCCAGAACAGGAATAGGTACATGAACAGAGTCATGAGGAAACAATACAACTGGCAACAAGAGAAGTACACAAACCATTTCTTAAGGAAATGCAAAAACAAACAGACATACCAGAGGTCACAACAAGCTTGGTTACTTCCTCCAATGACAAAATTTAGAATGTTGGTTCCTCCTTATCAGGCCACAAATCAACAAATGTAACTGAAGTACTCTTAGATTCAATCAAAAGGATAACAGATTGTAGTTCACAGGCTTATAAAGCTATAGATGATACAATCCCAATTTTGAAGATGATAGCCCCTAACTGTAACATGGACAATAAGGATTCTTTAAAACAACTTGACACTTTTTGTAAATACATCACTGATAACACAGTGACTATCGAGCAAATAAAGGAAGAGGCATTGAAGAATAAGTTAGAAAATGAAAAGCAAAAATTCTCTAAAGATCAGATAAAGAAGTGTACTAGGGAATTTGGCACACTTCTATCGAAACTATGTAAGTTATTGAAAAAATACAAAACTTTGTACAAAGACACCTGCAAAACAAACTTTTTGACAGTAGACATAGATAAGAAGATGATCAAGGTACAGGATGAAATCAATAAACTTGCAGACAATTTTGTTAACTCACCTGATACATTATCAGTTTTTGAGCAAAGGATAACAAGTTTTGAGGAAGAGTTACTTAAGTTAGAAAGAGAAAAGGAGAGAATAATAAATAAGGCAAATAATTTGAGACTAAAACTGAGTCCAAGATTGGACTATCTAGCATCATTACGGAAGGAAATATCTGAGGCACTGGTACAGGGACATAAAACACTGGTAGAGCATATGCAGCACCTCACCGGTATAGTTAAAAGAACAGAGACATCAATAAAGGACAACAAAAAGTTTATGGAAAGTATAAACTTGATTTTGGGAGATCTTTTTCAAATTGTAACCACCCAGTTACAAGGTTGAGACTACAACTCTACTGACATCTTGACAACCTTTGTCATTGATGCCAAAGGGGGAGTAGTAGTATGAGAAAATAACCGGCAAAAGACTTATCTACTCAGGGGGAGTTCTCATATTTTTGGTAACATATTTTTGGATTACATTTTTTAATACACTTTTGAATTTTCTCATGAGTGTTTCCATCAATGCCAAAGGGGGAGATTGTTGGCATATGCACACTCCAATGAGACATTGTAGGTGATTGAAGGTTTTGTCATTGATGACAACCTTACAATCCTATGGCACTGGCAAGGAATTACACTGGCAATGCATTACACTGGCATTAGCAAGATCAGACTCTACACTGGCACTCAAACCACCGGCACCCGCACAAAGAAAGGAAGCATACCGACACAGAGGCCGACAGGATTTTTGATATATTATATTTTGTTTATTATTGTAAAAAATTTGTAAGCCGACTTGGCAAGTTGTAAAATGACTCTTATATATAAGAGAGATCATTGTAGACATTTTGTAAGAGATAAGAAAAAATATATTAGATAGACCTATTATGCGAAATATAGGTTAAAGGTTTTATGTAAAGAACAGAGCAGAAACTGGTACTAGATCTGGCATTATAGATGCTATTGTAAAGCAGTACAAGATATTGGATTTGTATAATCCACATTGTAAGTTAGTGTGACTTTCCATTGAGCAGTGAGCTCTAGGCAGTTGGCCTTCCTGCATGTGCAGGCCCCTCTTGTAGCAGTAATATTCTCTTATTGGCCAGTAAGTGAATATTGTGGGTCACAAATCCCACTGAGGTTTTTACCACATCGGTTTTCCTCGTTAAAATATTTTGTTATGGTGTGTTTCTTATGTGGTTACTTTCATTTCTATTTATTGCATTATTTCTTGCATACCGGTACACTGTTATAATATGTTCTACATGTTTTAAGTTAAGAAATTCAATTCACCGATTAGATACTGATTCACCCCCCCTCTTAGTATCTATGGGAATCCTAACATTATATAAATATTCATATTTTTCACATAATATACACTCCCCCTTTGGCATCAATGCCAAAGACCAATGAAAGAATTGTTAAGAATCTATGCAAAAGAATGAATAATTACAGATAACTTTACCGGAGCTTGACCACTTTCAAAAATTTTGGGTAAGCTTTCTCAAGTAACTATATATAGGTATCCTAGCCTATTTTGAATGTTTCAAATATAGATATGAGTCCACTTAGCAGATGTGCAAGTGTTTCTTTCTCAATGACTTCTGCCGGTGTGGGTTTCACAAGCATGTCCATGCATTCCCTCTTATGTACACCAAGTGAATCCAAACTAGGACTCACAAAACCTCTGAGACTTCTTACTCTCTAAATAATCTTGTCTCTTTCCTTTTCAAGAGAAAAAATTTGGTTCTCCAAAGTCAAAATTTGTCCATCAATAGATGTAGTAAGTGAAGTTAATCCATCAAAAGATTTAGCAATAGTAGCAATATCGTCTTGTAACTCTTTTATCCTCTTATCTATATTTGCTATAAGAATTTCTATGTTACAAGAGACCCTATAGATGTTAGTACATTGTTTCAAAGAATTTTTAATTAAGTATAAGTTTCTCTTCAATCTTCCTCTTTTCTATCTCAATAATCTGGTGAAAAGCAGCTCTCTTAGCCAAAGTAAATCTTTCAAGTGCTTGCCGGTCGGAAATCTATTGTAATGATTGAAAGTTTTTGGATATGTGCTATATCAATACTTTAAGCTTTCCAGAAGGCCTTTCTTCATTTTCAATCATACAATCAGGAATCAATCTATGCAAAAATGTTATTGATTGATCTATTATTCCTTTTTCTACAGATCCCTCCTTCATTAGTTTTGAGTAGCCATCATCATTAGCTCTGTGGGACTCATCTCTATGATTGATTTCTTCTCAACTTGAGAAGTGTTAGTTTCCAAAAGTTTTGTTGGGGAATCAACTACTGGTTCAGTCTCCTTTTCCTTTTCCTTCTTATCCTCTCCCGATGTATCCCTTTTCTCATTCTCTTTTGTACCGGTGGCTTCGACACTTGGTGCAGTATCTATTACTACTGGTGGAGTATTATCCACAATATTATCTATAACCTATACATTATCTATATTACCTTGCTTAGTCTGTACAAATGTTTTCTCTGCCGGTTTAGTCTATACACTCTCATCAATTTTAGGTTTAACTGTAGGTTCACTCAAAATTTGATCTAAACTTCCCAAAATTTATTTCCTTTTGGATTTGTCTGGGATGGTGGGAGCTATTGCCTTAGAAATTTTTTTATAGAGCCACACATATTCAAAAGTTCAACTTCCTTAATTTCCTTATCCCTCTTAATTGCATCTAATCTTCTTGCATCTAACTTATTGTACAATGATAAAGGAATTTCCTTCAAAATATCTACTAGAGCCTTCAAATATATGTCTGTGTAACAAAATTGCTTCTTCAATTTCATTTTCCCCATTATCATCTAAATATTCATAGAAATTTGACACATTCTTCAAGATTCCATCTTTAGTTACCTCATCTATCAATTCTGCACAAGTCATTAGGGGGATGATGGTAACATTACCAGATTTAATTGCTTCATCTATCACACTCTTTTTCTTCTTTCTTGGGGTTACAGGAGAAGATGGCGTAGACTACCTCTTCTGAGTAGGTTTCCTTGCTAGAGGTGTGGGTGCAATAGGTTTTGTCACTTTTCTTACTAGCTTCCTCCTTGGTTCCACCTTCTTCTCTTCTATCGGATGCTTGTCATCTTTCTTCCTCTATACCCTTCTGGATGCAAGAGGTTGATTATCCTTTGGATTAGAGTCAAAAGTGATAGAAGAAATGAAATTCTCAGGCCTCTTCACCTCAGGAGAACTTGCTGCTACTGGTTGATCTACCGGTTTAGATCTAGAACCTAGTTCTATATCTATCCTATGAATAACATTTTAAACGAAAGCACTCATCTTGTCTATCTTCTTTTCTCTTATTTTCTTATTGAAGCCAATTTTGACTTCAAGAGCCTTTTCTTCTATAGTGCCAAAATGTTCAGTCTTGTCATCTAAAGGAGCATCAATCATCATTTTAGCATATAGATCCAAGATGTTGTCATCTACTTCATATCCCAATTCAGTGACCCTTATAGTTCTAGGTTCCATTGCTTCCATCAGTGTCTCATCTGTCTTTACCATGAAGCATATATCAGTAGATTATTTCTCCACAATTTTTTTGGAGATCCTCTCCATTAGTCTAATATTCTCCTAAAAAGTTTTAAAGTAGCCTTAAATCTTCTCATCCCTGTTACTACCAAGACCGGTGATTTTCATCTTTGATCTACATACTTACCGGTATGTCATGAGCCCAACATTTCTTTCCCAAACTCGATAGCTCATTCATGAAGTATAACATCAAGAAGACTATAAGATTCCCAAACCTAAATGTTCATTTCTTAACACCCTTGATCTTGCCAAGATTTAACATTAATTTACTTCTTAACCATTCACATAGATCATACTTTCCATTTTTTCTTAACATTTGATATGCAACATGGATACAAGAACTGGCAATAGATTTCAATCTACTTGATTGAGTTACCTTGTAGCCAATGATCATGTTGGAAAATTTCACATCAATGTCTTTGATGGTGCTGACCCTCATCGATCTTCCATAATGGGTTGCATCGGTGAGCTTCTCAACCGCAGTGTTGGAAATCTTCTTCCCTAGTTCCTATCCAACTTTGGGTAAGTTGGTGACCACCTGAATATCTTCTTTGGTGATCATGTGGGGCTGGTCAAGCCAGATAAATTTATTATGGACCCTTCTTAGAACATATCTAATCACTTCATCCTTGAATTCTGGTATATATAAGATTTCAGTTAACCCTAGATCTTCAATAATTTGATATTTCGGCTTGATTATTCTGAAGCTTCCTAGTATCACAGATTGATACATTCCCTTGATCTCCTCAATTCCTAAATCCTCCAAGGTGTAGTGAATATAGGCCCTAACATCTTCCACATAAACCACGCCATCGGGAACCCTCAGAAATGCACTAGTAGAGTCTTCCTTCATAGAAATTTGGGGAACTTTCTTGAAAATAGGTCTAAGCCTATCCTTAACTTCAATAACTATGTGATTCATATTGAAAGTAGGAGAAAATGATGATCTAGATGTCATTTCAAAGAAATACCTGGATAACAGTTGTCGGTTAAAATATTTTGATTACTACTCATAACCGGTGTAGTCTTGCTTCTGAAGTAATTAGCAATATGACCTATTTTGTCGCATGCATAACATGTAACATTGTTGTTTTGAATTGCTTTGACATATCTAGTATCATTCCTTGACCTATATTGATTAGCCAAATGTCCATAATTTCCACATGCATGACATTTAACATTCATTCTGCAATCCTCTGACTTATGACCATATTTCTTGCAATTTGTGCATTGACCAGGAACTGAAGTGTAGTTTTGATTTTCTCTATTTCTATATTGTCTAGCCATATGCCCAAATTTATTACAAACAAAACATCTACCATTGAATTTATAAATATTTTCATGCCTTAATGGTTTCCTTTGGTCTGATGAGTTCTCCATACCGGTTGTCTAATCTTCATTTGTAGTATCAGAGCTTTCACCTTGTACAAATCCAAGTCCTCTAGAATCATCATTTTGCCTTTTGTCTTTTCAATAAAAAACATCCAATTATGTAGCACTAATACTAAATTTTTCTTTATACTCACTTGCAATAGTCAAATCATCTCTTAGAGTTATTATTTCTCTTTCAAGCTCTTGTTCATTATTTTGGGATTGTATCAAATTAGTTTTCAACATATGATTCTCATGAGCCAATCTGCCACATTCTTTAGATTTGTTCTTCAGAGATACAACAAGATTTTCTTCCTTCTTTTTGTCCTCAATATCTTTTGACATCCTCATAGTCAGGTCTTGCATTTCATTCTTCATGAGCATGTTTGCTTGACTCAGCTTTTGACATTGTTCTTTAAGCGAATCTTTCTCTTCATCATCCTATTTTTGTAAAAGTTACTTTCTCTTAGCTTGAGCAAATGATAACCTTTCTTGCAGAATACGAATGAACTCATTAGCAGAATTCAATTCATCTTGCAGTTTCAAGTTCTTCATCCTTTCAGCATCATAATCCTCAATTGTCATCTCAAGTTGCTTCTCCATAGCCATGTTCAATAATTCTAGTTTCAGGATCTTCCGCAAGCTATTAAACTTCCTCTGAGGTACCAAGATCTAAGACCAATTGTTGGAATACAATGAATCCAAGAACACTGAGAGGGGGGGGGTGAATCAGAGTTCTGGTAGTAATACAGGATTTTAACTTTTTATAAGATACACATATAAACCAGTAAATGAAGAAACATATAACATGAAGTAAATAAAAAAGACACATGAATGAACACCATAACACACTGAATTTATACGTGGAAAACCTCAAAGATGAAAAACCACGGTGGGATTTGTGACCTAGAATATCAATTCACTAGCCATATGAAAGATATTATATAGCATGGGGGCCTACACATGAAGGAAGGAACACTTCCTAGAGCACACTGCTCAACACAAAAGAGTCTCACTTACTACAAGCTTCTGCTGAGATAAAACAATAATGGTGAACTCACAAAAATGCATCTGCAATGCCAAAAAGAGTTTTGGTTAAATATTTGTTCTGTATTGGTTCATAAACCCTAAATTCTTCTACCGATATCGCCTTTCCTCCAAGAATTCTTCACAATCCATCTACTGATCATAGTATGATATTACATTCACATACAAATGACCTACATACATATCCTTCATATTACACAGTTCTACTATTGTTTCCTCTCTCTATATATCTCACAAAATGACCTAACAGACTGGCTTACATACCCTCTACAAACAATATGCCTTGTGTTGGCTTACAATACAAAAGATATTCAATGTAGACCCTATACAATTATTACAAAATGACTTTACAAATAAAAACTTTTGGATCTAGACTAATGTCGGCTCCACTGAAGTGCAGGATGTCAGTGCTAGTGTCAGTGCCAGTGTATGCCTCCAAATGCTGGTAGCTATCGGTATATGCCTTCTATAGAATCTTGTTGCCATCAATGACAACATATGAATCCAATGCATTTAATTACCAACAATCTCCCCCTTTGCAATTTATGGCAAGACTCAAGTGAAAAATGGATTCCCTATCGGTTCAACTGAAGTATGAAACATGTTCCCCCTGTGTTGATTAACTCTGTCTGATATCCTCCCTCTAGGATTATATACCTATTCATATTTTTCACATAATATACACTCCCCCTTTGGCATCAATGCCAAAGATCGGTGAAAGAATTGAACGAATTGTTAAGAATATGTGCAAAAGAGTGAATAATTATAGATAACTTTACCGGAGCTTGACCACTTTCAAAATTTCTGAGTAAGCTTTCTTAAGTAACTGTACATAGGTATCCCAGTCAGTTTTGAATGTTTCAGATATGGGTATGAGTCCACTTAGTAGATGTAGAAGTGTTTCTTTCTCAATGACTTTTGTCGGTGTGGGCTTCACAAGCATGCCCATGCATTCAATCTTATGTACACCAAGTGAATGTCGGCATATGCTTTCTATAGAATCTTGTTGCCATCAATGATATCATATGAATCCAATGAGTGTCAATTTCCAATAGGTGGAAGATGACGATTTTCTTAAGGTAGTTATTATGTAGATGACATTATGCTTGGATATAATAATGATGAGATGAGTAAAATATTCTCCAATATCATAAAATCTAAAATTGAAATATCAATACTAGGAGAGATGTCATATTTTCTTAGATTACAGATTTTATTGTTGGATAAATGTGTTTTCTTGTCTTAAACCAAGTATGCAAGAGAAATTCTCAAAAAATTTCATATGGATGACTATACACCAATTGATGTTAGAATTGAGTTGTCATTGATGTCAATTTGCACAAACAAAGAGCCAATCTAGTTAATAATGCAAGGGGAGATGAGTTGGAAGTGTTGGTTCAGTTTGGCACTTCATGTTAACTACACAATGCATTCATGGTGTTCTTATAGATCAATTGAGTCTTGTTGATAAAGCCTCTAAAAATATGTTGTGGAAAGACTAGATGGCTTTTGCATCTCTATAACAATGCATTTTGATGTAAGTTTGTCTTTCACTAAGAACTTTTTCGGTCTTGGTTGTCCCACGATGTCTCTCTGATATTCCTATCTTGATGAATCATTTTGGTAAGTCTCCTTGAAACACTTGTTGTTCGTTGTGACTCTTCATTTCAGTGAGACTCTATTTCAAGCAAATCCTTCACGGCATGTCGACATCCCCACTTCGATGAGACATTAGTCATGTCTTGTCAATATAGTCCCTTTGTTGATGTGACCTTGAATTTTGGTAAGACCTAGTTCAGTCATTGTAGAATCCTTATGTCATGCCAAGATAACCCCTTTTCACTGTGATGTGTTAGGTGTATTGCTAACAATGTTTCTATTTCGATATGACTTTGTTTTTTGGCAAAACACTCTTTGGTTCTGGGAGACCTTTGGTGCCATACCATTAAGATCCCTTTTGTTGTGATGTGTAGCATGTCTGGTTGATAAAGTTTCTTTTTAGTGTGACTTATCTTTTTAGTAGGACCCAAACTGCTTCTTGCCAGCCTTTTGTGCTACATCAACATGATTCTTTTTCTTGTGATCTGTAAGGAGTCTTGCCAGTAAATTTGTTTTTTATATGATTTGGTGTTTCCACAAAAATGATTTTTGCTTCATGTCTTCCCTTGGTGGTGTACTGATAGGCTTCTTTTCCTTGTGACTTGAGATGTGTCTTTTTGATGTAACTTAGTTTTCTAGGAGAACTCAATTTGCCTCTTGTAGTCCCTTTTGAGCCATAGCGACATGGGTCTTGTTCTCTATGATGGATTAAAAGTCTTGGTGAAATACTACCAATAACAAGGTTTGATCAAACATCACCCCACCATCTCGCGACCAGGAAGACTAGAGAAGGAAGTCTATGTGGGGGTCATAACCATAATGAAGAGCCAATTATCACCAACCCACAGGAAGGCAATCTGATATAAGATGGTCTGATTGGGAAAGTAAAATGGAAGATTGTGCATTGTCTCATCATCCTATAGGTATATTTTTGCAATGCAGAGAACATGATAGATGTTCATCCAATGCTAACTCAAATGTGATTCCACATGGATGGTTGACTAAGGTTGACTCAATGGCACAAAGAGAGATGTTAAGGGCATGGATCATATGAAATGAATCAATTTCTATTTGGATGAAAGGAGAGGTACTGTAGATAGAGAGATTGGAGAGGTTTTGAAGTCCAATCTGAAATGATCACAAGTAGAGATGAGAAATGACTGCATTTCATGGAGAATAAGTTACAAACTATCGAGTGGCTCTAAAAAGACCTGAATATCTTTTGTCAATGAGATATCACAACCATTAAAATATAAGGAAATCTCCAGTTGATGGTACATCAAGACACAGTAAAGGTGAATATTACTAATTGTAGTAATCTAATCTTAGAGTTAAATCCAAAAGTAGAAGATGTAATTAATGATTGTGGCCAAGTAGGTTGTAGAGAATATTTTTTAGAGGCCCAAGAAGTACTTTTGAATGTAATTTCAGAGGGAAATTCTATGATGTATGTAGAAGACTAAAAAGAGTAGTTAAGTAGAAAGTGAATGATCAGAGGCATAGAGAGAATGCAATGAATTGTGTGAAGTGAAAAAGAGTAGAAACAAGAGACTAGAAGATATAATATAGAGGCAGCTATCATAGAAAAATATTCATATAGAGTGTGCTAGATAGAGAGCATTGTATCAAATAGAGATCAGATAGTGTCATGCTAAGATAAATAGAAGACAACGGGTAGAAGATAGGTTAATAGAAGAGGTCAGAGGGCATAGGAAAAATATTATAGTCAACAACAAATAAGTAGGGTTTGCATATCAATTAGTTTCAATGAATTACAAAATTACATTTTTAATAAGGTGTCCAACTTGTATTTAAATTAGATCATCAATTCAATGTATGTCATTTGAGTGGGAGCTCTAATTAGGAGTAGGTGCTCCTTTGAGTTAGTGCTCATAAAACTTAGGGGTTGTTGCTCCTTTAGGTTGGTGCCCATAAACATTCTAATCAAACATTCTCATTGTGAGGCTAGATTATAGTTGTAGACTCTAGTAGCATTTCTAACTAAGGTTTTCCCCATCATGGATTTTCCTTGTATATTTGGTGTTATGTATTTTTTATCTCTTTGTATTTCAGTTATGAGTGTTTTGATTGATTAGAAAGTTAATTTTTTTGTGACCACTGAATCACCCCCCACCTCTCAGTGGTCAATTGTGTTTCTTTAATTGGTATCATACACCTAGGTTCCTTGTTTGACAAGTTTTCTCCAGCTTGGGTAGAATCTAGTTTGTGAACACAATGACTAGAAATGAATCCTCCTTTGCTAAAACACCAATGTTTGATGGTACAAACTATGCCTTTTGGAGAAGAAGAATGAAAACCTATTTATCCTCTTTAGGCTTTGGTGTGTTGATGTCACTTAAAAATGGTTGTATTGTTTCTCAAGTTCCTCATATATACCCTGATGCTAAAAGAGAATATGAATACAACGCTAAAGTCAAGAATTCTATCATAAGTGACCTATCTGATACAAAATTTGTCAAAGTTATGCACTGCACATCTGCAAAAGAGACATGGGACAAGTTCCAAAGAATCCGTGAAGGAGATGTAAAGGTAAAGGAGGCCATACTACAAAATCTTTAAGGTCATTTTGAAGGAAAAAAGATAAAAGAAGAAGAAGATTATTGATTATCTTCAAAGAGTGGATGAAATAGTTAATGTTATAAGAATACTAGGAAAGGATAGTTTAGATGAAGTCATAGTGAAGAAATTGTTGAGATCATTGGCAACAAGGTATGACACAAAGGTCTCTGCCCTTGAATAAGCTACGAACTTCAAGACCTTTTCTATGGATGAGATATTTAGTTCACTATTTGACTATGAAATGAGGACTATCAGTACTAAAACATCTAAAAGATAAGTTACCTTCAATACAACTAAGAAAGGAAAATAAGTAGCAACTAGTATTGATGAAAATGACTCTGATACTACTGAAGAAAACTTTGTCGAGAAGCTCAAGAAAGGTTCAGGTAAATACAAAGGTAAGATCCCTTTCAAATGTTTCAACTATGGTAAAATAGGACATTTTGTTGCTAAGTGTCTGTATGACGAAAAAGTAGATGATAATGAGAAAATTATGAAAAGTAAAGGCAAGAATCTTTTCAAACCTAGAAGAATAGATTTTTCAAAAGAAGAAAAGTTTGTTTACCTTAGATAGTGATGTCTAAGATGATCAAAGTGAGTTAGTTGAAAGTGATGGTAATAATAAAAATGAAGTCAATCTACTCATGACTAAGGAAGTGCTAAATGAGAATGAAGTTTAATATGAAAACTTAAATCTGCTTGATATTGATGAGGAAGATGAAGTTGATACTAAAGTTTACCTTAAAGGAGAACTAATAAATGCTCTTGAAGAAATTGAGAGACTAAAGAAAGAGAACACTAAATACAAGAAGTTTCGGCGATAGAAGAACAAAAAAAGTTGAACAAGAGACTTGAAGAGTCTAAAATTAATATCAGTACCTTAACAAATCATCTAGACGAAGCCAAGAGGATGAGTGAAGTGATAAAATCAAAATTGGAAGCCAAAGAAAAGGAGTGCCAAAAGTTGGAGCAAGAAGTTGTGAATCTTAGGAAAGAACTTAAGAAGTGCAAGGATGTTCTCAAGCTGAAGATGAAGTATGAGGGAAATACCAATGCATTGAATGATATGTTGTATAATAAAAAACATTGAAAAGATTCTACAGGTGTGGGATATGAAGCTGGATGATGTTCTACTAGTGTTGAATCATTAAAAGGAGATATAAACTTTGTATATTCAAGCATGAATGGTCTTGAGGAAACCTTTTATTGGAAAGAGACATTGCACAGGTAGTCAAATGTTGTAATTGATGGAAATTAATGCTAATGCAACCATCCGCATTTCATTATTTGTTCATACCGGAAGAATAATTGAGTTTTGGTTATATCCAATGAGATAGAACAGGACATCTGGTAGTATGCAATAACTTGGTTGGCATTTCATTTCTATTAAATATTTTTTGTTGTGGATCTCAGGGAAGCATTATGGATGTGTTATCTACCATATTATAGGTTTGAGACCTCTGATGTATATTTTGAAGTGAGTTAGAAGATCTGGTATACAAGATTTTGGATAGAACAATGTTCATCAATAGTCTCATGTAAATAATCATTGTGCAGATTATGTGGATCTGTTTTGGTGTGTTTTTTCGTGTTCGAGGATCGTCAATCGACATATGGGAAGTTTTTGGATAATTCTCTTTGGTCTGTATGATTGTTTTGGTTCGGATTCAGCTAACTTGGAGAACGCATTTCATTTCTATGTTATGTGTTTTTGGGCCAAAATGTGGAAGACCTAATTTGATGTTGTGGATATAAAAGACTGGTGGGCATCTTTATATCTAAAGTGTTCATGTCCTTGAAACTTTTATTTGAACTAGGAGTTTGATTCAAGAGTTCATTGGTTCATTAGTTCATCGAGTATTTGTGTGTATTATGTCTTAGTTGTGGCAAGTCTAACTTGTGCAGAAAAGCTCGTGCGGAGAATGAACTTGGACCTTTGAACCTTTGTTGGTTTAGGAGTTAGATGGTTTAATGGTTTAGCAGTTCCACATTCAAAATGGAAGCATTATAAAAGTAGACGCTAAAGGAGGAAATTGATTAGTATGGAAGAGAATATTCTGAGAATCTCGATGATTAATTTTAAGGAATTCTCACTTAAAGGAGGTAATCATTTTCTTGATAAGAGATCGCGCGAAGTGTTTTGTAATAAAGCATGTGTTAGGAGTCTCATTTCAGCGGTAAATTGACATGAACAAATGAGTTGTGGTAATCATGAAACCAAGTTTTAATCCATTTATATTGATTTAAAAAAAAAGATTTATATCTTCATGAAGAAGCTAAATTAGGAAAGGTGGAGGTTCAAAACTAGAGGTAATTTTCTTAGGATTAGCAAACACTCAGTTGCATGAAAGGTGAGTTAAAAAATTTCACCATCTTTGTCAATTTCATGCCTCAAGGAAGAAATTGTTAACTTTTGTTGTAGTAGCCATGGTGGGTGTCATTGCAGCCTATGTTTGTGTGTTGAATTTGCATGAAATTTGAACATGACACCTGTTCCACTAAAGTTAGGGTCAGAATCGGGTCTTAGTTGTTCTCTCCCAAAATTTGGTGACATGTCCTTAGCTCATGCTGATTTGGATGAATTCTTAGAAAGAGCTAAAAATCCTTCTGATTCACCCATGATGGAAAAGATTGTAGATAGTGGGTTAATAGAGCCTGCTATTTTTCCTCCCACTATGCAGTGCCTTGAATTAGTGCTTGAGTGCATGAACAAGTATGACCTAGAACACAGATGTATAAGAAATCAAAATGGTGGTGTTCTACTGAATGTAAATAGAGAACTATTATGGTTGTTTTGAAAATACCTGCTAAGGAGCCATATGAGGATTGGATGATAACCATGTCCTATAGATTTTATTAGAAAAAAAGACCCAGTATAGAAGTGTCATAGCTAGGAATTGGCTCTTGAAATTTCAGAAAGGAGGATCTAGATTACCCAAGCCCTTAACCAAAGAGCACTTGATCAGGGAGCTAAGGGACATTGTCATTTTGCTACACAAGGTGAAAGGGAGCCAACAGTTGCTCCATTGAGAATACTGGATGTACTTTTTCATTTAGGTCATATTACATGAGAAGTGCTATATAGATTGGGCAAAGCTAATTGTTGAAAGGTTACATGAAGGACTAAGTAATTGCCTCGACAGTAAGAACTTTTATATGTCCTCATATTTGTTCTATTGTTTGGCATGTGTCAAGCCTTGGCCTGGTTTTAATCATGAGGAATGGGTTGACAGAATGAAAATTTATGATTATCATCCACACCTTCAGCTAGAGAAGTACCATGAGGATTTCTGGAAGGTTCATGACGTGTTTGCAAGGATATTGATCTATGAACTTCAAGGGAATGTTAACAAAAGACTCTTTGATTAGCCTATGTAACTAGTGAGCACATATGGGATCTATTTTATCCAATATCCTTAGTTCACCTACATTAGAGTTCGAGGGTTCGAAGGAGAACCATTTATATTACCATGGTTTACCCTTGATTGCTTTGTGTTTATTGAACTATGTAGGCAGCTTGCTCACATTGATAAGAGGACACTAGCCAGACAAAATTTAGGTGTTTATTTTCTAGTTGAACTAGGTTATTATATTTGCCATACTGTTTCTAATGCGTTGAACTTAGAGCTTGACTTCAAAAATCTTAACATTCAATACTATGCAGCTTGATCTAGTTTTGACAGTAAAGTTTATGCTCAGGCGCATCTAGCTCTCAAAGAAGGTTTTTCTCACATCTCACAACTTGAGGAATTATGGGAGGATAACGGTGATGAATTTGAGGCAAGGAGTAGAACATTTTCTAGGTTCACGGTGGACCAGATTAATACCTTTCAATTCAGAATGAATGTAATAGGGATTATAGATAATGACGAGGATTTGATTGATCCATAGTATGTTGAGAAATTATAGGGTTCCCCAATCCCTAAGATAGAATGGGATAAGAAAGAGGAGGATCAAATTAAAATGAGAACAATCCCTATTATTCACAGGGTTGAGCAGTGGTTACAGAAGCAGAGACTCGAAAAGCTAGTAATTGAAGATTCTCCTATTCCAATTTAAATATGTTCTTTAATAAATATGTTAAAACTTGTGTTGCAAGTGGCACCAAAGTTAAGGTTGATGCAAATACTACCCAAGGTTCAAAGAAATCCCTTGCAAGCCAGCTCCAATCTCATGTCACCAAACCTAGAACCAAAAACAAGGGCAAAAAGCTACCAGAGAGCATAGTAGTGGTTGATTTAGAAGGATCACCAGAGGCTGGAGATGTCAACCATGGAAGTTGGTGATACTAAGAGGCCTAAAGAAGAAGTAGGCATTGGAGGTACATTGATCTTAGCAAAAGTTGATGCTAAATAATCCCAAACAAAGAGGGATGTAGGTTCCATCGATCCTCATTGGTTAGACAGTATTCTCAGTAGTAAAAAGAGAAATGTAATTTATGTTTCAGTTCCCATTGAGGATATGGTTAGTAAATGTTTGGGTAGAACTCCAAAGTCAAAAAAATTGAAAACAGTTTTGAAAATGGATTTTGACCAAGACATTGGCAATTGGACTGCTAAAATAGTTTGTCCTGTTTCAAAAAAAGAAGTGGAAAATCCTTCAGCAAAGGATTTCATTGTTGAAAAGATTAATTTAGGCGTTGGATCATAGGTAGCTGATGTACACCATTTGCACACTAAAAGAATAATAAGGAGGACATGGAAGGACGAAAGGATAAATAGGATCTCCAGGTGACACCAAGGAAC
Source organism: Cryptomeria japonica (assembly GCF_030272615.1). Classification (NCBI taxonomy): domain Eukaryota; kingdom Viridiplantae; phylum Streptophyta; class Pinopsida; order Cupressales; family Cupressaceae; genus Cryptomeria; species Cryptomeria japonica. Next base: position 24,730,977 of record NC_081409.1, read on the forward strand.
ATGGCTGAATATATAGATGTTATTCATAATCCTAATGCCCAACCAATTTCACAGATGCCCATATCATTTGATCCTAAGTCACCTTCTAATTAGAAGCTCTTGGGTCAAATTTAAAAGAGAAAAATAGTGACATAAATCTTTCTAGAATGGTTGGATGGGATCACTCAATTTGGCATAGAATACTTCAAGAACCTAAGCACAGTATATGAAAATGTTGTAACGGTAATGACAAAGCTTAAAAAAGAGATTGCCAATTGGGAAAAGGAAGAAACTAAGTGGAGAGATGTGGTGGCTCAAATGAATGATGCGCAGAAGTATGACATTATGAAGTTTTTGTCAGAAAAACTCGTGCAGGGCCTAGATGATAATGTTCTCTATGTGTGCAGGAAAAGAATTTAGTGGCATAACTTTGTAGTAGAGAAAGGATGTCAAGAGTCTGCTAAGCTATGGAATGAGTTAGCTCAATTTTTTTTATCCATGTGGAATGACTTGAAATTCATAGGAATCAAATGTTTGAAGGTAGATGGAAAAACAATAGAGATTTTGGAAGTCATTACCCAATCCTTTGAGGGAAAAATTAATAATGTTAGAGAATCAAAAACTCTAATGACCAATGATTTCTCAACTGTGGCAAAAATTGAGTCCCTCCCTTTTTTGTGCATAGAACACTTGGGAAGTCATGCAAATATTGTGGCCCAAGTCCAACAAGAAAAGGAAGTGTGGCGTTAGAGGATTGCTCATGTTGGATGCCCTAACTATGCTATTATACAAAACATTGCAGCTGCTCATTTGGATTGGAAATGTGTCACTGTTGTAGTACAGAATCAACCCGATGATCTCACTCAATAGCTTCAACTTCGGCAATGCAGGCCCCTTTGGAGTTATTTGATGATGAGTTTTAGAATAGTTTTAGAAATTAGTTTCTGGTTATGTTTTAAAGCTGAATCTTTACTCAGGGGCAGAGTTATGCAACTCTGTGTGTCCCTAAACAATAGTTAGTCTATTTGTGGCTATATATATGTTTTCAAAAGACCATGTGAAGGTCCGAGAATTTTTTACTTTTAGACTTGATATACTTGATTTTGCAGTTACACAATGTTTTGAAAAGAAAATACTCATTTCTTTGTGAATGAATGAAAGTGAATGTTTTGGGAGTTTTAAATCTATGTGTTTGATGAATGAAATTGAATTTCTATTGGAGTTCATTTCTATCAAAATAGTTCCTTGTTTCTTTAAGAAATTTTATGCATTTGATGAAAAATCTAGTCTGAAAGTTTCTCTTGAATGAAAAGTGCGATACATAATAAAGCATGTGATCTTTTCTATCTGAGAACCATACTTCTAAGAATCGCGTTTACAACATAGTGATGTGTAAATGCGGGAATGAAGTATGTACTTTTTGGTCAAAAGTATATGCATAGTTTACTTTCTTGTTTTCATTCATTGAAAATCTAAGAGGGAATTGTACGCCAAAAAATTTAGAGGGAAACATTCATAATTTTACCCTATTTTCTTATTGTTTTTGTTCTTTAAAAGGGCAATAGAGTTGTATTATTGCATTTTATCAAAGGAAAAATCTGTTAACCAATAGTCTCTAAATGAAATAGTGAATGAGGTGGTAAAGAATGGAAATTTGAAACCATTGTCAGAATTGTATGATAATTTTGATGTGAATGGGAAAAGGACATTAGGAGAAGCTACTATTGAATATTTAAATGTATACAGTAAAGCTTTAATAGAAGCACTGTCTAAAAAACCCAAAAGTCTATATAATGTATTGGATATGAGGAGAGTAATGACAAAAGAAGAAGAAGGTAGACTAAGAGAATACAACTAGTTAATTTTTGCTCAGTAATATGTAAAGAGGAAATTGCAAGAATTCTTAAGTTAGCAAAGAATGAGTTCTAGAGAAACACTGATGAATTCATAAAGGACATTGAGAAAATTTTGAGAAAATTTTTCTTCAAAATTAGTATGAGGTTATCCCTGAGGAAACTCGAGATGATATGGAATCTAAGAAGACAAAGGATGATACTCTAAATGTGTAGACATTCAAGTGGGCAGAGATAAATGATCTGAAATTGGCCAAAGATGAGGATGTTGCAGATAAGGGTGAAGGGGAAGTAGGATAGGCAAATGAGATTGAAGGTACTTAGAATCCTCCAATTGAAGTTGATATGAAGAAAGTAGCAAAGATGGAGAAGGTGGAGGTTAGGGTTGAAGTTGAATTTGAAGCAAGAGACATTGTAGAGGCAGTAAAGAGAAAGCAAAGTATTGATGATCTAGAATTTATACAAGGTCCAATCAATCTTGCCTCTTTGTCCCCCATTCAGAAGCTTCAACTAGCTTCATTTGCTCAAGACAAGGCAAGTGAGGACCTGCTAAAATCTCACATAGAAGATAGTAAAATACTTACCCTGACATCCAGTGTTCTTGGAAAGATAATGCCCACATTTTAGAAGAACAAATCTGACACCCCATCCAGACAACTCAAGAGTTTGTTAAATGTAGCGGATACTTATTTTCAGTCTTTGGAGAGATTTTTGAAGTAAAGGTCCACAGTGAGTTTAATGCAAAAGGGCTTTGGACATTGAAGAGGATGACCAAGGATATTGAGGAGAAGTCAAAGGAGAATGAGGATAAACTAGCTCAGATATCTCAATCAATTGATCTGTTGTCAGCATCTCTGAGTAGTCATGAAAATCAAGTAATATCTTTATTGGACAAAGTCAAAAGTTTGAGCCATGACTAGGAGAAGATTGTTGGCAGAGTTGGAGATCTTAGGAGTCACATCACTCCCAAGTTAGACACATTAGTCAGTTCTCTTAAGTATTGTAAGGATATTCAGGCCAGAAGTGAACCTTCTTATCTGAAAAATAATAGCTAGACATAAGCATATTTGTTCAGTGGGCTTATAACAATTCTAGAATGTGAAGCAGTCACCGGTTAGGAGGGGCCTCAAAGAGATCAATCCAAACCAGTCAGTAAGAGTAAACACAATGGAAACACAAAGATATGATGGAAGTAATGTAGAACAAATTGTCTTATTGTATGAAAACTGATTACAACCAACCAGTAACTACCGGGTTATAGAAAACTGGCTCATAGGCCTACTAGAACATGCTCAAAGTATAGAATAGGTCACAACTGGGACCTCTTGTCTCAAGATCTATCTTCTATGCTTAGTCTAACTTCTTTGTTACATTCTAATACTCTATTACAATTATTTATATGATCCAAGGAGATCCGATCAGCCCAAAAAGGGATCAAAACCCAAAGAATAAGACGTAACATGCAAAACCAACAAGGTCAATCTCCGCCAAGAGATTCCTCTAAAAAATACAAAGGATGAAGTGTAAATCATGGGAAAAGGTTGTCCACACACCAAGGAACATTTAAATAAATGTTTAGGGCTCTACAAGATATGAAAGAGATCTGGTAGGTCACTAATGCAAAGGGCCAGGCAACCGGTAACAAAATTGTCAACTGGTAATAGTAAACTGTCATGGAAATCGGTAGTGATATCTTACTGGAAAATTATCCAAATGCTCCAAGGTTTGGAAATAAGGAAGATGATCAAGTCTTCAAGTAAAATACAACTCCATAGGTACTGGTGAGCCAAATCTGGTACACACAAAAATAAATTATTAAAACTTCAAACAGAAAGAAAAACAGAAAGGAAAATGTTTTTGGTTGATGTAAGATTGCCATGAACTGGGGATGCTCCTGCATCAGACATTAAGGGTTATTGAAAAAGTGATTCTCTCACTTTGTTGGGGTTAGAGGAAAACCAAGGTGGTCTACCTTTTCCTGAGAAATCCAAGATGAATCTTCAACTGGTCTATCGTTCCACTTCACAAGATATCCTTATATTGGCTACTCCGGGTACTACGCCCAATACTATAGTCCAAAATGTCTTCAATATGATTTGGTTCGTTCTGGGGAAACTCTTTGTCCAATTCTGCAATATTGTCCTTACTGAATTATGGTTCATGATACTCTTGAAGGTCTACAATGTTAAACAAGGGTGAAATACTCAGACTATCTAGTAACTCCACTTTATATGCATTCCTAGAACTGAACTTTCTCAAGATCCTGGAAGGTCCAAACTTTCTCATCTGCAACTTGCTATAAGTTCCAACTAGGAATATTTATTTTCTTAGATATAATATCACTTCATCGCCAACTTCAAATTCTTTATCTCTTCTTCTCATCTACCTTCTCCTTATGCTTGTCGTTCATGTCCTCCAAATGTTGCTTAACTTGAATATGTAAGTCCTTCATGTGATCTACAAATTATTTTGCTTTTGAACTTCTCCAATCTTCACTGCTAATGTCTCTTAACTTTGATATACCTCTAGGATTCACTCCGGTAACAATCTCAAAAGGTATTCTTTCGGTACTCTTGTTTACTGAATTATTATAGCCAAACTCTGCTTGTGCAAGAATCAAATCCCAATTTCTGGATTTATTTCCAACTAAACATCTCAACAAATTTCCCAAGCTCCAGTTAACTACTTTTTTCTATCCATCAGTCTGTGGGTGAAAAATAGAACTGAACTTCAAATATATCTTCATCTTCTTCCAAAGTGCTCTCCAAAAATAGCCAACAAACTTAGTGTCTCTATCTAAAATTATGCTCTTAGGTGACCCATGCAATCTCATTACTTCCTTGAAAAATAGGTCAGCTACATGTAATGCATCTGATATCTTCTTACAAGGTATGAAATGATCCATCTTTGAGAATATATCCACTACCACAAATATAGAATCATTCCCTCTTGGTGTTTTAGGTAATCCAGGTATGAAATCCATGCTTATATCCTCCCAAGGTCTTATCGATAATGTCAAAGCTTTATAAAATCCCACATTTTGACTACTACCCTTTGCAACTTGACAAACTCTACAATTTTGCATATATTTCCTAACATCCTTATGAATCTGGGGCCAAAGGTAATGCTCACTCACCAATGCTACCGCTTTGTCAATACCAAAGTGTCTAACTAATCCTCCACTATGTTTCTCCTTTATCGGATTCTCCCTCAAAGGGCTTTTAGGTATGCACAACTAAACTCCTCTAAATAACATCTCATCTTCAATGAAGTAATCTAACCACTTTCTTCTATCTACCATAACCGGTCCTCTACATGTTTTCCAAGGTTCTGCAAAATCTGGGTCATCTTCATACAAAGTCTTCAATTCCTCAAATTCTAATACTGTTACTCTCATCTCTGTCAGCAAATTCCTTCTCCTACTCAATGCATCAACAAATTTTTTAGATTTCCCACTTCTATGCTTCAACATAAAGGTGTAACTCTGTAAAACTTCTACCCATCTCATATGTCTCAGATTCAACTTACTCTAACTATTCAAATACTACAAAGCTTGATGATCTATATACAACATAAAATCCTTAGGAAACAAGTAATGTCTCCACTTATTCAAAGCTTGAACTATGGCACAAAACTCCTGATCATATACTGAATATCTTCTCCGGGAATCATTCAATTTCTCACTGAAATAAGCTACTACTCTCTCTTCCCGACTCAAGACTTCTCCTATTGTTGTTCCACTTGCACCACAATCCACCTGAAATACTTTATTGAAATCCACTAAAGCCAACACAGGTTGCTCAGTCACTTTGTGCTTCAATAGCTCAAAAATTTTGTTTTCTCTAGTGGTCCACTTGAATTCCTTCTTATCCCCTCTCATTGTCTCAGTCATAGGGTTACAAATTGAACTAAATTTTTTGATCAACTTTCGGTAGAAACTCGCAAATCCATGAAATGATCTTACCTCTCCTATTATTTCCAGTGTAGGTCACTAAACAATTGCTTTTACTTTCTCAAGGTCCATCTTCAAACCATCTTTAGATATCACAAATCCCAAATAGACTAACTCATCCTTCATGAAAGTACACTTCTTAAGATTTATCACCAAGTTTTCTTCTCTCAACCTTTGCAAAACTTGTCTCAAATGCTCCTCTTTTGTCTTACTGAAAATTAGAATGTCATCCAAATACACAATAAAAAACTTACCCAATAATTTATTCAATACATCATTCATCAACCCCATGAAAGTACTTGGTGCATTAGTTAACCCAAAAGGCATCACCAACCATTCATATAGTCCTTCATTTGTCTTGAATGTTGTCTTCTGCTCATCTCCTTCTCTGATCCTGATTTGATGATATCCACTCTTCAAGTCTATCTTTATAAATTATTTGGCTCCACTCATATAGTCCATTATGTCATCCATCCTAGGCAAAGGAAACTGGTATTTCACTGTGATCTTGTTTATTGCTTTGGAATCGGTACACATCCTCCATTCTCCATTCTTCTTAGGTGCCAATATTGTTGATACTGCACAAGGGATCAAACTTTCTCTGATCAAACCTTTCTTCAATAGTTATTTCCCTTGTCTATTTAGTTCTTCATTCTCTATCAGTGTCATCCGGTGTGTAGCTTTGTTAGGCAAACTAGCTCTAGGAACCAAGTCCATGCAATGACTGATACTTCTCATAGGTGGTAATCCATCATGAATATAATCTGAAATGATGTCTTCATATTCTGTCAGCAAATATTTTATCTCTTCTGGTTGTTCCTCTTCATACTCTAGATTCTCAGTCTTCTTAGGTACTAAGGCAAAACACATTCTCATGTCTCAATCCATCTAGGAATTTCCTTCCATCCACCAAAGATATTCTAGCATTCATACAGATTTCGCTCTTCAAAGGTTCCTCCAAGGGAAACAATGTTTGCTACATCCCATTGGCCACAATGGTGTATGTATTCTTCCTCCCATCATGTATTGACTATCTATCAAACTGCCAAGGTCTACCCAACAAAAGATGGAAAATATCATACAAGACTTAATCATGATAATTCCCAATTTTCAATTTCACCAAACATTTGTTACTTACTAAAAGCTTATGTTCATCCTGAATCTATGCTATCTGATAAGTCTTAGGATGTTTCAATCTTTCCAAATTCAACTTATTCACCATCTCTTCTAAAACAAGATTATATGAACTACCACTATTAATAACAACTTTACAATTGGAACATCGGAATCAAAGCTCAAGGCTCCGCAAGCTATGAAAGGGATATGGTAGATCACTAATGCAAAGGTACAAGTAACCAATAATAAAACTATCAACCGGTAATAAGAAACTATCATGAAAATTAGTAACGATATCTTGTTGTAAAATGATCCAAATGCTCCAAGGTTTGGAAATAAGGAAGATGATCAAGTCTTCAAGCAAAATCCAACTCCACGGGTTTCGGTGAGCCAAATCTAATACCCATAGAAAGAAATGTTGAAACTGCAAACAAAAAGAAAAATAGAAAGGAAACTATTTTTGGTTGATGCAAGATTTCCATGAACCGGGGATTCTCCTGCATCATGAGAAGAGGTACAGAGGTTGATAGGGAGGGTACCTAGTTTTCCATCAATTAGGTTTCTTTAATGGTTTTCTTCTATCCCTTTCTGGGTTCCAAGCCTACCCCTCTTACTTCTAAGGGCTTCCCTACCATTTGTTTTCTTATCTCACCTTCCTCAAGCTCACAAAGTAAACTTGTTCACTAAAACCTTATAGGGGTGAAGGACACACACATTCTTTCTCTCTTTGCAAAACCACCCATCTTGTTTGGTTTACCAAACTCTCCCCCTTTGGTTACACAATGTCTCATTTTCAAGCTTGTAGCCTTCTGGATCTTCTTCCAGTTCTCAGTAGTTTCCTTCTCCTGCAAATTATCTCCTTCAAATTACTGATACCTAGATGGACTATCACCAAGCTCGCCTAGGCTCAGTATGCAGAAATGGTGATTGCCATTTCTTGGTCTCTTTCAAATAAAAACCTACTGTACATATCTGGCTCTGGTTGACAACCTCCAATGATCTTCTGGAGTTTCAAGTCAGAGCCATATGTTTATTGCGAACAGGGAACAAAAACTTAAAAGGAAAGATTTATTTACAGTCTCTGAGTTTATTCATGGGTTCAAATAGTAACTCACTGAACAGAGAAAAGAAACAATTACATTAATAGTATACGTAAAACAAACATAAATTAAACTCTAATTGAAAACCAAAAAATGGACTTCTATATTGCATTTCAGAAAAAAAATGTGTTCTCTGAGGCAATCGACAATCAACAATTAACGATTCACCATTAGCCTCTTACAGATTCTTGTTGGGTCTTTTTATACATTCCATCCTCTATGGGGAACTCCTCCTATTGGATGAGATAAATCTTGTTACCAACAGTTTTCCATTTGCAACTGTTTCACAAGTTGCATCGAAACATTGGGGTAACATCCAAACAAGGTTACCGATGTCCGATGACAACCTCCAACTCTTTGTACTTCCTATCGGGGCTTCGGTGTACAACAAATCCAAGCTTCTGATGGTTGATGACAACTTTCCATGCTACACACTTCTTATTGGGCATCAGGGTAACACCAACACGGGGCTGCCAATGTCGAATGGCGACACACACCGCTTTGCACTTTCCATCGAGTCATCAAGGAAACTTCACAACAAGACTTTTGGTGGTTGATGGCAACTTAGCACGAGAGTCGGTCTCATTGGCTTATCAGTGTAGGGTGAAAACCCCTCTTGCCGATCTTTGATACTCCACCTTCGAATGCACTCCAACTCCAATGCTTACTCATCAGGTCATCAGGGTAACATGAAACAGTTCCTCCTAATACCCAATAACAACTCTTTGAACACCAATGACTTATAGGGTCATCGGGATAAGTGTGAACCACTCTTACCGATACCTGATAACAACACTCCAAACTCTGGCGACCTCATTGGGATAAGACTTGCCAATCGGGGTAGGTCTTGTTGATAAGGAACATTTTCAAAAACTGCAAAGAAACAACTATACCAATGGACTAGAGCTAGTCCTTATGTATTAACATGACCACGGGAAGGTCTCACAAGCCAAAACTGGTTAAGGGCATTTCAACCCTTAGGTTCTCTTGCTCCAGAGGTAGAGGTGGAAGGTTTACCAAAGGAAGATTTTAGGGAGGAAGAGGATATACCAAAGGTAGAGGAACCTATATATATTAGAACAAGGACAAGGAAGAAAGCAAACAAAGTAATTCATACTAGAAAGATGATAGAAATTTCTACTAGAGGAAAGAACTGGCTGGCTATCGGATGAGAATTTTGGAACAAAAGACAAGAGAACATTTAGAGGAACTTGCTTTAAGTGTGGAGGAGAAGGACATCATGCTTTTTAGTGTAAGAAGATGAAGAATACCAAAAGAGAAGAAGTGGTGCAAGAGAATCCCACCAGATTAGATAACAAACTAGAAGATGGAGAACTACTGATGATGAGGAGAGCTTTGCGTCATACCGGGAGAGATGAAGAACCCCTGCAGAGGAAGAATTTTTTCAAGACCAAATACAAGGTATCCAGTAAGTATTGTAAAGTTGTTCATAATTCCTCAAGAAGCACTGGGATACCCATTTGGATTCATTGAAGAATACTTATGTAGATAACTTCAAGTTTTTGTAAGTAAGGAATGTGTGTATATATGTATATAGAATTTTGGCTTAAATTTACATCCAAAATCTCATCCTTTCCATTGATGTCAAAGGGGGAGTGTAGAAGAGTGAAAAATGTTGTAATAAGCTTAGGGGGAGTCTTTTGGAGTTTTACAATTTTGGATTTTTGGTTGTTGTGTATAGTGTTTTGGTTTTGATTTCGACATAGTCATTTTTCACTAAGTGTTTCCACCAATGCCAAAGGGGGAGATTATTGGGAAGAGACACTGCACAGGTAGTCAGATGTTGTCATTGATGGTAACTAATGCTAATGCAACCATCTTGATGCAGAGCATCTATCACAAACCATAAAACTTTCATTCAAGGGTAAACTTTAAACTTGAATCAAGAGACATATAACAATATAAATCACTCTTCTCAACTTCAAACCAATTTCAAAGGTTATATTACATCCTTAAAAACCTTCATTCAATATTTTAGATCATAACATTCACCATAACATTAGAGAACAAATTCTTAATTGCCATGGAATACCCTAGTTTAGGGTTTCATCCTTAACAACTATTTTAACCAAAATGATCACAAAACATTCAATTCTTAACCAAATAAAGTAAGACAAAAAGAACTGGAAAGAATATTCAAAGACCTTTCCAACACATATATCCTTTATTCAATATTATCCCTCATGTGACCACACCAAATGCTACAACTGGATTGTTGCTGCCTTCACCAATCTGCTTTTCACCATGAATTGTAACAAACAATCATCAATGACATTTTACATATTTCTCATAAAGAAAATCACTTCGGTGCGAATTTATATTACTGAGCTAAACAAGTTCTCTCAAAATGTCAGCCAGATCCAACGGTTAAATCAAACGATATGATCATTTTCCCAAAACTGGGTAACCCTTGGCAGGGTTTTGACAATCATTGAAAAAACAAACATATCTTGCCAAATACTCCACAAAAATGCACAAGAAAGGATTCATCTGAAATATATTTCAACAATCTATCATTAAATAACATCTACATATAAAAATTACATCAAATGTGATCTTCCATGGATCTATGACAGTCACAGATTACTTAAAACCTCATGACAGTTTGAGGGTTTGATGGATAATCTTTGTCAAATCCCCTCCAAACTGATCTCCCTCTTTATTTCAACCAAACATGGTTTTATAAACCATTTCCAACTCCTTTCTAACTACTCCAACCACCTCATAACCAAATGTATTTCATTTTTACACTTTTGTTGCACTTTTTGGCAATATTGCAACTTTGCAATTTTTACAATTTTAGCATTTTTGACATAAATGACTCTAACCCTTACATGGACACTTTAAACACTTCAAGATAGACAAAATATGATATATTTGAACAAAATGGCTCATTTATCCTTACATATTATGACTCAATTGACTCAAATAACCTTAATACATTATGAATGACTCAAATACAATAAATTGTTCATATTATGACTTTTGACCTCTTGGTATGCTTGTGTGCTTAGGTGCCTCTGCACCATAATTTGATGCAGAGCATCTATCACAAACCATAAAACTTTCATTCAAGGGTAAACTTTAAACTTGAATCAAGAGACATATAACAACATAAATCACTCTTCTCAACTTAAAACCAATTTCAAAGGTTATATTACATCCTTAAAAACCTTCATTCAATATTTCAGATCATAACATTCACCATAACATGTGAGAACAAATTCTTTATTGCCATGGAATACCCTAGTTAATGGTTTCATCCCTTAACAACTATTTTCACCAAAATGATCACAAAATATTCAATTCTTAACCAAATAAAGTAAGACAAAAGGAACTGGAAAGAATATTCAGAGACCTTTCCATCACATATATCCTTTCTTCAATATTATCCCTCATGTGACCACACCAAATGCTACAACCGGGTTGTTTCTGCCTTCACAAATCTGCTTTTCACCATGAACTATAGAAAACAATCATCAATAACATTTTACATATTTCTAAAAAAGAAAATCGCTTCGGTCAGAATTTATATTACTGAGCTATACAAGTGCTCTCAAAATTTCAGACAGATCCAACGGTTAAATCAAATGATATGATCATTTTCCCAAAACTGGGTAACCCTTGGCAGGGTTTTGACAATCATTGAAAAAACAAACATATCTTGCCAAATACTCCACAAAAATGCACAAGAAAGGATTCATCTGAAATATATTTCATCAATCTAACATTAAATAACATCTACATATAAAAATTACATCAAATGTGATCTTCCATGGATCTATGACGGTCATAGATTCCTTAAAACCTCATGACAGTTTGAGGGTTTGATGGATAATCTTTGTCAAATCCCCTCCAAACTGATCTCCCTCTTTATTTCAACCAAAAATGGTTTTATAAACCATTTCCAACTCCTTTCTAACTACTCCAACCACCTCATAACCAATGTATTTCATTTTTACACTTTTGTTGCACTTTTTGGCAATATTGCAACTTTGCAATATTTATAATTTTCGTATTTTTGACATAAATGACTCTAACCCTTACATGGACACTTTAAACACTTCAAGATGGACCAAATATGATATATTTGGACAAAATGGCTCATTTATCCTTACATATTATGATTCAATTGACTCAAATAACTTTAATACATTATGAATGACTCAAATACAATAAATTGTTCATATTATGACTTTTGACCTCCTAGTATGCTTGTGTGCTTAGTTGCCTCTACACCATAATTTGATGCAGAGCATCTATCACAAACCATAAAACTTTCATTCAAGGGTAAACTTTAAACTTGAATCAAGAGACATATAACAATATAAATCACTCTTCTCAACTTCAAACCAATTTCAAAGGTTATATTACATCCTTAGAAACCTTCATTCAATATTTCAGATCATAACATTCACCATAACATGAGAGAACAAATTCTTTATTGCCATGGAATACCCTAGTTTAGGGTTTCATCCCTTAACAACTATTTTCACCAAAATGATCACAAAATATTCAATTCTTAACCAAATAAAGTAAGACAAAAAGAACTGGAAAGAATATTCAGAGACCTTTCCAACACATATATCCTTTCTTCAATATTATCCCTCATGTGACCACACCAAATGCTACAACTGGGTTGTTGCTGCCTTCACCAATCTTCTTTTCACCATGAACTGTAACAAATAATCATCAATAACATTTTACATATTTCTCATAAAGAAAATCACTTCAGTCAGAATTTATATTACTGAGTTAAACAAGTGCTCTCAAAATTTCAGCTAGATCCAACACTTAAATCAAAAGATATGATCATTTTCCCAAAATTGGGTAACCCTTGGCAAAGTTTTGACAATCATTGAAAAAACAAACATATCTTGCCAAATACTCCACAAAAATGCACAAGAAAGGATTCATCTAAAATATATTTTATCAATATATCATTAAATAACATCTACATATAAAAATTACATCAAATGTGATCTTCCATGGATCTATGATAGTCACAGATTCCTTAAAACCTCATGATAGTTTGAGGGTTTGATGGATAATCTTTGTCAAATCCCCTCCAAACTAATCTCCCTCTTGATTTCAACCAAACATGGTTTTATAAACCATTTCCAACTCCTTTCTAACTACTCCAACCACCTCATAACCAATGTATTTCATTTTTACACATTTGGTGCACTTTTTGGCAATATAGCAACTTTGCAATTTTTACAATTTTTGCATTTTTGACATAAATGACTCTAACCCTTACATGGACACTTTAAACACTTCACGATAGACCAAATATGATATATTTGGACAAAATGGCTCATTTATCCTTACATATTATGATTCAATTGACTCAAATAACCTTAATACATTATGAATGACTCAAATACAATAAATTGTTCATATTATGACTTTTGACCTCCTGGTATGCTTGTGTGCTTAGGTGCCTCTGCACCATACTCCCGACCTTGAAAAGTTTCCAAATCGCTTGGAAACGTGGGTACAATGACCTGCAAGAAAAAAATTTAGTGAAAATTTTCACCTTTGTCTTCATCTTTATCCCTTTATGCCTCTTTATGCTGCTGCTTCCTTCTCAAACAATCTCTTTGTGACTCCTACCAATAGAGTTTGTAGTGGTTGCCATCCAAGTGCTTTTACCAACCATAAGTCCACCTCTCCATGCTGTGTCACCTCACCAACAACCACTATGTCTCACCTAGGAGTTCTCCTCTTTGCCTCTATCCCTAGTCTTTTGGAAACCAATGGACCATCCCATGGCCCTAGACCATCCCTTTGGCCCTTGACAAACCTTCCTTGTCTGCCTTCTTGCAGCTAGATGGACGAGCACCTTGCAACCAAAAACTCATCAGAAAAAACCAAATAACAAATCTTTCATGGCTAGGTCTTGGTGTGGATTGCCTCTTTCGGCGCTCTACCCACACACTCAGGCTCTTCTAGCTCTGATACCAATTTGATGCAGAGCATCTATCACAAACCATAAAACTTTCATTCAAGGGTAAACTTTAAACTTGAATCAAGAGACATATAACAAGATAAATCGCTCTTCTCAACTTCAAACCAATTTCAAAGGTTACATTACATCCTTAAAAACCTTCATTCAATATTTCAGATCATAACATTCACCATAACATGAGAGAACAAATTCTTTATTGCCATGGAATACCCTAGTTTAGGGTTTCATCCCTTAACAACTGTTTTCACCAAAATGATCACAAAATATTCAATTCTTAACCAAATAAAGTAAGACAAAAAGAACTGGAAATAACATTCAAAGACCTTTCCAACATATATATCCTTTCTTCAATATTATCCCTCATGTGACCACACCAAATGCTACAACTGGGTTGTTGCTGCCTTCACCAATCTACTTTTCACCATGAACTGTAACAAACAATCATCAATAACATTTTACATATTTCTTAAAAAGAAAATCGCTTCAATCAGAATTTATATTATTGAGTTAAACAAGTTTTCGCAAAATTTCAGCCAGATCCAACCGTTAAATCAAAAGATATGATCATTTTCCCAAAACTGGGTAACCCTTGACAGGGTTTTGACAATCATTGAAAAAACAAACATATCTTGCCAAATACTCCACAAAAATGCACAAGAAAGGATTCATATGAAATATATTTCATCAATATATCATTAAATAACATCTACATATAAAAATTACATCAAATGTGATCTTCCATGGATCTATGATAGTCACTGATTCCTTAAAACCTCATCACAGTTTGAGGGTTTGATGGATAATCTTTGTCAAATCCCCTCCAAACTAATCTCCCTCTTGATTTCAACCAAACATGGTTTTATAAACCATTTACAACTCCTTTCTAACTACTCCAACCACCTCATAACCAATGTATTTCATTTTTACACTTTTGTTGCACTTTTTGGCAATATTGCAACTTTGCAATTTTTACAATTTTTGTATTTTTGACATGAATGACTCTAACACTTACATGGACACTTTAAACACTTCAAGATGGATCAAATATGATATATTTGGACAAAATGGGTCATTTATCCTTACATATTATGATTCAATTGTCTCAAATAACCTTAATACATAATGAATGACTCAAATACAATAAATTGTTCATATTATGACTTTTGACCTCTTGGTATGCTTGTGTGCTTAGGTGCCTCTGCACCACATCTGCATTTCATGATTTGTTCATACCGAATGAATGATTGAGTTTTGATTAGGTCGGGTGAGATAGAACATGACATCTGACAATAAGCAATAACTTGGTTGGCATTTCATTTATATTGAATGTTTTGTATTGTGGATTTTAGGGAAGCATTATGGATGTGTTATCTACCATATTCTAGGTTTGTCACCTCCAATGTTGATTTTGAATTGAGTTAGAAGATCCAGTATATAGGTTTATGGATAGAGCAGTGTTCATCAGCAGTCTCATGTAAATAATCATTGTGTAGATTATGTGGATCAATTTTGGTGCTTGTTTTTGTGTTCGAGGATGGTCAGTCAACATATGGGAAGTTTTTGGATAAATCACTTTGGTCTGCATGATTGTTTTAGTCTGGATTAAACCGACTTGGAGAATACATTTCATTTGTGTGTTATGTGTTTCTGGGCCGACATGTAGAAGACCTAATTTTATATTGTGGATATAAAAGACTAGTGGATATGGTCATTTTAGATATTAGTGGTTGCGTGGAATGTATTTGTGAGTGATTGTGTCCAGTTTCACTTATGCAAGTAAAGTATTTGTGCTCTGAAATATAACAAAATAATAGAACAGAGTAGTGTAAGATTGTGTACCTTGTACTTAATCGAAATTGTACTTTGGCATTTGTGGATGTTGTTTATTAGTTCAGACATTTCAATTATTTTGTATTCACTTTGTAATACAATGAGCCTTCTAGGGTTGTAGCCCCTTTGTAATTTGAGTAGTGAGATCTAGGCAGTGTGCCTGAATCCATGTCATTCCCCTTATGTAATATTTATATACTTCTAATAGAGTATATTAATATTGTGGGTCTGAATCCCACTGTGGTTTTTCCCTTAACCAGGTTTTCCACGTATAAATCTAGTGTTATGGTGTTCTGGATATTTTATTTGTGTGTTTACATCTTTCTTTTGTTGTTTTGCATTAGATGGTTGAAGAATCAGGTTAATAATGTTAAAAATTGTAGAATGTTGATTCAGCCCCCCACTTAGTGTTCCTTTATTCCAATGCCTTCAAGGTTAGTAATTCTCCAAGAAAGAAAATATATTTAAATACTATTGTTGAAGGCTTGAAGATACATGTTGATTCAAAGGAGACTGTTGTTGTTGCTTCAAGAAAAAATCATGTTGGTTCTAAAGGAAAGGTGAAGTTGGGTGATGATCACTTCACCAAAGTCAAGAACATGAAGAAGAAGATTAGAAACACAAGAGATGTTTCTCCAAGAAGGCCAATGTGGAATCATTCTATTGTTATGTTTATCAATTTCATGGATATTGTTATAAATGTAATGCATATGGACATAAAGTTTTAGATTGTAGACTTGTGCATAGACCTCCTCCAAGTTCTGAAAACAAGAATCATTTTTTTGTTCTAAGGGACATTATTATTATATGCTATAAGTGTAATGAATTTGGCCATAAAATCTATGAGTGTAGAAGAAAAAAAATTGTCTAGTGGAAAACCCTCTTTTTTATCATTTAATATAAATGTAAAGTGATATTGTTGTCAAAAATATGGTCATATAGCAAAGCACTGTAAATCAAGAGTTGCTAAACAAAAGAGGAGAACAAATGTGGAACCAAAAAACACATTTGATCAGAATGCTACAATAGAGAAAATAAAGGAAACCAAGAAAGTGTGGGTAGAAAAGAAAAAAGATAAAAATAAATCAAGTCTAATAGTGCAAATAACATTGCATGAAGAGAGAAAGAACCTTTGGGCTATTGACAGTGGGTACTCCATCCACATGACAAGAGAAAAGAAAAAGCTCATCAAATTTGAAGATTGGAATGGAGGCTCAATTAGATTTGGAGACAACTCTTCCATCAAAATAAAAGGCAAAGGAACACTAAGCCTTGATGGTAAGTTAAAATAATATAATGTATACTATGTTGAAGGATTAAAGCATACATTACTTAGTGTAAGTCTATTGGTTGACATATATTTTTCCCTTAAAAAATATAACAATATGACTCTATTCCCATACAAGAGAAAAAACTATCAATCAACAATTGGATAAGTTGCAACTACTCTTGCAACTTTCCTCTGAATTTTAGAGGTACAACTGACCAGATTATGATACAAATTTTTAGGTTTTTCTAGGGTATGCTTTTAACCAGAAAGTAGGAAAGGCAAGACTTTTGACCCGAAAGTCATAAAGGAAAGTGAGAGGAGAAACAAGAAGATAATAACTTGCAACTCACTACTAATGAACACAACTATTATTTATATTTATTCAAAGATAGGCCATAATATGATAGTGGAAAGAGAAGGAAAAAGACATGCATTAGTGAATAAAAGTACAAGATTATGAATAGGAAAATATAAACATAATAAATATGCTTATTTATCCATCATAGCACAAAGTCCAATCATTCTACATAAGCCATTCGGAATCCCATCTCTTAGTATTAAATAATTTAAATTACTAAGTTCATAATATCTAGAAAATAACACCAAGTCTGTATTTCTAAAGAAAAAGAACCCCCCCTATCTATTTATACCTAAAGCCCCTTTTTTCGTTTTCAAGAAACTTCCTTTTAGAGTAACAGTCTTGAATATGAATATTTTAAACATGATTTTAGATAAAACAAAAATTACTAGAAGATTTCATCATTAGCGTGAATCCCAACACTATAAATAGCTATCAACTTTATACTTCTTCCTTGGGCACTAAATTTCAGCCAACATTTTGATTATCAATCATCTCCGCTTTTGTCTCTTCTTCTATAAGCACCCAAAGAAATGTTGAGAATTCATCCTCATGTTCTATGAGCTTCCAAGTGAGATTAATAAGGTCAAAGAGGATATCATCTTGCATATGCTCAACATCTGGCTATATTATAGGTCCATTTTCCTTAAGCACCATGTGTGAGAAACTAATTATCAGGACCCCTTCTTGCAACAATTTATTCTTCCAGATGGTGTTTGTGATTTTTAGCTTTCTTTGCAATATTTTTCAATAGAGTGATAACCCTTCTATATCTAGTGAAGTCATTTTGTTGTTTCCATGCAAGAGACCGCAATTCTAGGATAATATTCCCTTGCTCAATTGCTGGCCAATTTAGGTCTGGATTATCAAATGGTAGCTGACCATCATGAAGAAGAACCATCTAGTAAAGGAAAACCCATAATGGCATATGTTACTTGAATGGTTTCTAAAGGTGATGCATTTAGTTTTCTTGCAAAAAGGTGATAATTGAAAAAATTACAGCTCGTGCCACCACCTTTACCTGCCCTAAACTGTTTAACCTATCATAAATGATGGTACTAGAAAATATTCTTTTGATTCATTCCTTTCAAACTATGCATCACATGGCTATTGGATACTTTTGAAGCGACTAGAAGGGAGACAAAAAGCCTCTGATGCTCCAATATCGACCATTTGGGAGAGTATCGAGCATCAAGAAGAAAATAGAGATCAATCCTATGAAGTTTTCTAGCTATCGCTTGATAAACATTGGCCTTTTCCCAGGGATTGTGACATCGGGAAAAAAGGAACTTGGCAATCTCAAATAAAAGTTCTAATACACTAAGGTTTGACCAATACGGTTTAACTGATAAGTGGGGACCAATAAGGATGACCATTTTAAAAAGAGGTGGGTATTTTTAAAAAATAATTGGGTGCTAACAATGTTAGATATGTGACAAGGGCTACAAGTTTACATTTGACTCTAAGGGATGTGAAATCAGAAAAGAAAGCAATGGTAAATTAGTTGTAGAAGGTAAGAGGACTGATGGAAATGTGTACAGTTTGGAGGAATTCTATGAGTCACAATGCATGATGGGATAAGTAGATGAGAGTTGGTTGTGGCATAGAAGGTTGGGTCACATAAACTTTAACAACCTTGTCAAGGTAAACAAAAAAGGTTATGTAAGGAACTTGCCTCAGATTATCAGGCCAACAAACATCATATGTGATGAATGTCAGAGAGGCAAGCAAACTAGGATAAGCTTTAAGACAAAGGAATACTCAACTACAAGGCCATTGGAACTAGTGCATACTAATTTATGTGGTCCTATTAGGACAAGAGCTCTAAAAGGTGAAAATTATTTCATTTTCCTTATAGATGAATTTTCAAGGATGGCATGGGTTAAATTCTTGTAGGGTAAGTCAAAGGCATTTGAAAGGTTCAAAAATTTCACAAAAATGGTTGAGAAAGAAAGTGGATACAAGCTGAAATGTTTGAGATCAGACCAATGAGGAGGTGAGTTTACATCAAATGAACTTGAAGAATACTAAGCTACATAGAATCAAGTGATAATATTCTATTGCTATAACACCATGACAAAATTGGGTTATGGAAAGAAAAAATAGGATAGCCAAAGAAATGGCAAGAACAATGTTGAATGAGTCAACTCTACTTGATGTTTATTAGGAGGAATTCCACACATCTATCTACACACTCAATAGGGTACAACTAAGAGTGAACAACAAAATGACACCATATTAACTATGGTATGAGAAAAAACCCTCTGTCAAATACTTCAAAGTTTTTGGAAGTAATTTTTTTATTAGAAGAGAAAAGGCTGGATTAGGAAGCTTTGATGCAAGGTGTGATGAAGGTATATTTTTAGGCTACTCAACTCAACAAGATATAAAAAAATTTCAACAAGCACCTTAAGAAATTAGCTCAAAGTATAAATGTAAGAATTGATGAAGATGCATAAAGGAAAGAAGAATCTGATAAATCAGATTGAGGAACCATGTGATGAAGATAAAGAGCAATCTAAAAGTGAAGAAGAAGTTACTAACAAGCCCCCAAATAGATATGTGCAAAAGAACAATCCTAAAGACCATATCACTGTCAACAAGAATGAAGGTGTACAAACAAGGAGAAGACATGCAAGGAACAATGAACAAGTCAATTTATTTCTCATGATTAAAATAGAACCAAGGAACTTCAATGAATCCAACAAGAGTGAGAAATGGGTGAAGGCAATGGAGGAAGAATTGCAGCAGATTGAAAAAAAAAACTTAGGATTTAGTACTAAGGCCAACTGATACAAATGTCATTGGCAAGAACTGGGTCTATAGGAATAAAGTGAATGAAGATGGCAAGTTGATAAGGAACAAGTCCAAGCTTGTATGCAAAGGATATTAACAAGTAAAGGGCATAGATTTTGAAGAGAAATTTGCCTTGGTTGCTAGACTTGAGGCCATTAGAATGTTTTTGGCATTTTTAACATGCAAAGGTTACAAAGTGTATCAAATGGATGTAAAATCTACATTCCTCAATGGAAATCTTGAAGAAGTGGTGTACATTGAGCAACGTGAAGGATTTGAATTGCATGAGAATGAAAATTTTGTGTGCAGATTAAGGAAAGCTTTATATGGTTTGAAGAAAGCACCTAGAGCATGGTACTCCAGGATGGACAAATATCTACATCGGCAAGGATTAAAAAAGGATGTGTTGATAGAAGCTTATATATTAAAATAGATGGTGATCTCATGATCATAGTTGTTGTGTATGTAGATGACATTATCTTTGTTGGAAATAAGGATGTCTTGTGTAAATAATTTGCTAATCAAATGCAATCAGAGTTTGAAATGTCATTGTTAGGAGAGTTGTCCTACTTTCTTTGTTTGCAAATATCTCAATTAAATGAAGGTATGTTCATCACACAAACCAGTTATGCTAAAGACATGTTGAAGAAGTTACAAATGGAAGATTGCAAGCCAATTAGTATACCCATGGTGACTAGATGCAAATCAAGCAAAAATGATAAGTCCCCTAATGTTGATCAAACTATGTATAGATCAATGATTGATAGCTTGTTGTACCTAATTGCATTAAGGCCTAACATAGTGCAAGCACTATGCATGGTGGCTATATTTCAAGATGCCCCAAATCAATCTTATGTGAATGTTATTACAAGAATGGTCAGATATTTGCAGGGTACACTTGATTATGTTTTTTGGTATCAAAAGAATGATGACTTCACTTTGCAGTCCTACACAGATGTAGATTGGGAAGGTTGTGTGGATGATAGGAAGAGCACTAGTGGTGGATATTTCTTCCTTGGGGATAAGTTGGTCTCATGGAACAACAAGAAACAAGAGTCTATTTCTTTATTTACTGTAAAGGCTAAATACATAGTCATTGCTACATGTTGTTCACAAGTTCTTTGGATGAAGTAGAGACTCAAGGACATCTAGTTAGAGTATGTTGATCCAATCTCCACAAAATGTGACAACTCAAGTGCAATCAATATCTCCAAGAACCCAATCACACACTCAAGAAAAAAACATATAACAATTAAGTATCATTTCTTGAGAGAGAAGGTAGCTGAAAAATAAGTCAAGGTTGAATATGTTAGCACTAGTAAGCAAGTGGCTAATATTTTTACAAAACCCCTGCCTAAGGACACTTTTGAATATCTAAGACTAAATTTTGGGTTGTCCCTCCTTTCAACACTTAAGTGGATTTAGAAATCTATGGTTTATGGGGAGCTTATAGGTTCACATTCTACATCCTTGAACCCATGTTTATTCCTAGAGTGATAGAGCATATTGATTTTGGCTCTAAGGGGGAGACAATCATTGCTAAACAAGGTCAGTAAAGTGCTAAAAGATGTTGCAGATGCATAGGCCTAGAAGAGGGTGTATGCAACCATATGTACAATTGTCATAGGGGGACTGTTTCCAATTGAGAATAGGCATGAGTATGACAGTCCCTTTGCTATTATTGTCAAAGGGGGAAAAGAGGTATGAGATTAACATCAATGCCAAAGAAGGAGATTGTTAGCATTGAGTTGTCATTAATGTCAATTTGCATAGATGAAGAGTTGATATAGTTAAGTATACAAGGGGAGATGAGTTGGAAGTGTTGGTTCAGTTTGGCATTTTGTTTTGACTACACAATGTTTTCATGGTGTGCTTGTAGATCAATCGAGTCTCATTGATAAAGCCTCTAAAAATATGTTGTGGAAAGACTAGATGGGTTTTTGTAAGGAAATAAAAGAGCAAGGAAAGAAAAATGAAATCCAAGTAAGTTTATTGATGAAGTAAATGTTACCAAGAGAAATGCAAAAACCTTGGAGCAATCACCCAAATGTGAAGAAGGAGGCACAAGAACTTTTGAAAGAGGAAAAGCAAAGAAAAACCCCTTGTGATATTATGAATGAGGCAATGCCTAAAATGAGAGAGAGAGAGAGAGAGAGAGCAAGAAGCTCTTTACAATATTGTCATTAAGAAGAAATGAGAGAGGAGATATCTCTTAAATAGAGATGAGGAGAGGAGTTACAAAGTAACTCCCAAATCTATGAATGCCACCATCCATAAAATGTGTGTGCCATGTGTCCACATCCTCTTATGGAGGAAATCTAATATTCCTTAATAAAGGAAAATAAAAGAAATGACTTGTCCTCACACATGTACTATAGGACAAATTACATGTAGGAATTCCAAAGGAATATCTTAAACTAAATACAAATAAACCTAAGCCAAGTAAAGATTAAATATTCTAACACCCCCCCTTAAGCTTTACTTGGGGAGTTTACATCAAACCCTTCAATGGGTTGTAATCCAAGATTTTTACAATGAAATTGGAACTTTTCTTTACAAAGTGGCTTGGTCAAAATATCTGCAACTTGGTCTTCCCCCTTGCAATAGAGGAGTGAAACTTGCTTGTCTTCAATTTGTTCTCTAATAAAGTGGTGTTGGAGAGAAATGTGTTTTGTCCTTGCATGGAAAACTGGATTTTAAGCCAAGGCAATGGCACTTTGGTTGTCACAATACAATTGAGTTGGTTCATGTTGAGGTAGACCCAAATCTTCAAGTAATCTTCTAAGCCACAAGACTTCTTTGGAAGCATTAGTACATCCTTTGTACTCAGCTTTAGTGGATCCAAGAGAGGTAGATTGTTGCTTTTTACTATTCCAAGAAATTGCTCCTAAACCAACAAAAAAACAATAACCACAAGTAGATTTCCCATTGTTGGGATCTCCACCTAGATCAGAATCAGTAAAACCTTTTAAAGTAAAATAAGAATTTGCATCATAAAACAAACCTACATTAATAGTTCCTTTAATATATCTTAAAATTCTCTTAGCAACTTTAAAGTGTGTTTGTTGAGGTTTAGACATGAATCTTGAAACCAAACCAACACTGTAAGCAATATCCGACCTAGTAAGAGTTAAATAATTCAAACTTCCAACTAATTGTCTATACAAAGTAGGATCAACAAGAGGAGTTTGCATATCAAGCATTAACTTAGTTCCTAATTCAATAGGAATTGAAACATGGTGAGCATCATTCATGTTAAACTTATCTATGAGATCTTGAGCATATTTACTTTGAGATAAGAAAATTCCTTTAGAGGTTTGCCAAATTTGCATGCCTAAGAAATAATGTAAAAGACCTAAATCCGTCATTTGAAATTTTTGATTAAGTTGAAACTTAATATCTGAAATCAAAGTATTGGAGCTTGAAGTAAGAATCAAATCATCTACATACAAGATAATAATGATAATATCATCTTCACTATGTTTAATATACAAGTTAGGATCATTTTTACTTCTAATAAAGCCTTGGGAAAGAAAGAATGCATTAATCTTTGAATACCACTCCCTAGGAGATTTCTTTAATCCATAAATTGATTTCTTTAATTTACAAACTAAGTGTGCATTACCTTCTTTAATAAAACCAAGAGGTTGAGACATATAAATTTCGTCATGTAAATCACCATTAAGAAAAGCACTTTTAACATCAATTTGGTGAATAGGCCAATTCATTCTAGAAGCTAAAGCAAGCACAAGTTTAATTGTAGGCATTTTAGCAACAGGATTAAAAGTTTCAGTATAATCTAAGCCTTCAATTTGAGAAAAATCTCTAGCAACTAATCTAGCTTTAAATTTACTAACTTGATTATTAGCATTCAATTTAGTTTTATAAAGCCACTTGCAAGAAACAAGATTTTTACCATGAGGCAAGGGAACTAAATCCCAAGTTTGGTTAGAAGTTAAAGTATCATATTCTTCCTTCATTGCTTTTTGCCAATGTGGTTGATTTTTAGCTTGATCAAATGTTTTAGGATCATTAGAATTCATAATAGTAGTCATTAAAGCATAATTACAATAATTAACTCTTCTAGCTTGAAGTCTATCCATTCTAGCTAAGTATTCATCACTATCTTGAATTAAAGATTTAAACCATTTAGGTCTTCTTTTAGAAGTAATGGATTCATCACTAGAAGAAGATTCATGAGGAGTAGAGTTATTATTATCATCATCGCTATCACTAAAAGGAATAGAAAGAGATGCATTAGGAGTAGGGTTAAGAGAAGGAGGCTGGTCCTCCACAAGCACAACTTTGCTTTGACCAAGTTCATCATCCTCCACTTTAGAACAATCATGAATGCCTTTTTATGCAATACAAACATCTCTTGCAACTTTTACCTTGTTAGTAATAGGATTGTAAACTCTATAACCTTTAGTATTTTCATCATAACCAACAAAAATAAAAGGAAAAGATTTAGCATCTAATTTTTTTCTTTTCTCCTTAGGTTTGTGAACATAAGCTATGCATCCAAAAATTCTTAAATTCTGAAAATTGGGCTTTCTACCAGACCAAGCTTCTTCAGGAGTTTTATCCTTTAAGGCTTTGGTAGGTGCTCTATTAATTAAATAAGTTGCACAAGCCATAGCTTCAGCCCAAAACTTGTAATCCATATTTTTTGCATGCAATAAACATCTAGCCATTTCAACAATTGTCCTATGCTTCCGTTCTGCCACACCATTTTATTGTGGTGTATAAGGAACAGTAAGCTCATGTTTAATTCCAAAAGATTTCAAATAAGCATTAAATGCATTATTGACATATTCTCTTCCATTGTCAATATGAAGAATCTTAATTTTAGAACCAGATTGCCTTTTTAGAAACATATGAAATTCAGTAAACACATCAAGCACTTGATCCTTACTATGAAGGAAAAATATCCATGTTCTCCTTGAAAAATCATCAACAAAGGTAAGAGCATACCTCGAACCTTGGATGGGGGGATTCTCCATGGGACCCAAGAGATCACTATGAACTAGATGCAATTTAGTATATGCCCTCCAAGATTGACCATGAGGAAAGGGTTCCCTATGCATCTTACCACTCATGCAACCATTGCAAACAATTTGAGAAGGAACAATACTAGGCAATCCATCAGCCATATTTGCTTTTTGCATCAATGAAATATAATCAGAATTGAGATGGCCAAGTCTTTCATGACATATAGTAAAATCAACAGTAGTAAGAAAAGAATACTTTGGAGGAGCAAATTCATAGAACTTGAATAAGTTATCACTATCCATTTTAGCAGTAGCAATAACATGATTAGTTTTTGGATCAATGATATAACATATGCCCCTATAAAAGTTAATTTTATAATCTTGACAAAGTTTAGGAACTGAAATCAAATTGTATTTTAATTCAAGAACATAAAGAACATCATGTAATTTCCCATTAGGAACATTCACATCACCAATAGCTTCAACTTTGCAACTATGATTATTAGCTAATTGAACAGGAATATTAGAAGTATCAGGATGCAAATATTCAAAACATTCTTTATGAGAAATAACATGTTGAGATGCACCAGAATCAATAATCCACTCAAGTGGTTGAGAAACATTATAAGTACATGTAAATGCATGACGAGATGAATTACCATTATTATTACCTTTCTTATAATGAGGTTTATGTTGTTGATTATTTTGATTATTTTGGTTCATGGGCTTTTTACCATTTTGCTTCTTAAAACAATTATTAGTAATATGTCCATCTTTCCCACAATATGTGCAATGGGGTCTTGTTTGAGAATTATTCCTTTGATTATTGTACATATTATTTTGATTATTATTATGAGAATTGTTATGATAGGATTTAGAATGAGATTGATAATTAGAAGATTTGTGATTATTATTTTGATTATTATTTTTATTATTATTATTATTATTATTATGATTATGATTATGATTATTATTATTGGATCTAAAATTATTATTATGATTTTGATTTTTAGACATAAAAGCATGTTCACTACTTTTAAGAGTACCAAATTGAATTAATTTAGCTTCCTCTTGATGCAATAAATTACAAAAAATATCATAAGTTAATTGAGTAGCTAAGCTAGGAATAACAAGTTGAGCATGAATATTCGTAATAAACTGTTGAAATTGACGAGGAAGACATTTTTTAAGAATAAGATGAATTAAACGTAAATCAGCTAGAGTAACTCCTAAACTAGTTAATTGACTATTAACAGAATCAAACTTTAATAAGAATTCATCCATAGTTTTAAAATCCGTATACCTTAGATCTTCAAGTTGATCTTGAAGCTGAATTTTTCGGGATTCATTTGAGCTATCATAAGTTGTTTTTAAAATTTCCCAAGCTTCATGCGCTTTTGTATAATTTCCAATTAAAACATACAAATCAGGAACCATTGAAATACCAATTAAGCCAAGTGCTTCCTCATTTTGAGCCTTCCATCTATCTTGGTCGGCTTGAGGAGCAGTTGTAGCGGGCTCAAAGGTTTTATCAGTAGCAACATCCAAAAGGTGTTTGAAACGAAAAATAAAGGAAATATGTGTTTTCCATGAATGATAATTGGAACTATTTAATTTAATTTCCGGAATTAATGTAGACATATTTGCAAACTAAGCTTAAACAATAATAGTTAATAAAAAAATTACCCCTTTTTGGATTAAAGACGAAAATAAATAAATAACCTCCTTGATTAAAAATTAACCAAATTTGAATAATAAATTAAAATTACCAAGAAATGTTATTTAAAATTTTTTTAATAATAAATTTTAAGTTAAATTTTCTTTTAATAAAACAAACTTTATAACAAAAATATTACAAAACTTTAAATGTTTAATCAAAACTATTTATAATTTAACTTAATTAAAAAGCTTTATATATTCAAAAACTTTATAAACTTTTTTTCTTAAAGTTTGGATATAAACTTATTATGCATGAATATTTAAAAAACTTTTTATATGTTAAAAAAAACTTACTTTTTAAACTTTTTTATATGTGAAGCATTAAGAATGAATTTAAACTTTTAAACTTTGATATTAACTAAACTAAAGGAAATGAAACGTATGAAAAAAAGTAATAATTGTTTCAAAAGAAAGATGTTATGGCAGGTAGAAAAAGATGCTAATAGAGGTGGGAAGGTTTCTTGCAGGGAATTTACAGGGCAGAGACCGAATGGGAGGAAAACAGACTGCAAACAGAGGTGACGTTGCAGGCAGGAAGACTCAATGAAAGCTTGGTGTAGAAATAATACGAGTTACAAAGACTTGAGCTACAGACGTTAACAATGCAAATAAGCAATATGCAGAGGCAGAAATGTAATGGATTGGTACAATGTTAGAGTAGAATGGTGCAAACGGGTGAGCAAACAAGGGCGAAAAGGAAGAATGGTAGCAATCTTCTACCTCAAAATTTACAATAATTAGCTATGCTACAGCTGCACTAAATAATTAAATGTTAGAATGAATTAGATTAACCAGAATACGTTGAAATACACAGTGCAACATAGATTGGATTGAGACAAATAGTGAATTAGAACTAACGATTTTAGAGAATAAATTGATTTTTTTTTTTTTTTTCTTAGAACGAATTTGAAAGGAAATACAATGTAGAACTACAAACAGAGAGATTTATGCCTTTTACCGGGTAGAACTTGCAGAAAATGTTAGACTGATTATTTATTTTTTTGTTGTTTTTAAAAAAAATACACAGAGATTCAATGAAGAAACAATATAACAATATAAAAAATTATTTTTATCAAAAACCTTGCAAGTAAATGAAATGTTAGAACCTGCAAACAAATAGAGAAAAAACAAATCTATTGATATGTAATAATATAAAATAATAGGAAAAACAGAGATAGTTATAATACAAAGATCAATATGAATTTTTTTTTTTTAACAAAATCCTGTAGACACAATAAATGTTAAAACCTACAAACAAAACAGAGATGCAATGTAATAATAAATCAGATTTGGTGGCAAGCCGACCAAATAGATTAAGGAGGTTGAGTTTGGCGGTAAACCTTCCAAACTATTCACACTAAAAAAAACTAGAAACTTTGGCAGCAAGCCTTCCAAAGACACAAATTTAAACCAAAAAGAAGAAACTTTGGCGGCAAGCCTTCCAAAGCCCCTTTTTTTTTTAATAAAAAAAACTAGAATAGAAGATTAAACCTGCAGGCAAACTTATTAACAAGTTTGAAAAAAAAGTTAAAATCTGAAACCAAAACCTGAACAATAGAAAATATTAGAAAAAGACCTTCTTCTCCTCTCAAGAATGCCTCCAACAAGGTGAACTCCACAGAATGGTAACCTTCATCAATGTCAACTTAAAATAAGGATTAGAAACCTACTCTGATACCATGTAAGGAAATAAAAGAGCAAGGAAAGAAAAATGAAATCTAAGTAAGTTTATTGATGAAGTAAATGTTACCAAGAGAAATGCAAAAACCTTGGAGCAATCACCCAAATGTGAAGAAGGAGGCACAAGAACTTTTGAAAGGGGAAAAGCAAAGAAAAACCCCTTGTGATATAATGAATGAGGCAATGCCTAAAATGAGAGAGAGAGAGAGAGAGAGAGAGAGAGAGAGAGCAAGAAGCTCTTTACAATATTGTCATTAAGAAGAAATGAGAGAGGAGACATCTCTCAAATAGAGATGAGGAGAGGAGTTACAAAGTAACTCCCAAATATATGATTGCCACCATTCATAAAATGTGTGTGCCATGTGTCCACATCCTCTTATGGAGGAAATCTAATATTCCTTAATAAAGGAAAATAAAAGAAATGACTTGTCCTCACACATGTACTATAGGACAAATTACATGTAGGAATTCCAAAGGAATATCCTAAACTAAATACAAATAAACCTAAGCCAAGTAAAGATTAAATATTCTAACAGTTTTGCATCTTTGTAAAAATGCATTTTGATGTAAGTCTGCCTTCCGATAAGAACTTTTTCAGTCTTGGTTTCACATGGTGTATCTCTGATATTCCTATCCTAATAAAGCATTTCGGTGAGAGATCTTCAAGTCTCCTCGACAACCTCATTATTTGTTGTGACTCTGCCTTTTAGTAAGACTCTATTTTGAGCTTTGTAGAACCTTTGTGTCATGTTGACATCCCTGCTTCAATGAGACATTAGTACTATCTTACAAATATAGACCCTTTGTCAATGTGACCTTGCATTTTGATAAGACCTAGTTTGTAGAATCCATATGTCATACCAAGATAATCCCTTTTCATTGTGATGTTTTAGGTGTATTGTCGATAATGTTTCTGTTTCAATATGAATTTGTTTTTTATAAGAACATTATTTGGTTCTTGGAGACCTTTGATGCTATACTAACAAGATCCCTTCCATTGTGATGTGTAACATGTTTAGCTGATAAAGTTTCTTTTTAGTGTGACTTAACTTTCTGGTAGGACTCAAACTACTTCTTGTCAATCTTTGGTTCTACACCGATATTATTCTTTTTATTGTGATTTGCGGGGTGTCTTGCTGATAAATTTTTTTTCCTATGTGACTTGGTGTTTCAACAAAACAATTTTTTCTACATGTCACCCCTTGATGGTGTACCAATAGGATTCTTTTCATTGTGACTTGAGATGTGTCTCGCTGACAAAGTTTCTTTTCAGTGTGACTTAGTTTTTCAAGAGAACTCAATTTGCCTCTTGTCAGCCCTTTGGAGCTATAGTGATATGAGTCTTTTTCATTGTGATGTATGCAAAGTATCAACAAAATACTGCCAATAACAAGGTTTGATCAAACGGTGCCCCACCATCCTGCAACTAATAATATTGAAGAAGGAAGACTATGTGGGGGTCATAACCACAGTGAAGAGTTGGTATCCCACTAGCCCACAGGAAGGAAATCTGATGTAAGATGATCTTGTGGGGAAAGTAGAATGGAATATGGTGCATTATCCCATCATCTTGTGGGTATATTTTTATGATGTAGAGAACACGATGGATGTTCATCCAATGCTAACTCAGATGTGCCTCTATGTAGATGGTGTTGGCAATTGACACTCATTAGATTTATATATTGTCATTGATGATAACAAGATTCTATATGGCAAAAAGATTCCATATAATTCATACACCAGCATTTGAAGGCATTCATTGATAGACACTGACATTGGAGAAATCAAGGTAGACACCAGCACTGGCACCGACATCTAGCACTTCAGGGAAGCTGACATCAGAAAGTCTTATTTGTAAAATCATTTTATAATTATTGTATAAGGCCGACATTGTCTATGTTTTGTAATGCATTGTAAGCCAACATAAGGCATATTGTCTGTGAAGGGTATATAAGTCAGTTTGTTAGGTCATTGTGATTTATAAGAAATATATGAGAGATATATGATAGAGATGTGAATAGGATTATGGGTATATGCGAAGGATATGTATGTAGATCATGTGTATGCAAATTTTATATCATGCAATGATCTGTAGATGTTTTGTAAGACATTCTTAGAAGGAAGGAGATACCAGTAGAAGGTTCAGGGTTTATGAACCGATACAGAACAAAGCTTTAACCAAAACTCTTTTGGGCATTGTAGATGCATTTTGTGAGTTCACCAATACTGTTTTATTTCAGCAGAAGCTTGTAGTCAATGAGACTCTTTTGTGTTGAGCATTGTGCTCTAGGCAGTGTGGCTTCCTGCATGTGGAGGCCCCCATGCTATGTAATATCTTTCATATGGCTAGTGAATTGATATTGTGGGTCACAAATCCCACTATGGTTTTTCCTCTTTGAGGTTTTCCATGTATAAATTATGTTTGGTATGGTGTTCATTTATGTGGATGGTTTATTTGGTTCATGTTATATGTTTCTTCATTTATCGGTTTATATGTGGATGTTGTAAAAGGCTAAAATCTTGTGTTACTAGTAGAACATTGATTCACCTCCCTTCTCAGTGTTCTTGGGTTCATTGTATTCCAATGTAATTGGTATCAGAGCTTGGTACCTCAGAAGAAGGTTGACAGCTTGAGGAAGATCCTAAACCTGGAATCATTGAACATGGCTATGAAGAAGCAACTTGAGATGACACTTGAGTACTATGATGCTGAAAGGATGAAAAACTTGAAACTGCAAGATGAATTGAATTCTGCTAATGAATTCATTCTTATTCTCCAAGAAAGGTTATCATTAGCTCAAGATAAGAGAAAGAAACTTTTGCAAAATTAGGATGATGAAGAGAAAAATGCACTTAAGGAATAATGTTAGAAACTGAGTTAAGCAAACATGCTCATGATGAATGAAATGCAAGACCTGACTATGAGGTTATCAAAAGATATTGAGGATAGAAAGAAGGAAGAAAATATTTCTATATCTCTAAAGAACAAATTTGAAGAATGTCGCAGATTGACTCATGAAAATAATCTGTTGAGAACTAATTTGGCACACTCCCAGAATAATGAGCAAGAGCTTGAAAGACAAATAACTACTCTGAGAGATGATCTAACTACTGCAAGTGAGTATAAAGAAAAATTCAGGATTATTATAGCACAGTTGGATGATTTATTGAAAAGACAAAGGCAAAATGAAGATTCTAGAGGACTTGGATTTGTACAAGGTGAAAGCTCTAGTACTACAAATGAAGATCAAACAACTGGTATGCAAAACTCATTAGAACAGAGAAAACTTGTAAGGCAATCTAATGCTTATAAATTCAATGGTAGATGTTTTTTTATGTAATAAATTTGGGCATATGGCTAGACAATGTATAAATAGAGAAAATCAAAACTACAATTTTGTTCCTGGTCAATGCACAAATTGCAAGAAATGTGGTCATAAGTTAGAAGACTGCAGAATGAATGTTAAATGTCATGCATGTGGAAAGTTTTAACATCTGGCTAATCATTGTAGGTCAAGGAATGACACTAGATATGTCAAAGCAATTCAAAATAACAATGTTACATCTTATGCATGCAACAAAATAGGTCATATTGCTAAGTACTGCAGAAGAAAAACTACATCGGTTAGAAATGATAAAGCAAATAATAAGGGAAAATAGAAGGTAGATGAAATACAAAAAGATCACACCAAGAAATGGGTTAGAAAATTTGAAGAACCATGTGGAGATGCAACTACACCGGTAACTGCACCTGTAACTCCACTGGTAGACCAGAGCATTCCTGCACTGACAGGAAATTCAACTGGTAACTAAGGCATATGCCTTAGGGGTTGGCAAACTCATTGCAAATCTTTAATATTCCTTGGAGGAGATCTGGAAACAATCTGGAAAGTTTTGTTAATCATTGATGAAGGTTTACTCTGCATAAAACTATGAAACCAACATTCGGTAGAGTTCAGCATGAAGCATTTATGATAGTGAAGAATTAGGATTCACTCACTGGTAAAAAGGGAAAAGTGGATTCATTTTCATTCATCCAAAATTCAAGAAATCCAGAGCGAAGCCAAGGTGAATCTCATGTGATTAAGAGTGAGAAAAAGCATTCTGTTAGAATTTCCAAAGCACTAAATCTTCCAACCAGCAATCACTTTTGGGTATTTCTTTACAATGGCATCCAAATCATCTGCTCCTACTTTCATTGCAAATCCCATCGTTTTTGAAGTTAAGGATAGGTTGAGACCCATTTTCAAGGAAATTCCCCAAATAGCTAAGAAGGAAGACTCTATGGGAGCATTCTCTAGGGTTCCCGATGGCATGATTTATGTTGAAGATGTAAGGGCATACATTCACTAGAGCTTGGAGGATCTAGGCACAGAGGAAATAAAGGGCGTGTATCAATCTGTGATACTAGGAAAATCTAGAACAATCAATATACACCTAAAAATGGTCTGAAGATAATTAATTGAATAAACAATTATTTAATTAATCTTCCTCCCAATTTAATTGAATTCATCAACAATTTGATTAAAATACCCCCTTTCATCTACTTATTAATAAATCTAAGGATTTATTTAATAGGTTAATTTCAATAATCCCCTTTGATTAATTAATTCAAATTAATTAATTCCCCCCATCAAATTCATTTCTTTTAAAATCCTTTAATTAATTAAAACAAATCAAATTATGAGTTGTTGAAATTAATTAACCTTTTCTTATTAATTGAATTTCTAAATTCAAATTCTCCTAACTTTTAACCACCTAACCTAACCATTCCTAAACCTAACCCATTCCATCTACCCCCATGTTCCCTTTCATCTAACCTCTTCTAGAAGATTTGTGACACTTGTCACTAAGTGTTCCCTTTCATCCAACCTCTTCTATAAACCTCTTGACACTTGTCACCATAGAGATGACAGATGTTCCCTTTAATCCAACCCCTTTGCCAACCTCCTCCAATTTAACCATTGATATCTTCAAATCAATCTTGACCGTTGATTCCTGCCACCTCACCCCTAGCCTTGGAAAATACTATAAATAGACCCCATTTTGGAGCACAAAGGGTCCCAATTCATCTCATTTGTCCCTAATTGATCCCATCTCATTTTCATCTTATGCATTGTTACTATAGGCATCTAGCTTCTAGCAAATCAATCTTAGCATTGTTATCATGTTCAATTTTAGCTTAATTGCATCTTATTCTAGCTTATTTTCTAGAATAATCATGAAATCATGTAGCTTAATCATGCTATCAATGCTAGATCATGCATCTTCATCATTTAAATCCTCCATCTAAGTGTAGTCAAGTCACTGGAATTTGCATAGCAAGATCTAAGAGAAAAATTCATACTCACATTTACTAGGAGGCGATAGATCGCTTAGTTATGGTTTTAGATTTCTTTGGTTTAAATTAATTAACCATTCTTGTAATGATATATTGAGTGTTTTGTGTTTGTAGGTATAGGTACACTTCACAAGAACAACTAACGCCAAGTAATCCAGCCCACTATAAAATAAATGTGATTTGATGAAAATCAAGTCAATGACAGTGCTTGGGAATAGCTCTCCTCCATACCTTTGTGTATATCAAACCTTGGTTTTCAAGGCTGGGAGACCTCTTAATTGAGTATTATACCTCGATGTGTTGAACGGATCCCTTACTAGTTCTAGGTAAAATTAGAAGCTACCCGATTCACCTCCAAAAGGGTGATAATCTTTGTGCAAGAGAGATAGTAACTCTCCCAAGACACTTGCCATATCGTGCCCCCATTAGTGTTTGGAGTCGGATAATACGGTGTTGAGAATCCATTATGTGAGACTCAGTGGCCATATTTTGATTAGCTATTGGGTGTGTACCTAATTCAGCAAGAAAAGGTTTTCATTCTCAGACAATTTCCTTAGGGTTTAGTATGCTTGGAGTCTTTTATCATATCATGTGTTTGCTGTGTATTCATCTCTAAATTGAAAAATCAGACATATAAAACTGAAAAACATAAGCAAAACATCAAAATTCACTAATCCAAATTTGGCAAAACAAACATATTTTTCTCTGTTCTGTGATTTGTTGTACGATATATCTAGTTTGTCATATGGTCTAGGGGAATCGTCGTACGAGTCTGATAGCACAAAATCTTTTGTCATATTACTCAGTATTCTATGTCGTACGAGTCAGTTGTTTTATTGTATGGTTCAGAAAAGTGTGTCGTACGAGTTTCTACCATTTCAAAAGAAAACACTACTTTGTCGTATAGTCTTGTATCTTTTGTCGTTTGAGTCTGCATAATCTATCGTACGAATCTCTACATTTATCAGTCCAGAGCTGTGTCCTGCATGCCTTTTTCAGGTCTGTCATTCTGCTTGATCAATTTTCAGCTTTCATAAACACCTATTATCTGTTGTTTTGTGCTTAAATTGTCTTCTTAGTTTGCTTGGTCGAGTTGTCATCCATCAAAATCAAACTCTAGAATATAAACACCTCAAGATTTTCAAGTGCTCACCCTTAACAAGTTCAAGATCTAAACATCTTAAAGTGCATTATCACCCTCTTTGATAAACTGATCTCTCAAACATAGTTTCTCATCAGGATCAATCATCCTTTATCACAAAACTGAAACGTTTGGTCAAGATAATCTTGTCCCACATCGTAGGATATATCTTTCCTACTAGACTTGATTTTTATCAAATCATCATCATTGCACTCCAAAAATCAAAGATCAAAAAACTTGCAAACCTTTGAACACTTGAATCATCTTTTAGTGTTATATCACTCTATTGCCTTGACATTGATGATTGATCACTTATCAAAACAACCTTTAAAATCAAATCCTAGCACAATATCAAACACAATGCCCATTGTAATTAGAGAGTAGAGACATAAGATCACTGAAACATTGGAAATAGATGAAAATCATATCAATATGACATACCAAAGCAAAACACAAGAAGAAAATATAACAAGACAACATATCAGAGAAATCAAATAAGTCCAAAATCAAAATCCAACTATGTTAAAACCTCACAAGAATTCAAATACATCTCAAAATAAAGGTGGCTCTTTTATGTAGCTCTTAAAAATGTCCCTAAAGGATTTGGCTAAAGAAGATCAAAATTGTACACCTATGTCTAGCAACAACTCATCCCTCCATAAGAAAATTGACTCTCCAAAGGCATCTATCCCTATACCTCTTGAAAGTTTGCAAGAATCTTCCATAGCATCATCACAAAAAAATACATCCAAAGATGAAGTTCCCCAAGGGATATCCATAATTGCCATCAAACCTATTTCACAGGATCATATTCAAAGCCCATCTCCTTCATATCCAAGTATTAATTCATTGCAGCATCCCCATAACGCTCCCTTGCAAATTGAAGTCCTCATTCATAGAACACTTGTTAAACGAGTCCTAATAGATGGGGGAGCTAGCTTGAACATTTTTGCTTTGAGTCTTGTCCATGCTCTAGGATATTCAGAAGATGCAGTTGATCCTCGAAAAAAGATAAAAATCAAAGCACATAATGAAGAAGAGCATTTATCTAAAGGAATGTTGGCATTGCCCCACAGAGTGGGACCTTTGCAGAAGGACACAACATGCCAAGTTATGGACGTGGACCTACCATACAATATTCTCATTAGTGCTTAAGATTTCCATACAATGGACAAGAAATCATAATATTAACAGACTCAAATCCATTGTAGTATTCTAATAATAAAAAATCAGCTCAAGAGGTCATTGTTTCACATAACAAAGAGGTAGCCGCTTCAAGCACACAATCCAAAGAACAATCATTTTGCATCAATTTTTTAAAACATGGAAAAACAAATGTAGCTAAGAGATCAAGGGACCAGAGAATATTTCCTATCATGGAAAAACAAACTAGAGAAACTTGAAATTGAAAGGGAAGAAGAAGATGTAGAAGTCGATGTAGTTCACATGTATGCAGAACAAACGTTAGGAACTAGCCTACTTGAATCAGAATCACATTTAGTTGGCATGGACTTAACCAAGGACGATCATGAGTTTCTTATGCGAGGTCATTCTGACGAGAGTACTGTTCTAGACATTGACATACATGTCAAAAGCTCTGTCGTCTCTATCATGACCTCTAATATCTTTGAAACATCTCAACCTAAAGATCCTTTACCGTTAATCTATCCTGAATCTATGGAATGGGAAAATCAAGATCCTACTACTATTGATACCTTTCCTAATGACCATGCCATATCGTTATATCTCAATGAAATCAAACCCACAACAAATTTCACCAGGGATTCCACTAACGTATCTTCCAGTCAAATGGGTGTTAAATCTCCTAGTCACAAAAGTGAAAATCAAGAAAACAATATCAGGTATTGTAAAGCGGAAAAATTGAACCCTAGTCGTTCTCCCCTCCCCAACTCCAAGGAGAGAGAAGGGAGAGTCACTAGGGTTGATGGTTTTCACTTATGAGAGACTTTACATTCAAAAGAGGGGTTGAAACCCACAAGATCCAATCCCACACAATGCAGGATTGGATTCTAAATGACTTTCAAGGGTTAAGACATCAAGGATACCCTCTTTTGTAAAGAATGTAGATAGAAAGATTGAACTAGGAATGCATGTAAAGTAGGAAAGATTCACTTATAAACAGAGATAGGGATACGAGATGAAGTTGCGGACCTGGAATTAGTAGTAAAGTGTCGAGATGGTGCTGTTCTACAAATTTGAGTGAAAGTTGACGGGACGATGGTGCCTGGCGTGCACACGGTCCTCCGAAAAATCCGCGAAACGAAGGTGGATCTGTTCGTCTTTGCACAAGGATTCTAGATCTTCAATTATAGCTGCGTACCTGCAACCTACACATAGAAAAGAGAGGACGATTGGGGGGTTAGGGATTAGGGGTTTGCCTTTAGGTCAAACCTCGGTTTTGGAATTAACCAAGAAATGAGAATGCTGTAGATGTAAATGTTTGTTATGTAAACAAATACTGATACCTTGTTGTAAGAATGTTTGTATTCTTACATGCGAAGGTGTAATGTATGTAGTATGTTGTATGTTGTATGTGATCTCCTCTTCAATGGTTGAATCCTTGTCTTAAATGCAACACTTAGCCTTGAATGGAGACTTAGAATGCTCAATTGCTTGAAGGAATGCTTGAATGCTTGAATGTTTGAATGTTTGAATATCGCTTCCACCTTTTGCACACATATGTCTTCCTCCCCTTTTTGGAAGAGGAAATGTAGTTTATATACTTGTCAATTAGGGCTGATAGACTGATTTTCCCGACCTTAGGCCGACCAGGAAACATTATTTCCCGAATTGCAAACTTAAAGACCCGATGCCCAAAAGAGACCGGGCCCAAAATAGGGCCAGGGACCAGGGGGCTGGGCGCCATGGTCCTGGGGGACCAGGGCGCTGGGCACCCTAGTCCAGAAGGACCAGGGCGCTGGGTACCATGGTCCCACCTCCCGGGGCAGCAGGGTGCAGAAAAAAGCAGTTTTTGGTGTTATAAACAGGTTTCGGGGTCTCCATTCAGGTTCAACGTTGCACCGCCATCGTGAAGACCCAAATGCAGTCAAAATTGCAAGTGTCACAATTTTAGGATGCTACATTTAGCCCCCACTTTAGCGGGAGTATAAGCGTATGCTCATACTTTTGGTAAAGTACAAGGAAACAACATTGAAAAACTTTCACCACATCAAGGAGGCAAGATACACCAAGCCCCCAGTGGACTAAGGATCTTACGAATTCGATTGACAAAGTAAAAGGGAAGATCACGAAGGAGAACCATGACTGCCAGTAGTAAGGTTCCCTCACTATGAGTCATGCAAGCAAGATATCAAAAAATTTCAAGGCAAAGTTAAATTTGTCAAGAAATTTTCAAGTATCTTGAAAAGATATGAACGTGATGTATGCCCCCCTACGTTAAAGCAATCGCACACGCCTCATCGGGGGTGATTGCTTTAAGGTAGTGATACATATAAAAATGAGAAAGGGAAAGGAGCACATTATCACAAGGATTTAGCCCCCAAGTGTGAGATAAGTCCAAGGATAATAGACACAAAACACAAAGCACAAGGTGACTTCGCTTTCCTCGGGGTCAGTATGCTGTATGATAATTCATGTATATCATATGTATGTATGCATAATTGTTCTTCATTCTCCAATGAAGGAAGGTCACCTAGAAGAAGGGAACACATGTGTCTTTTGAGTCAACATGAGAGAGACCAAAAGAGATCTCAATGTTTTGCATCGTCCTCAAGTAGACAACACTAAGGACAACAAATAGAAGAATGAGAATAACACATAGAAGAAGTAACAAAAGAGATCAAGAGAGGAGGAGAGAGTCTGCTATGCTAATGAAACTAGTCTAGCACGTCATCTACCCCCCGATCTTGCTGATCAATATTTCGGGAAGGCAGGAAACATGCTAGAGGAGGAACATCCAACACAATAGATGGAGCTATCACAAGATCCAAACAAGGGCTATGTTCATGTTCCGAGCCACGTTGTTCTTGTCTAGGAGCTAGGATAAGTGCTTTAGAAAATTCGTTTGATAAATGGTTATCAACATCAACATATTCATATTCAATATCAGAAGCAAGAAGAGTAACATTTTCGTCTATATCATCATCAAGATTTATAAAAATAGGATCTTTAACTCGCACAGGATTAAGACCATCATGTATCTTATGTTTAGGAGATTTCGGCTCAATCTTCAGCTGAGGAGAAAATGGAATAATACTAGCTGAAGGTGTTTTTGGGGATTGTAAAGTTTGAGAAGCAGCTGCCTGAGCTCTAAGATGACGCTTTCGTCGGCGTTCATGTGTAGAACGATTTCGTCTAGTCTTAGTAGGAAGTTGAGAAGATTGAGGAGGAGGAATGTTCTCATCCTTATCACTTGGGTGTTTAGGTTGTGGTCTCTTAGGTTGAATAATAGGAGAAGAGGAAGGTCTCTTCTCTCCATAAGAGGAAGGAGGAGGAACTGCTCCATATAAAGGAGGAATATTTGGTTTAGGAAGGAGACCAAGTCCATCATGACGAGGAGGTATAGGTCTACCTTTAGAAAGTTTATTAGTCAGAGATGTAGTCACATTCATAGGGATGGGTTGGGAATCTTCTTGAGGAAAGACATTAGTTTTATCTTTCAAAGGAAGAACTTCCTTCTCAAGAACGATAGGAATATCAAGTTTTGGTGTTCTAGGTTCACTTAGAGATAGGATCATATCTTTTTTCCACTTTTGATAAGATTTGAAAAGATGATCACTTCACGGTGGAAGAGATTGGAATTGTATAGGCCAAAAATAATCAATAGGAATGCTAGAAGTTATTTTAGCTGGTTTAAAGAGACTATGATTGACAGTAACAACTTCACCATTATGGGGAAATTTCAAACACTTGTGAATAGGAGAAGCAATAGCTTTCATGGAAGACAGCCAAGGATAGCCTAGCTTCACACAAAATTGTTCAGACGATGGAATAATAGCAAAGTCCACATCAAGGGATTTGTTATGGACCTCAATAGGTAATGTAATAGAACCAATTGCAGGAGAAGAAAATGCATCAAATAGTTTCACAACCACATTTGTTTCGTCATAGATCACTTGATTCAATTGCAAAGTAAAAAGAAATTCTTTAGTAATGATATTAACCACACAAGAAGGATCAATAAGCACTCCACGGCAAGGTGTATTTTTTACTTTTGCAACTATATATAAAGGACCATCAGGTGCCCTGATAGTTTCACTGGAATCAAATGTGATGGAAGGTTCTTTAGGGATTTTCTGCTGTTCCACAAAGTTAATCACATTCGGAGTCATAGACACTCATTGAAGGAATGAATGAAGAAGTTGGATTGAATGAAGGAAGAGGGTTGATTTAAGAAGAGGGATTTCCCCCATGACTGGTGATCATAGGAGGAATGTCTTGTATTGAAGTAGTCATTATGTTTGATGTAAAAGTAGGTATACTAGCAATAGGAGTTGTCAAAGGAATAGAATGATTAACTTGAGTAGGAGGTTGTGTATAACCTAAGGTTTTGGCACAACTTTTCATCGGCATCACATTCGAATCCACAATGTGTGCAATACCATGCAAAATATCAATTCCATTCTTATCACTTTGAACCATACGTTTTAGACCCTCAATTAATGAAAGAGCTTCACTATCGGGGTATTCTTGAGACATCCATTGTCGAAAATCATCAAATTGGTTATCCAATTTCGAAAGTTGTTCTACAGAAACCTCATGGAGAGTTTCTTCATCATTAAGAGGATTAGAGGAATTACCCATGTCCTCGTTAAAAAGGCCATTCAAATTAGGTTCCATCTCCTCAGTAATTAAACCTTGGAAAGACTTAATTCTAAGGCTTCGTCTAATGGGAATAGTGTAAGAAGGGCTTATTGTTGTAAAACTCATGCACTAAAGAAAGAGAGAAGATTTTGAATTTTAGAGGTAACAAATTTCCATAAAATCAGCCAATCTCCTAGATTTAAGCTGTTAAATGGAATCAGGACAATCTCCCGAAATTTCAAAAAAAATGTTTGGGACCGTGGCGAACGGAGTGCACACAGTCCTCGCAACTTTTTTCAAAATTTCCAGGGATGAAAGTTATGATGATTTTAAAGCTAATCTGAAAAATTTGAGTGATTTTACGATCTGTAGATAGGCCAAATTAAAGTTGCAATCTCAAAATTGAACCCTACCAAGATTGTTGAAAAATGTAAAATTTGAATTATTAAAAAGAGGGGGAAACTGAAATTTTGAATTTTATGATTTTAGAGGGAATACTGAAAGCAATGCAGGCTTTGAAATTTAAAATTTGACTCGATTTCATGCAAAATTCGAATTTGAAAGCGGAAATCAAAGTTGTTGCAATTAAACACTTAATTTCAAAAGTCACAAACTGCAAAAACTTGAATAAAGCACTGAAATTTCGAATGAATGCTAACACACTTTTCAGATTTAGGACTGTAAGAAACACAATTTTGATATGAATTTCAATTTCAATGATTTTTGAATGATTAGAAGCCTCAATCCAAACAATCGCTAGACCAACTTTGACTTTAATTTTGAAAGTGTTAAAATTGATAAAATCAACCAAAATTCTGGATTTTAGCAGAAAAATATAGTAAGATCTAGCTCCCGAAATTTCGGAAAAAATGTCAGGGACGATGGCGCTCGGGGTGCACACGGTCCTCGTAACTTTTTTCCAAATTTTCAGGGATGAAAGATATTGTGATTTTGTTGTGGAATCCAAAGTTACAGCCGATTTGGAGGTGTTTTGATCAGTGAAATTATCAGTCAAAGGTTGAATCAAGGAGGTCTTAAAAATTAGGGTTTTGACATTTAACCACTTAATTTTCAGAGTTAAAGAACCAATATGAATTGACAATTTGCAATAGAAGGGTAAATCTGAAACAAGCATTAACAATTAAACATTCCACAAGTTTAATTACTAAAAAGAAAATTTTAGGGTTTTTATGCAATTAGCCTCTAAAATTTGCAAAAGATCAAACATGGAAATGTAATTAAGGAAGCAAATTTTTCAGATCTAACCATGAATAATCAGAATGAGGATGTTCACGTCGGGTTCACCAAAATGTAAAGCAGAAAAATCGAACCCTAGTCGTTCTCCCCTCCCCAACTCCAAGGAGAGAGAAGGGAGAGTCACTAGGGTTGATGGTTTTCACTTAGGAGAGACTTTACATTCAAAAGAGGGGTTGAAACCCACAAGATCCAATCCCACACAATGCAGGATTGGATTCTAAATGAGTTTCAAGGGTTAAGACATCAAGGATACCTTCTTTTGTAAAGAATCTAGATAGAAAGATTGAACTAGGAATGCATGTAAAGTAGGAAAGATTCGCTTATAAACAGAGATAGGGATACGGGATGAAGCTGCGGACCTAGACTTAGTAGTAAAATGTCGAGACGGTGCTGTTTTGAAAATTTGAGTGAAAGTTGACGAGACGATGGCGCCCGACGTGCACACGGTCCTCCGAAAAATCCGCGAAATGAAGGTGGATCTGTTCGTCTCTGCACAAGGATTCCAGATCTTCAATTACAGCTGCGTACCTGCAACCTACACAGAGAAAAGAGAGGATGATTGGGGGCTTAGGGATTAGGGGTTTGCCTTTAGGTCAAACCCCGATTTTGGAATTAACCAAGAAATGAGAATGTTGTAAATGTAAATGTTTGTTATGTAAACAAATACTGATACCTTGTTGTAAGAATGTTTGTATTCTTACATGCGAAGATGTAATGTATGTAGTATGTTGTATGTTGTATGTGATCTCCTCTTCAATGGTTGAATCCTTGTCTTAAATGCAACACTTAGCCTTGAATGGAGACTTAGAATGCTCAATTGCTTGAAGGAATGCTTGAATGCTTGAATGTTTGAATGTTTGAATATCGCTTCCACCTTTTGCACACATATGTCTTCCTCCCCTTTTTGGAAGAGGAAATGTAGTTTATATACTTGTCAATTAGGGCTGATAGACTGATTTTCCCGACCTTAAGCCGACCAGGAAACATTATTTCCCGAATTGCAAACTTAAAGACCCGATGCCCAAAAGAGACCGGGCCCAAAATAGGGCCAGGGACCAGGGTGCTGGGCGCCATGGTCCTGGGGGACCAGGGCACTAGGTGCCCTAGTCCAGAAGGACCAGGGCATTGGGCACCATGGTCCCACCTCCCGAGGCAGCAGGGTGCAAGGAGGGATCAGGCCAGGGTGCAGAAAAATGCAGTTTTTGGTGTTATAAATAGGTTTCAGGGTCTCCATTCAGGTTCAACGTTGCGCCGCCATCGTGAAGACCCAAATGCAGTCGAAATTGCAAGTGTCACAATTTTAAGCCGCTACAGGTATAATGTTGAAAACCATTTATTAACAACATTAGGCTAGGAAAAAGTAAAAATAAAGGATGAATCTAATGGTGAAAACCTCCTTGAGGCGCTGGAAGATGGGAGATTTGACACCTTACCTAAATTTTATCAAGAAAGGTCATCCATTTTTATAGAACTAGTAGAGGTAGTTATCATTGGCACAACTGATCTACATCTAGCAATCTCTCTATCAAAACCAACAAGGCAAAAATATTTGGAACCCTTCAAAAGGTGGAAAATCAACTTTACTTGTTC
Source organism: Cryptomeria japonica (assembly GCF_030272615.1). Lineage (NCBI taxonomy): Eukaryota > Viridiplantae > Streptophyta > Pinopsida > Cupressales > Cupressaceae > Cryptomeria > Cryptomeria japonica. The sequence goes on from NC_081409.1 coordinate 24,774,726, forward strand.
ATATATAGACATTCTAGGGTTCGATCCATATCTTACAATACATCACCCAAATATCAGTCCAGGAGCAGACATCAATAATAGAACACAACACAAATCAGGAGCAGGTGATCTATTCATCACACCACAAGGTCATACAATTTCAAAAGCATACAAATTAAGCTTTCCATGCACCAACAACACAACATAATATGAAGCTTTGGTTACAGGTATCAAAATGGCTATAGAATGGAACATTACACAACTTCAAGTCTTTGGAGACTCCTAGCTTGTCATCAATCAAACTAATGACGATTATCAAACAAAGGACAAAAAAATTAATGCTTTATAAAAACATGGTTGATGATTTCAAAAAGTATTTTGGTGAAATAACTGATGCTCTACAAAAAGGATTAGAAAATTTGTTTGATGGCAACACACACAAGAGCACAAGAAACAAATGTCAGTGTTAGCAACAAAAGATTATCCTAAACAGGCATAGCAAGAGAGATATTAAGCATGAAATAGAAAGCATACAAATATACAATAGATGAAACATACTCCTCCAAATGCTAGTAAAGATGCTCATAGTTGCTCCTCCCTTGTTCCTCTCCTCTCCAAGTTCCACATGAGTGTAGCTCTCAGCTTTTAGCACTAGCCATGGATGCCATATGGAGATTCAAGATGGTTGAAAATGATAAACAAATACTATGCAAGTGTAGATAGTGATTCTATGAAAAAGCTCTATGCTAATACCAGTATAACAACAATACCCTAATGCTTCCTTCCTTTGCTTGAGGAGAAGGGTTCTATTTATAGAAGAAATGGGGAAATGAAGGGTTAAGATTGAGCAATCTTAACAAGGGTTAGGATTGAAAGATATTCAATCCATGTGAGACTTTCAACCCAATCCCATGTTGACAAGTGTCACCATGAGGAGGCTTGAGAGGAGAGATGAGGAGCATTAAATGCTTGAGGGGACATGATGGTTACCCTAGGGGGTTGGGTTAGGGTTAGGTTAATGGATATTCTTTTTATCCAAGGGATAAATGAATGTGCAAGGGTTAAATGGTTACCTTAGTCAAAGAAATAAATGATTTGAAGTGACCCATGAGTCAAAATGATGGTTAAGTTAGAGGAAAGTCTCTAACCAAAGGTAAAAGGTGAGTTAACCATAAACGGTTATGCAAGAGTCTTTAATGGTTTGGAAGACTTTAGAGGTTAACCATTTGAAGACTTAAAACCTTAATTGCCTTTCAAAGACTTTGAGGGCTTTGAAAAGTGACTCCAAGTTGTTTAGGAAGGTGACAATATTTAGGGGGTGAATTAGGCTAATTAGAAGGAGTTAGAAGAATCTAGAAGGGATTTAGGCATGCAAGTGGATTTTGTAGGAGAATGCAAGTGGGAGGAATTTTGGGATTTTCAATTAAAATAAAATCATTTATGTCAATTAAATGGTGAAATTTGCATTTGGATAAATATTCAAATAAATATTAATTTATTTAAATGAGAAAAAGAAAGATAAAGTATTAAATGCTTGAGGACTTTGAGGGAAACCTTTAAAGGCTTAAGAAGACTCTAGAAGGAAGCCATTAAGTTTGAAGACTTTAAGGGAAACCATTAAAGGCTTAAGAAGACTCTAGAAGGAAGCCATTAAGTTTGAAGACTTTAAGGGAAACCATTAAATGTTTCAAGTGGGTGAGGATAAATAGGGTTTTAAATAAATTATTTATTTATTTAAAATAGTTGTGCAACTTGCATTTGTAGGAAAATTCAAGTGGGTGGAGGATAAAGGTGATTTAAATAAATGTTAATTTATTTAAATGTGAGAGAAGATTTAATTAAACAAATATGATTTATTTATTTAATTAATGGTCCAAATTTGGTTAAGTTAATTAAATCAAATAAATTGAATAATTTATTTAATTAATAGGAGAAGAGGGTTAAGATGAATTAATTAAATATTAATTTAATTAATTATTGATTGATGGTTAAGTAATCAAATAAATACTAAATATTCATTTAATTAAGTGGATAGATTTATGTGACTACATTTGCCCCTCTTTGAGACGGTGTGATTTTATCGCGTCGTTTGAAAGAAAGAAAAATACGTGTGAAGAAATATGCCCCATAAATGTTAATTTAGTGGGTGGTATGCCCCCTCAAGAGATGGGTCGAAAAATTTCAAAAAATTGGGTGATCTCTCGAAAAAGAGAAAGAAGTGGAGGGGCGGTAGAATAAAAGAAATTAGCAATAATGGTGAAAGAATGGAAGAAAATAGAGTGAATATGGAGAAATGGCAAGCCAGTGAGTACTCGTAGGTTATGCAAGAGATACAATGCAAATGTGGTGTTGTGCTTTTGATTGATACTGTACAATTGATCAAAATTGGTTGGACAATCTGGTGCAATCGGTTTAATTGCCCTGGTTGAGTCAAAGCATGACAGTTGATGTCAGTTGTTCGCTTGGACAAGATAAAGTTTGAGTAAGTGAATTAAATTGACCCGATGGTGGCTTAGACAATTGATGTAATTGCCCGATGAAGTCAAGGTATTTGAAGCAAAATACTTGTTGAGACTTAGACAATTGATGTAATTGTCCGTTATGATTGTGTTTGATTGGTTGATCAATTGATAATGTGTGCATGTGATGGATGGTTGTCGTGAATCATAGTAGCCCCATTGAGACTAGGTCATTATGATAAATGCTTGTTGTAGTCTAGGTTTGCCATAATTGATTACCTATTGAGACCCGAAGATAGTTGATCAGAGTATCTGTTGATAGTCTAGGTGTGTGTGAGTCGATGTGCCTGTGTAGACAGAGTGACTTTCTTGATTGGATGGATGACTGAGGATGATGTAGGGTATGTGATATCGATTACCAAGATGGGGAGGGTGAGGGGGGGCTTCGATGTTAGATAGAAGAAATAGAGGACCTATGACTCATTCCTATGGAAGAAAAGGAAAATAGAGTATCCATTATCATTACTATGTATGCAAGATATGTATCTATTATGAATGTATGGATGGATGGAATGCAACGGAATGCAATATATACAGATGAGATGGAATGATGATCCATAGTGCTTTATTTTCATCATTGAGTTTTAAAATGTTGTAAGAAAATACAAGCAACTTGACATAATGATTCAATATGACCTAAGTATTCCTTTCATGGATTTTGATATAGCAAGTTAATACAAGCAACTTGATATAATGGATCAAGTTGACCTGAGTATTGCTTGCAGAATAGACAAGGATTATCTCCTTTCATGCATGACTTGGAACATCCTCCTTGATCTTTTGTCGATCATACCCTGAGACAAGTTCATATCATAATAAGAGATAAATCATTATCGAGTGTGGATGGAGCATTGTACCTGCAAGCAAAACAACATATATAAAGAATAAAGAATATGGACCCTCGATAATGGTTCATGCTCATATGGTCGAGCTATATGTTGTAGTCAACAAGCCGTAGTGATCTATGATTGTATTTTTCATATGATCACGTAACTTAGTGAACTTCCCACGTAGGCACCATTAGTAAATGCCCCAGAATTTCATCAGAATAATTAGCAGAAGACATACAAACAATGCTTAGGAACCATCCCAACCACTCTAATCACTCGTGGATATCCCGGAGTAGCGTAGGGACCTAATATATATATATATATATATGAATAACCTACAAATCAACCAAGTATTTGATAGCTTAAATAGAATTTACTTGTCAAAGAAAATGGTATCATGTTTTTGTTTTGGTAAGGAAGGATGCATCCTTGTTAAATCAGTTTATGTGTTGATGTTGGTTGTTTGGTCGATTTGATAAGTGATCATCATTTTGAGTATTTTACAATGTTTGTTTGGTATCAGCTCGGATGAGTATGTACAAGGTGTTGCTATGTTTTTGTTTGATGTTTTTTGATATTTTTGGATTTTGGTGATTTTGAATGTTTTTGGTATTTTTTGAGACAGTTTTGAATGAAGAACCCAAAAAATCACAAGTAATATAGAATCCACTTCCATAAATAGGTTAAGGTCATTGCCCCCAGTTTAAACATGACTATGAAAAAGTGGGATGCAAGACGCATGAAGTACTATCTTGGATTGCAGATCAATAACAAGCCACGGTTTTGGATTGATGGATGTGTGGATGTAAACGAATGTGATCACAACAAGTCTAAAAGACAATGGAGCCATAGCCTTTACAAGTGGTGCCTGTTTGCCAGGTTTTCACCATCACACTTACCCAAGGTGCCACTGGAGTGGTTGTTCACCGTTTGGATGTATGATTTTTCTTTACTATTTTGATTTTTTGGTAATTTCTTCAGGACATTTTTTTGAATGTTTTTGGTGTTTTGCTGGTATGTATTGGAGGCTGACGCTCTATGAAGCTTATGTATAAAACCTTTTGAGGTGCATGCTGTTGATTGGATCTTCTAGCAGTTCTCCTTCTGAAGTAGCCAACTAATATGCCCCAGACCCAAAGATAGCAGTGATAACATATGGACCCAGCCAGTTTGATTCAAACTTTCCCTGATGTTCTCGGTTGGGTTGGTTACAAGGATTTTCTTGAAGAACAAGATCACCTACCTCAAATGTACGAGGTCAAACTCGATGATTATAGCTTCTGCTCATGTGTTGCTGATAGGCTTTGAGGTGATTGTATGCAGCTTGTTGTTTCTCATCAAGTAGCTCTAAGTCTTGAAGACGTGATAACCTGTAGGCTTCATCATCTATTAGATTATGCAAGGAAACCCATAGTGATGGTATCTCAACCTCAATAGGTAAGATAGCTTCTGCACCATAGACCAATGAGTAGGAAGTTGCACCTGTAGGGGTTCAAATACTAGTTCGATATGCCCGTAGTGCTGGATTTAATTGAACATGCCAATCACGGTCAGCATCATTGATTATCTTCTTGAGGATTCTCAATATGTTCTTGTTTGATTCTTTGGCCTGACCATTGCCCTATGGGTAATAGGGATTGGAAAAGCGGTGTTGGATGTGAAACTTCTCATAGAGTTCATAGACATCCCAATTTTTGAAAGGAAGACCATTATCTATGATGATGGACATGGGTACACCATACCAGTAGATGATGTAATTAAGGATGAATGAGGTGATCTACTTGTTGGTGACTTGGGTAAGTGGAATAGCTTCGATCCACTTTGTGAAGTATTCGGTGGTGATGATAATGAATTTGTGGCCATTGGATGAATATGGATGGATTTTACCCACAAGGTCAAGTCCCCATTGGAAAAAGGGCCATGGTGTTGTGATTGGTTGCAATTCCTGTGCTGGCACATGTATTAGGTCTCCATGAACTTGGCATTTCTTGCACTTTCTAACAAAATAGTAGGAGTCTTTTTCCATTGACGGCCAATAGTATCCAGTGCATATGATCTTCTTGGCTAGTGACGGGCCACTTGAGTGAGTCCCACAAATTCCTTCATGTACCTCTTCCAAGGCCTTTGTTATCTAATCTTGTTCTAGACATCGAAGGAGAGTACCATCAAGACTACGTCAGTATAGGGTCTCAACAATGATGGTATATGAGCGATTTGGCAAATGAAGATTTTACGTTGGTTATTCAATTGGTTAGGAGGAAGGGTGTGATCGTGAAGGTAGGTGTAGAACTCACTGTTCCATGGGGATTCAAAACTGACAAGGTGACATATCATCTCAGATTCGGGGATATCATAAGTGGGAATTCAAAGCTGTTCGACCAAGAACTCATAGCGTGTTGAATTTTTCAGAAGATCTAGGAGAGATGAAATAGTAGCCATAGCATCAACAACTCGATTATGATCTTTTGTTATTTTCTCAAAGGTGATAGTTGTAAATGATGGCTTTAGATTGTCCACCATTTGCTTGTACAACATGAGTTTATCATCCTTGGTTTGATATTCATCTGTTTATTGTCGAATGACCAGTTGGGAGTCGCCATATACTTGTAGTTCTTGTAACTTCCATTGTATGGCTAGCCTGAGTCCTGTGATCAAGGCCTCATATTCAGCTATGTTGTTTATGTATGGAAATGTGAGCCTGTAAGACTTCAAGATGCTATCACCTTGAGGTGTGATAAACAGAATGCCTGCCCCCAAGCCATGTCTAGTGTATGAACCATCAAAGTATAGTTTCCATGGTTGTGTTGTTGTGATCATGAATATCTCTTCATCTAGAAAATTGGAAATGAGAGGATGATTGCCTATGAGGGGAGCATTGGCCAATTGATCTGCAATAACTTGTCCTTTGATAGCCTTACGGTCCACATACTCGATATCAAATTCATTGAGAATCATTACCCATTTGGCCAAGCGGCTTGTCAATGCTGCTTTGCTGAGTAAGTACTTGAGTGGATCTATCTTTGCAATGAGTTGTAATTCATGTGTTAATAGATAGTGCCTCAATTTAGTAGCTACCAAGATTACTGCTAGGCAAGCTCGCTCAATAGGGGTGTAATTGAGTTCATAGCCAACCAGTGTGCGAGAGATGTAATAAACAACACACTCTTTCCCTTCTGCATTGTGTTGTGCCAATAGTACACCCAATGTTGTACTTGTTGCTGAAATATAGAGCAATAGAGTCTTACTGGGATCTGGTGGGATCAACAATGGCATATTCATGAGATAATCTTTAAGCATCTGGAATGATTGCTGGCATCTAGCATACCACTGAAAGCAGATATTTTTGTGTAGCAGATGTGTAAAGGGGTGACACTTAGCTGCTAGTTATGCAGTGAATCTTCAAATGGACTGTAGCCACCATTGTAATGTCCTTAGCTGACTGATATTCTTTGGTGGTGGCATGTCCATGATTGCTTTGACTTTTGCTAGGTTGACCTCAATGCCTTTGCTTGAGACAATGTACCCTAGAAGCTTCCCTAAGGCTACTCCAAAGACACATTTCTTTGGGTTGAGTTGAACATGATATTGTTCCAATCTATCAAAGATTTTCTCTAATACTTCCAGATGACCTTCTCTTGTGAGTGATTTTGCTAGTAAGTCATCAACATAATCTTCCATTATGGTATGCATCATATAATGGAAGATAGTGGTCATTTCTCATTGATAGGTCACTCTTGCATTCTTTATATTGAAAGGTATTACATTCTAGCAGTATGTGCCCCATGGGCATGTGAAGGCTGTCTTATGTTGATCTTCTAGTGTGATCTTTATTTGATTATATCCTGAAAAACCATCCATGAATGAAAGCATGACATGTCCTACCGTTAGGTCTACTATGATGTCGATATTTGGTAGGGGGAAGTCATCTTTAGGACACGCCTTGTTCAGATCTCTGAAGTCAGTACAAATATAGATGCCCCCATTTGGTTTGCCAATAGGCACAATATTGGAGATGCAATCTGCATAATCAATTGGTCAAATGAAACCAACATCTAGGAGTTTCTTAAGTTCTGCTTTGACTAATACTGCAGTCTGAGGATGCATCTTGTGAAGCTTCTGCTTGACAGGTTGGGCTCCTTCTGCTACAGTGAGGTGATGCATGACTAAATCCGGATCAAGACCAGGCATGTCTGCATATGACCATGCAAATTTAATCTGGTGCTTCTGGAAGAATTCGATAAAATTGGGTTGTTCCTCTGAAGTTAAAAGAGATGCCATATGTATGTGGTGAGGAATTTCAGGAGTCCCCATGTTGTATTCTTTTGTTTCCTCAATCAGAATCGTTGATCATTCCTGTTGTATACTAGAGGGGAGAATTTCAAACCTTTCATCCTCAGGCACCTCAGAGAGGTTTTTGCCTTTGGATACGCTCTTTCTTTTTACTTTTGTGGGATCAAACAGTGCCACAGTGTGGTTTTCACTAGAAAATCCATGTTTTATTGTTATATTTTTGCAGGTAAAAGGTTTGGCATTCGCCCCAAAGTATGTTGCACTATTAAGTTATATGGTGAATCTAGCTTTGTGATCCTCACTTGGTATGTTATCCCGTAGTTCCAAAAAGTCAATGATCACCTCATCATTTTAGAAGTGGTCAAGGCATGGGGGTTACGTTGGTTCCACTCGATGAGTTCAAGATGGATAATGGCCATTACCTCATCGATCAGGTTAAGTTCATGAGATGTTTTAGTGAGGGTCAAGACGTTGTGGTGAAGGTAGTTGATGGTACTCTCCCTATCAGAATCAGGCGTAGGGTCTGTGGAAGATGTTTCCAGTTCAGGAACCCAAGAGGTTTTAATCTACGCTTCTCCATAAACAGGGATGTCTTTGTGAGGTGGAGGGGGTGACATGTCTTCCTCATTTGAAGTATTTAGATGTACTGAATCAAATTCCCACTCATGTGAGTCAATCTTTGAGTCACTTTCTAGGATCGGGTTGCTATACCATACTGGGATATCCTTTGAGTTAAAAACTGTAGGTGTGATTGGCTAATGTACCTAGATAGATAAAATGATTGGTGATACAGGAAGAATTATGGGATCAGAGAATCCGATACAGGGAGTATCGGCGTTGTTGACTCTACTGTGTCTACTGGAATTGTTGGTGTTGTTGATACTGTGGGGAATTCTGATATAGTTGTTGCTTCTAATGGTACTATTGATGTTATTGTTGTTGCTAATAGGGTGGCTGGTTTGATGGGTGGAATGATTGGTGTTGTGGATGGTTTTTCTGAGATTTTTAGTCTTAATGGGGCAGTTGCTATGGTTTTGGATACTGCTTTTATAATGAGAGGTGGCCTCTTTGTAATAGGCTGATAGAGTGGTTTGTTGGGTTTCCCTTTGAATATGAGTTTAGGCAAGATCTCCTTTTGAAATCCTAGTCCTGTGTTATCTTTGGGCTTCAATTCTGGCTGTAGTGGCTCATGTTGCCCTTGTTTACAAGGTCCCAAAGCACTTTGACCATCATAACTCATTCTTTGCATAATGAGAAGGCCCTTTCCATATTGATATGTGGAAAGCTTAGCTTGTGGAATGTCCGTTGTGATAGGATCTTTATAGATCCATTCTGCTAAGTCCTCATCTATAGTCTCTTATTCTTGAATCTTTCTAAGGATGAAAGGTGTTAAAGTGCATGCTGGTGTGACCAGTGGTGTATGAAGTAACTATTGAGGTTTACCATGAGTTCTTAGAGAAGTGGGCATTTGTCCAACACAAAAGAGTTGGCTTAGATTGTACTCTCCAGGACCTTCCTCTGCTATTTTCATCTTGAGCTTCTCTTGCTTGGGTATAGTGGTGTTTGAACTAGAAAGAGATGCTGGACTTACATATGAGGTTTATGAGATGGCTTCTCTATTGTTGGGAATGGTAATCTCTGGTTGACGACTTATATTGTGACAATATGCAAAGGGGTTTACATCTCCCATGATTGTAATTTCTACACCATTATGCGGGAACTTGATACACTGATGGTAAGTGGATGGAATGGCTATTGGTATTTTGGTATGGTTTTGTCATTGATGTCAACACCTACTGAAACACTAGCACTTTGGAGATCCAAAAACATTCTTCAGCAAGCAAGTAACTATTGTACAACTATTGGTATATAGCTCACCGGTAGGATATAATGTTCACCGGCACTTGGAATGATATAGAAGACACTTGATAATGTCAAAGACATCATGTGGACATGTTGTTTTGAAGAATTGATCATTGGTATATTCATAATTGCATATTTGCTTTTACCGACAAATAGGTCCAAGGTTATCTAGGGTTACACCAGTAGGTTTATCATTTCCAGATCAGCATGGCACGCTATGGAGATGATTTATTATTGTTGTAAATGCATTAAACTGACATATTTAATCGGTTATTACATCGGATATTATATTGTATATAAAATGTTTTTATTGTAATATCTTGTAGAGCCGACCTACTAAAATTGGTCTTAGGTTATGGTATAAATGTAAGATCTTATTTGTAAGATCGAATGTGGAATGCGAAAAAGAATTATGTGAAGGTATATGCAAGATTAAGTAGAGGTATACACAAAGACATCATTTGAAGATGAAGCTAGGTTTTTTTAGAAGCATATCAGCATTACACCAGTACTGAATCCAACATATGAAGATGCTATTTTGTGTAGTACATTCTTATTGGATTTAACCATCCAACTGTAGTCAGTGTGACTCCCATTTTGTGATTGAGCAGTGAGCTCTAGGCTGTTGGCCTTTTTGCATGTGCAGACCCCATTTATGTACACTTACTATCTACAGTAGTATCATCTGATTGTGGGTAAGGTTTCCCACTGTGATTTTTCCCCTTATAGGGTTTCCACGTACAAATATTGGTGTTATGTGTTGTGGATGACTCTATGTTCAAGTTTCATGCATTAATCTTTACCAGTATAGCAATTTACTTTTAACACTGTCTACCAGCACACTTAACTAGTTTACCGGTATTAAGCATTAAGTTGGTTAATTGGTTTTTGGTTTAAATTCATTAGACAACTGATTCACCCCCCCCCCCCCCCCCTCTTAGTTGTCTCTGGGACCTAACAATTGGTATCAAAGCTTAGTCCTCTTTTGCAGAAGTTTAACAACTTGAGGAGATCCAATGTCTACTAATTATTTCAGGAAGGACAGTCCTAAACTTGATGGAACCAACTATGGGATATGGAAGATCAAGATGGAGACACATCTGAATTGCACTAGTAAAGACATCTGGGAAGTTACAAAGAATGGTTATACTGTTGTTGTAGCTTGTCAAACTACTCCAACTACCTTAGCTAAAGATGAAAAAAATGATTGCAAAGCAAGCGAAGCACTTTTGAGCACATTATCAGATCAACAAATCATGGGATTATTAGACAGGTCTACCGCTAAAGCTATTTGGGATCATTTGGAAACACTAAATGAAGGAGATTCCATAGTCAAGATTGCAAAACTTGAAAGCTTCTGAGTCAGGTATGAACATCTAAAAATGGAAGAAGATGAAAGGATTTCTACGTTTATGGAAAGAGTAAATGAAATTGTTTTGGGTATTAAATATTGTGGAGGAACCTTGAGTGAGGATGAAATTGTTTCAAAAATCTTAAGAGGATTGCCACCGACATATAAAATGAAGGTTACTGCTATAAATGAGTTGAGAACAATGCCTAATACATCAATAACTAGGGATACATTGATTGGAAAACTTTCAGCCTTTGAAATTGAGGAATTTGGTCTTGTTGCTACTATAAAAACTAATTTGGCCTTTAAAGCATCAACATCATCTGCTCTATCATTTGACAAATCAGATTGGAAAGCCTTTTATGCAAGAGAACTTGAAGCACTATTTGCAAGAAAAATGCCAAAAGGTCCAGTTGGAAGTAAGTATGAAGGTAAAGCAACCTTTAAATGTTTTAACTACAATAAGATTGGTCATATGGCTTCAAGATGCCTTGATAGACATGCTAGACTAAGAGAAGAAGCTAGAAGAACATACAAGCCTAATCTTGAATATCAGAGATACATATTTAAGAAGAACAAAGACAAATCTTGTTACATTGCTAATGAAGGTGTGACTGATGATTCTGATGAGGATCCAACAGACAATGGATGGGTTTTTGTTGCTATAACAGAAGATCAACCATCACCTACTGCTCAACTGGTAGAACAAGCCCTAGTAGCCAAAGTTGAAGCAAAGGATGAATGGATCATTGACTCGGGATGCTCACATCACATGACAGGAGATAGAGGTAAATTCTTGAACTTTCAAGAATACAATGGAGGTTTAGTAAGATTTGGAGATAACAAAGCCTGTTCAATCAAAGGTAAGGGTTCAATATCTCTTGATGGTAAGCATAACACTGACAATGTCTACTATGTTGAAGGTTTAAAGCATAATCTTTTAAATGCTGATCAATTAGTTGAGAAAGGATTTCAGTTACAATTTAAAAATGGAAATTGCAAAATCATGAATAGAACTGGTTTGGAAATTGCAACCGGTAATCAGACTAGAGGTAATATCTTTCATTTGAATAACAGTGAAAAGGCATGCTTGATTGCACATATAGATGAAAGTTGGTTATGGCATAATAGACTATGTCATGTAAACTTTGATTGCATGGTAAAAATCAGTACCTCTAAGGCAGTTAGAGATATACCTAAAATTGTGAAACCTCATAATACAATTTGTAAGGAATGTCAATTTGGAAAACAAGTTAGAGCTAGTTTCAAATGTATTCCAGAAAAATCCAATAATGCTCTTGATTTGATTCACATTAATTTATGTGGTCCAGCTAGAACTAAAAGCTGACAAGGTGATAGATATTTCATGCTAATTATTGATGATTATTCTAGAATGTGTTGGGTTACTTTTCTTAGAGAAAAATCAGAAGCACTTGGAAAGTTGAAACTGTTCAAAGCAATGGTTGAGAATGAAATCGGTAAGAAAATAAAATGTTTAAGATTAGATCAAGGAGGAGAATTCACATCTAAGGATTTTAATACATTCTATGAAGTGAATGGAATTAGAAGACAGTTATCAGCACCTTAGACACCACAGCAGAATGGAGTTGTTGAAAGGAAAAACAAAACTATCTTGGATGCAGCAAGAAGTATGTTATCTAAAGCAAATCTACCACATGTGTATTGGAGAGAAGTAGTTAGCACTGCTATCTATACATTCAACAAAGTTCACATCAAAGGTGAAACCTGTAAGACCCCTCATGAACTATGGTTTGGTAATACTCCTACTCTTAAGTATTTCAGAGTTTTTGGAAGTAAATGTTATATTAGAAGAGATGACTATATTGGCAAATTTGATCCTAGAAGTGATCAAGGAATATTTCTTGGTTATTCATCTAAGAGCAAGGCATATAGATGTTTTAATAAGATATTGCAGAAAATTGCTGAGAGTACAAATGTAAGGATTGATGAACAATTCAAAGGAAATTCAAGGTATATAGACTCTAAACCGGCAACAAAAATTGTGACAAATGAACCTACACCAAATCCACCGGTACAGAATGGAGATCCAGTTACCCTAGTATCATCAGAGAAATCCACAATAATTGAAGAACAACAATAAACTAAGACACCCGGGTATGTATGATTGAATCATTCTGAAGATCAGATAATTGGAAACAAATTCAAAGGAGTTATGACAAGAGGAAGATTGGCAAATGAAGAAGTATGTCTTATTTCTCAAATTGAACCATCATCTATCAATGAGGCATGTGAAGATAAATTTTGGATTAAAGCTATGGAAGAAGAATTAAGACAAATTGAGAAAAATAATACTTGGACATTAGTTCCCCAACCTAAAGATAAAAATGTAATTGGAACCAAATGGGTATTTAGAAACAAACTTAATGAAGATGGTAAGGTTGTCAGAAATAAAGCAAGACCAGTGTGTAAAGGATATTCTTAGAAAGAAGGAGTTGATTATAATGAAACCTTTGGACCGGTAGCCAGAATTGAGGCAGAAATATTATTCTTGGCTTTTGCAGCTCACAAGGACTACAAAGTTTATCAAATGGATATTAAATGTGCATTTTTGAATGGAGATCTCGAAGAGGAAGTATATATTGAACAACCTAATGGATTTTCTTTGACAGATGACAATGATATGGTTTGTAGGTTAATAAAAGCTCTGTATGGATTGAAACAAGCCCCAAGAGCCAAGAGCTCTGTATGCAAGGTTAGATAAGCATTTTTTAAAGATTGGTTTTACTAAAGGAAATGTAGACAACAATTTATATTACAAAATAACTAATGATGACATCTTGATTATTGAAGTATTTGTTGATGATACAATCTTTGGGGGAGAAGATGGATTATGTAAGGAATTTTCTATTAAAATGCAGCAAGAATTTGAAATGTCTATGATTGGAGAAATAAAATTATTTTTAGGATTGCAAATTTCACAGACTGATAAAGGTATATTTTTGAGTCAATCCAAGTACTTGAAAGAATTACTAAAAAAATTTGGGATGGAGAACTCTAAACCGGTAAGCACACCTATGACTACAAATGACAAATTATCTCAAAGGGATGAATCTACACCTATTAATCCAACTAGATACAAATCTATGATAGGAGGTTTACTATATTTAACACAAACCAGGCCTGATATTATGAATGCAGTATGTATTTTTTCTATATTTCAAAGTAATCCTAGGGAAAATCATGAATTAGCAGTAAAAAGCATTTTCCGATACTTACAAGGCACAACAAATCTTGGATTATGGTATCCTAGAGATTAAAATTTTGACCTATGTGCATACATAGATGCCAATTGGGCAGGAGATTTGGATGATAGAAAAAGCACCACTGGAGGAGCATTCTTTCTTGGAAAAAGATTAGTTTCTTGGTTTAGTAAGAAACAGAGTTGTACATCTTTATCAACAACAAAATCAAAATATGTTGTAGCAGCAACTAACTATATACAGGTACTATGGCTTAAGCAAATGTTGAAAGACATAAAGGTAAAATGTAAGGAATATAACACTATAGCAATTGATATATCTAAGAATCCGGTATGACATTCTAAAACAAAACATGTTTCTATCAAACTAAATTTTCTAAGGGAAAAAGTTGAAGAAAAAGAGATAAAACTAGTTTATGTGAATACTAAAAAACAACTTGCAGATATTTTCACAAAACCTTTGCCTAAGGAGACCTTTGAATATCTCAGAGATCAACTTGGAGTCATACCACCACCGGTAGAGACTTAGATAGTTGATGATTGTCTGAACTGGCAGAATTGAAAGACAAATCTTTTACTCCGGTCTTTGATGAGGAAGCTACTTCTCAGGGGGAGTAGTTGGTATATTGTATGAACTTGATTTTTTTTTAACTTTGGCATTTGATGTCAAAGGGGGAGAGATATCTATGGAAAAAAAAATTATCTTTTTGAGGAGAGATTGGTATTGAAAATAAATCTTTGGATAAACACATGTTGCTCCCAGGGGGAGAGATTGTTGTTTAGGAGATTGTTGGTTTTTGGTATTTGGCATTTCTGTTTTGGTACTTTGATGGTTTTTCCATCTTGTGTTGCCATTAATGCCAAAGGGGGAGATTGTTGGTATTTTGGTATAGTTTTGTCATTGATGTCAACACCTACTGAAACACTAGCACTTTGGAGATCCAACAACATTCACCGGCAAGCAAGTAATTATTGCACAACTACTAGTATATAGTTCACCGGTAGGATATAATGTTCACTGGCACTTGGAATGATATGGAAGACACTTGATAATGTTGAAGACATCATGTGGACACTTTGTTTTGAATAATTGATCATTGGTATATTCATATTTGCATATTTGCTTTTACCGGCAAATAGGTCCAGGGTTATCTAGGGTTACACTGGCAGGTTTATCTTTTCCAGATCAGCATGGCACGCTATGGAGATGATTTATTATTGTTGTAAATGCATTAAGCCGACATGTTTAATTGGTTCTTGCATCAGATATTATATTGTATATAAAATGTTTTTATTGTAATATTTTATAGAGCCGACCTACTAAAATTGGTCTTAGGTTATGGTATAAATGTAAGATCTTATTTGTAAGATCGAATGTGGAATACGAAAAAGAATTGTGTGAAGGTATATGTGAGATTAAGCAAAGGTATACATGAAGACATCATTTGAAGGTGAAGCTACATTTTTGTAGAAGCATATCAGCATTACACTGGTACTGAATCCAACATATGAAGATTCTCTTTTGTACAGTACATTCTTATTGGATTTAACCATCCAACTGTAGTCAGTGTGACTCCCATTTTGTGATTGAGCAGTGGGCTCTAGGCTGTTGGCCTTTCTGCATGTGCAGACCCCATTTATGTACACTTACTATCTATAGTAGTATCATCTGATTGTGGGTAAGGTTTCCCACCATGGTTTTTCCCCTTATAGGGTTTCCACGTACAAATATTGGTGTTATGTGTTGTGGATGACTCTATGTTTATGTTTCATGCATTAATCTTTACCAGTATAGCAATTTACTGTTAACACTGTCTACCGACACACTAAACTAGTTTACCGATATTAAGCATTAAGTTGGTTAATTGGTTTTTGGTTTAAATTCATTAGACAACTAATTCACCCCCCCCCCCTCTCAATTGTCTCAGGGACCTAACAATGGCTTGCATGGCATGTATCCAAGGTCTCCCCAACAACAAATTGTATGGCAAAGGAAGGTCCAAAATCTGACATATTATGTGTTTCACCATGGGGCCTACTCGGATTGGTAGTACAACAACTCCTTTGGATGAACGCTCTACATCATCATAAGATTTGATTGTGATCTTCCTGCGGGGATCCACTTATTCAATTGTATATCCCAATGCAGTGACTAATTGTAATGTACAAATATTTAGGCCTTTTCCATTATTGATCAAGACTCACTTGATCCTATGTTGGTTGATAAACCCTTCAATGTGGAGTGAGGCATTATGAGGTTGCTAGAAGGATGTGTTGTCACTTTTAGAGAAAGTGAGACAAGGTGATGACCTTAGACTGCCAACCATGGCTTGGAACTAATCTATGTTTAGATTTCCAGGGACTGACACCTCTTGGAGAGCTTGATCCAAGATTGTTCTATGAGATGGAGATAGGCGTAATAGCTCTAAGATAGATATCAGAGCGACTGTTTTATCTAATTGGTCCACAAGGTTATACTGCTTTGGGATAGATGTGGTACCTTGTGGAGTTGCTTTTATGGTAATATTGTTGTGACATGTAAGAACATTGCAATTTGGAACTGGGATTTTTTATGGTAATAGTTGCAATTTGTTCATTGGCATCATACAAGTGATTCACAATGTAATTATATGCGGCTCGTGTATAATCAGTGGTATCGGTGTTTCTCCTTGAAGTGGAAGGACCTCTTTGATCTTGTGATGGAAGTGGATTTTTGAACATTAGATGATCATTGTTTGTTGTCTTTGGGTTGTGTCCTTCGATTTTGATATCACCTCAGTCAATAAGATCTGGAATAAGATCTTTCAATCTGTGACAATTGCTTGTCTTATGCCCTTTTTCTTGATAGAAATCGCAATGTTCAGTATCCCTTCACCATGAAGGTTTGACTTGAGGTTCATAATTTGATGTTTTGGGTAAGGTCACCAGATTTTGAGAAATTAGTTGGTGTAACACTGTTTCAATGGGTTCCCCTAAGGGAGTGTATGTTCGCTTTGGTTTAAAATTTTGTTGACGTTGTCTGGGTTCCTCTTGATGTATGTTGCGTCCTTGATTTGGAAGAGTAACTGTGTTATTCTTGGGTGGGGGGTTCTATCCTACAAGTTGAACCACAGGTTGTGCACTTTTGATAGTTCTTGCATCCACAACCCCATCATTAACAACGTTTTTATTTATTCTAGAAGTTAGGTTTGTCACTATTGAAGCGTGGACGAGGGCCATCCTTTGGTTCATTGTAGATTTTGATAAGCCCTTTTTTGATGAGAGCCCTCTCACATTTTAAGCCTTTTGTGATCATGTCATTGAAAGAGTCTATGTCTTTTACATCTATGTGAAATTCCATTTAGTCATTTAAGTTGGAAATAAATATTTCCACTAGTTCTTGTTTAGGTACTGAAGAGAATGTTTGCTAGACATTTGATGCCATCATTGCAGAAAGATTGAAAATAGTTCACCTGGTTTTTGTTTAGTGTTACATAGACCAGCCATGGTGATATCACATTCAATGTTGTGTGAGTAATGTGCCAGGAACTTCTGGATGAGTTCTTCAAATGTCCTAATGCCACCTAGTAATTGGGAAAACCATGATGTGGTTGTTCCTCCCAAACTCTGGGGAAAGAGTTGCATTAGGTACGTATCCTCATATGCCACTTCTAGGCATGCTGAATGGAATTCTCTAACATGATCACGAGGATCTCCTTTTCCTCTGTACTTTTTGAACTTGGGTGTTTCAAACCCTTGTGGAAAAGGTGGCATATGAAGATTTCTATCAAAGGGATAGGGACAAATATCATTAAGTGAAAACTAATTAGTTTTCACACCACTATGAAGTTGTTGGGCGAGATTTTTGACTTGTTGCCGCAACATGTCTATGTCATTATGAGGAGGAGGAGGTGGGGGATTACCTTGATGAAGGTTGTATCTGATTTTTTCTCATCCTCTTTCATCCTCATTATGACTTTGGCATTCTGATGCTTATCTTAGTTGTGCAACATCAAAGTTAGAAGGTAGTTTAGCCCCCTCTTGAGCAAGTCTTAAAAAGTGAGTGTTGGCATTGCTCTTGAGTGTTTCATCAAAAAGTCTATTAAAGAGAAGGTTGTGTTGTGCCCTTTCTATTGCCGCCAGAGTAGGAGTGCCTTGATTTTCATCATTTATATTTCCTCCAAGGGCTTCTTGGAACTCATTGATATTTTCTTCCTCTTCCTCTTCAATTTCTTGTTGTCTAGATCTTGATCTGGTATGAGCCATTTTGTTTATAAGTTTTTGTTGAAGTTTTCTGAAAATGATGATGAGTTGGTGATGAAATAAAAGATTGATGTTTGGTGAGGTGTTTCGCATATGAATCTCTAGAACTAAAGGTAGATGGTACCAAAGTTCTTTCTTGAATTGCTTGTTGTGTTTGATTGACAAAGTTTGATGTGATAAGGTTTAGAGAAATCTTAGATGTATTACAGACTCAAATACCTAGTAATGAGAGGATTGCACTCATAGACTAGTTTTAACCTATGTAGAAATGTCTCTGAGGATGAGTTTATCCCAGATGTAGAGGCACTCTAAAAAGTGATGTTTTTGTGTTTGATTCAAGCAATGTTGAAATAGAACTTAGGACAAGAACCTCTTAATGTTTTGAGAGTTGGAACAGAGTAATGATGTGGGTCTAGATCAACCCAATCCTTGGACTTTTTATGACCCTTTCCTTCAAATGTATTTTAGGTGTTTTTCCAAAGCCTGAAGTCGGCTCAATTTGCACTGGTCTTGACTCAAAATGAAAACACTTCAAACAATCTTTATCCCTGAGGTCAAATGGCCAGTTGCGATAAGTTCAGCCCACATCTTGATATTTCATCAACTTTGGTACTACATACCTTATGAATCATGTTGTGGCAGGTAAGGATGTGATATACTAAGTCTTGCACGAGCATAACAAATAGATGATCCCTATGATGGGGGAATCACCACTTTTATCAGGCTACAAGTAACCTTTCAAAAAGCTATGTTTCTACTCAAGGAAATATGTATGGTGAGTATCTTGGGAGCAAAACCATCTATGCTCTTGTATTGAACTTCTCAAAAATATCCTCAATCAATAGAACGGGTGGGCTACTACTTAAAGGTGTTTAGTAATTTTCAATGTTTTTAGACATAAGTTCATTCTGCAGTGACTCACTTAAGAGCCTTGTAACTTATGGTGGGCCCCATTTGTCCTTTTGGCAAGTTACACTGTAGGAACAACTATACCCAAGGCTACAGCCTTCGCTCACACCTGATTTCTATAGCGGCTCGAAGGATTTACCATGCAAGGCCATTCCCAAGAGTGATATGTCTCTTGACAAACCTCTCTTAAAAAGATAAACTTTGAGTGTTACTAACACTTTTCTCTTGCACCTAGGACCACGAAAGCCAAGGGAGAGGATAGTGTGTGTTAGAAGTAGGACCACTCGACAAACTTTTTACACAAGTGTGCCAAACACAAAATACACTTGTTCTTTTTAACTGATCATTGCAATGGTGATCGAACTATTTGGAGATGTTGCTCCAACAGCCATAGTGTTCTTTTTATCCTTCAAAGGCAATATGTTGAGTAAACTAGGAAAAATGAAATCCTGGTCAACTTAATAAAAAGCACATTTGTTTGAAGTAAATCGCTATGCAAAACAAAACAAGTGATTATTCTTTTTAGCCCATATTGCAAGATGTGAATGTTTGTTTTAGCCAAGATAGAAATGTGTATGTTCATTTTTAGACCAAGATAGCAAAATGAAGACAATGTGAATGACTATCCTAGGATTGATCAATTTTTCCTATTAGAACATGTTAAGGAAAAATTTGCAAATTTGACACTATCAACACTTGCAACAATATGTTAGAAAGATGCTCCTTATGTTCTGCACAATATGTAAACCCAAAATTAAATTAATCATATTAACACAAATCACACTAACAAACAAATTAGATCTAAATTAATAAAACTAATTTAAATCTAATCGAAAACTAAATTAAAATCTAATTTAAAATCTAAATTACAACTAAATGAAAGGCTAACTTAGAAAAATCTTAATTTAAAGACTACTTAAAAAAAAATCTAATTTTAAATAAAAACTATTTTAAGAAACTTAAAAAAAAATCTATTCTAAAAGACTAATTAAAATAAAATAAAATTTAAACAACTAATTTAAAAGTCTATTCTAAAAGACTAATTAAAATAAAATAAAATATGTTTGATGGCAACACACACAAGAGCACAAGAAACAAACGTTAGTGTTAGCAACAAAAGATTATCCTAAACAGGCATATCAAGAGAGATATTAAGCATGAAATAGAAAGCATACAAATATAGAATAGATAAACTATACTCCTCCAAATGCTAATCAAGATGCTCATAGTTGCTCCTCCCTTGTTCCTCTCCTCTTCAGGTTCCACATGAGTGTAGCTCTCAGCTTTTAGCACTAGCCATGGATGTCATATGGAGATTCAAGATTGTTGAAAATGATAAACAAATGCTATGCAAGTCTAGATAGTGATGTTATGAAAAAGCTCTATGCTAATAACAGTATAACAACAATACTCTAATGCTTCCTTCCTTTGCTTGAGGAGAAGGGTTCTATTTATAGAAGAAATGGGAAATGAAGGGTTAAGATTGAGCAATCTTAACAAGGGTTGGGATTGAAATATATTCAATCCATGTGAGACTTTCAACCCAATCCCATGTTGACAAGTGTCACCATGAGGAGGCTTGAGAGGAGAGATAAGGAACATTAAATGCTTGAGGGGAAATCATGGTTACCCTAGGGGGTTGGGTTAGGGTTAGGTTAATGGATATTCCTTTTATCCAAGGGATAAATGAATGTGCAAGAGTTAAATGGTTACCTTAGTCAAAGAAATAAATGCTTTGAAGAGACCCATAAGTCAAAAGGATGGTTAAGTTAGAGGAAATTCTCTAACCAAAGGTAAAAGGTGAGTTAACCATAAATGGTTATGCAAGAGACTTTAATGGTTTGGAAGACTTCAGAGGTTAACCATTTGAAGACTTAAAGCCTTAATTGACTTTCAAAGACTTTGAGGGCTTTGAAAAGTGACTCCAAGTTGTTTAGGAATGTGAAAATTTTTAAGGGGTGTGATGAGGCTAGGATGTGTTATTTCTTTTACCCTTAATTTGCCACTATTTGTCATTCCTATGGTATCCATGTCATTCCTATCACCATTTGGTAAGGAAGGAAAGAGGGAATTCAATAAATATGAAAGAAAAGTCAAAACAAAAATTATGAGTGAAAACTGTGGTTATTTATTGACGCAATTGTTTAATTGCCATAACAGGGGATCTATAGGTGGATAGGTACTTGGAAGAAAGGATTGCTTAGCGCATGGATCATGTGAATGAGAGAACGACATGAAAGTGATCTATTTTTGATAGATAGTTTTGGTATAATCTTGAAATGGCATAGACTTGTTGAAGTTGTTATATTGTTTTGATTTGGTGGCCTGCAGCCCTAGATTAGTTGATGGCTATCATTTTGTTTTGTATAAAACAAGTTTCATGGTTACAATCCCGTAATCAGTTAGAGACAATATTAGTAAGCAGTGTTATATAAATATGTATGGGATTGTTCAAAAGGATAACCAGATAATATATGAAAAACATTGTTGTTCCAATTATTATTCTCTGATTGTGAATGCATGGTTTGAAGTAACAAGCATTGATAGTTTCAGCACTTGGTGACCGAGAAGGCAGGGCCCCCTTGCTCGCGTTATCAGGTGACTTTGTTATAAGTGTGAAGTGAGTAATTTTATGTTCTGTTCATGTGATTTGTGTTTATTATTTATAATAATAATTGTGTGATTCTGTAAACAGCTTAGTTTAGATTCAACGTAGTATTGTTTGAAGGAATTGTGAGTTTGCAGAATATTTAATAATCCACACAGCAGGACATCTTTTTCTTTGATTTGTAATTCACAAGTATAATAAAAAATTGTAGGATAAGGAAAATATCTCAGTTCAGAAATCAAGTTATATCCATCCGAACTTATGTTTGATCTGATTGAATGAGCTGTGATTTAGAATCTTAATACTTGGACAAATACACATTTAAATCAATAGGTCGTGACTCATAATTTTGGTATTCTTACATACTGTTCCACTTCCTATCACTACCGTGATAGGAAGCAGAACCATCTTATTTTCACTCCCAGATTGCTAAGCAAAACACAGTTGAATGTTCTAAGTTGGTGTTTATAAGGTAGGTGTTTAAGTAAAGAGACTTGATTGAAAGTGTGTGACTTAAGTTTAAATATTTGAAGTGTGAGATTTAATTTGTTAGTGAATGAGCCTTAGATTTGTTCTTGGAATAAGCGTGTAAATTAGAAATGCATTCATAATCACTTAACATACTATCTTCATCCCTTGAGCAAATAGCTGCTATACCTCTCATCAGTTTACGAATCCTGAATTGACACTTTTAGTTGTAACTGAGGGTGCTTGCATGAAATTAGTCCTAAGTTAATCCAAAGAATCAAACCACAGTTTTACCCTACATTTTTGGTGCTGCTGTCAGGGAGAGGTATTAAAGGTGTGAAGTCGTAGTAATTTAACATAGGAATAGTGCACCTTAGTGAAAGCTTGAACAATTGTCGACCTTGCTTGAGCTAGTACCTTAGGTTTTCATTGTAGTAATTCATCTAGGTGCATGAATAGAGCTAGAGATAGTAAAGGTAGATTTGTTATGAAGCAAGTGTCAACTTCAAAAAAATCAAAAAGTAAGTGCAAACTTTTGAGTTCTCAAATATCTTTCAAAGGGAAAAAAATACAAAAAGAGAACTCGCAACAAGAAATACAACCGAAAGGGGAAGTCAAAGACAATAAAGAAGTTGATGGTCCATTGAAAGACATGTCTAGTGAACCAGATCTAGAAAAATGCGCCATTGAATCTACTCTTATAGAGGCTCCAGTGGAGAAATCTCTAGAGTCCTTAGAGGAAGCATATCAAAGGGTTGCCAAACAGTTCAATGAGTCCTACGACTTAAGAGCAGGTTCATCTTTGGTAAATAACAAGCCAACTATAGTTGTTTATACTCCTTGGGCAATAGACATCATGGGTGATGCTAATAATAATAATGGGGAAAAATTGGGTAGACACTTGAGAGGTCAAAACCAAGGTAATAATAATGAAAGTGCATCAGTAAACAATGAACCTATTTCTTTCGAGTTCCCCATTGAACACCCAGATGAGGACGCCCCCATGAAAAACATTCCTCATTCTGCATTACCTTTTTTCTGTGGTTTATCTATTCAAGACCCTAATATATTTTTGTTTGAATTTGAAGTCCTGTGTAATAACTATGATTATAGGCATGATGCTCAAAAGCTTAAACTATTTCCAGCTACACTCAAGGATGCAACATTGCAATGGTTTATGAGCCTGCCAAACATCCAAACTTGGGATGAGATGAAATGGTTGTTTATGGACAAATATCAAGATTACTACAAAATCAAAGACATGTGGGATGAAGTCTTTCATATGAACCAAAAGGAGGATGAATCCATGGAAGATTACCTAGAACGTTTCATATTTAGTCTTCAACGATCAAGACAGCCAGGACTCACTCCTGACACTACTAAAATGTTATTTCTTAGAGGAATAAGGGATGAGACTATGGATGCTTTAAATTTAATGGGTAAAGGAAATATTTCAAAATTTATTTTTGATGATATTATTGAAATTTGCAGGAATTACTCCAGGTCTCAACGTCCCCTAAGGAGTCACTCCAGTAGGTTGCCTACTTCAGGAGTGATGCAGGAGCAACCCAGAAGGCAAGAACTTATTTCATGTTACCAAGGAGTGAAGGAAGGATCATGACATCAAGAAAGATCAACTTGGAGGTGTTGAAGCCCATTATGGTTTCTTATGCTAAAAATGATGTGTTTGTGTAAAGACCTTAAGTGTCCTAATGATGCTCCTATGCATAAAATTATTGTAATAAGGGCCAATAGTGTCCATGAGAACAAGTTTGGTTTGATGAGGTTCTAGATTCATTTAATTATCTCTAGGAGTGTTAAATTATGATTTAGATAAATTAAAAGTGTCATAGGTTACAAAATCAATAAGTATGTAAATTCAAATATTTGAATTACAACGGTTAGTATGTAAATGTGCAAATCATGCTTTTAGGCATTGTTAGTGCCTTCTAACTGATTTGGATCAGTTATGGTGGTTGTTTAGATGCCTATAAAGTCTGTGCAAGAATTAGTGTACATGAAGAAGTCTGGAAGAAGTCTGTGGGAAGGCTGGGAAAAGTCTATTGGACAGTTTGTAATTCTGGAACAACAATAAAAGACATTTATTTCCTGCATTTTTTGAGTACTGTTTGTTTTTAATTTTCTTTGGAATCATGTCTACCATGCTCTGAGGGGTTTATTTGCTTGTTCCATGCAAGCTGGAGACATTTTGAAGTTTTGAAATAATACTATTTCCATTTTATTGCTGATTGTCCCAGAACAGACTGTGAAGTGTCCATTTGTTTTGATAGTTTTTAAGGATGTTTGGATCCATCCTTTGAATGCCTATTCTAATTCTCATAGGGTGGATTCATTTCTAACATGTACAATAAATGTTCCTAACATTTTGTTGACAGGAAGTTGGAGTTTGCAGGTGGACACCAAGATAGATGACTAAAAACACATGGTTTTGATGCCATAGGTGTAGCAGCAGAGGATTGGCCTCAAGGAGGTCATACTTTTATGATGGAATCAGTAAAGACATGTTAAATTTTGGGTGAATCAACCTTTGTTTGATTCTGGAAGTGAGTTTTGAAGTGATTTTGAGCAAGCCCTAGGTTTGTGGGTGGTTTAAGGAGGGTTTTGGAGTTTGGGTATTTAGGAATGTAACTGAACCTTAATACCTTGAAAATCCTTGTTTTGGCATCATAATTAGAGACTATACATAAGGGTTAGACCTGAGGATGATTTTGGAGGGTACTTCCTTCACAAAAGTGACCTAATTAGCCCTCACGGTGACTAGGGACAACATTTTTTTGAATGATTTGTTCCAAAACAACCATAGGCAATATTTTGGGTGTTGATAGAGGTTGATATTGGGTATCTAAATCAGTCATAAAATTGGTTGGTGTTTTGGGAAATGTGTGTGAAAAGAGCCAAAAATAGTCCAGCCGGCTACTAGGAAACTAGGCCTAGTGAAGGGCTAAAATTGGGTTTTTGTATCAATTGATGAGTTGAGGGTTTGAAAACCTTAGAGACATGTTAGGTTAAGTTATTTTATGTGTGTGGAGGTGGAGGAAACACCTGATTAAGGTGAAGACAATTTTTGAGCCTATTGAGGCACTTTGAGCATTTGAAACACCATAGGAGTGTTGGGGTTTGGGTCCATATTCCACTTAAGTTACAAGTTTACAACTAAATCCTCCATCCTCCGCATCAAGGAGGAGTATCAGGTATTTCAAAATGCAAAATAGGTAATCTACTTGAGGATCTTAAAACTGATTTATTAAATCATATGGGAAAACAGATAGACACTTTGTATACCCGCAGGAAACAGGAAGAAGCAGAAAAGGATTTAGCAGTATATTGTCCTACATTCCATAAAAAGCATGGTCCTGAGGATTGTCCATATAATAGAATGAATATTTCATCCCTAGAGGAAGCAAGTAAGCATTCTACCTTAAGACCTTTTCTAGAAGGACTAGCTAGTATGGAATATGTTGAGGAACCTGTATATTTTATGGCCCCATGATGTCCTTTTCTGCCAAGAGCAATGCAGCCAGGTTTCCCTAATGAGTATTTTCCTAGTCCAAGTCAAACCTTCCCCAATTCAAATACATGGTATGGGGGCTAGCAACAACCTTCATCCTATCCTCAGTGGTCCCAAAATTACCAGTTTGGAACTCAACCATGGCAACAGGCATGGAGGCCGCATGCACCACCACCTACATCATATCCACAACCATACCCCCAACCCTATCCACCTCAAACTCAATTTCCACCTCCACCTTTAATAAATCCTTATCAACAACCACAATAATTCCTTCCACCTATTCCATCATCCTCCTCTAATCTGCTACCTGACCCACCACAACCACCAAAGCCAACATGAATGCCCACTCAACCAAACCCCAATCCTAATAATAAGCCATCCCAACCTATGTACAATACTGAGGTGGCAGGTTATCCCACTTATCCAGTCAATGCAGTGGAACTAGAAGGAGTACAATTGAGATCAGGAAAAGCCCTCCAAGGTCCCACAATCATAGAAATAAATGAAGAACCTGAAGAGGAGTCCAAAAAAGAACCTTCATTTCCTAACCGGTTGCTTTCTAAACCTATACAAAAGCTACCTACGCAAACTGAATTCGATCTCATTAATGAACTCCACAATGTTAACATTAAGATTCCTTTGTTACAAGCTATCAAGGATATTCTGGTGTATAATAAAATAGTTCGAGAGTTATGTACATGAAGGCAAAAGAAGAAAGAAGATCCAAAAACTGTTCAAGTTATTGGGCAATTGGCGGATCTTATTCTTGGCAAATTGACAATTCCCAAATATGCAAATCCTAGAAGCCCAGTCATCCAGGTAAGCATTGGTAAGATTACTATACCTAATATACTTGTGGATTTGGGTGTTGCAATTAATGTGATGACTAATGAGACCAAAACAAAATTATCTCTTGAAGGACTTAGGCCCACACCTACAGTTTTCCAGATGGCTGATCGTTCACTGGTCAAGCCTGAAGGGGTTATTGAAGATGTGGTCCTTTCTATTGATTCATGGGATTTTCCAATTGACTTTAGATCTTGCAGCTGAAAGTTAAGCTGGGGGGATATCCCTTAATCTTAGGACGACCTTGGCTAGCTACTGCTAATGCTTTTATCAATTGTCAGTCAGGCAATATGGTTATCTCTAATGGAGAACAAACTAAGCAAATAACACTATATCCACCTGCTCAACCCCTATTAGAAACAAAAGATCCTATTTGGGTTGATAGTGACTTGGAAGATTCCTTACCGGTCCTAACTATTGAACAAGCATATGATTTTGAAGAACCCACAGAGGATAACCTTCTTGTTAATTTTCTTTAGAATAGGTACGGGTCGAATGACATTTTAGACAACTTGGTTTTTCCCTCGCATATAACTACTAGTTGTCCCTTTGGAAGTTTTCCTATAGTAGGTGGTTCTCAGTCCATTCAATACTTTTTCATATTACATCAATTGTTACCTCACTAGTGTTTGAATAGTCCATAACTATCTTTAGAAAGTCATGGTTCATCACAAGTGTTAGCTCTGGATTCCCCTATATAGTCACAACCTACAGAGATTTTACCAGGTCATACCCTTAATATTAATCCACAGTTAAGTCCAAAACAAATTAAGGACCTTATTACCATGCTTAGGGACAATAAAGCCACATTTTCTTGGGAGTACCAAGATATGCGTGGTATCCATCCTGACACTTGCACACATCACATCTACATTGAGGAAGAGAGTCGTCCTGTCAGACAGCCACAATGAAGACTTAACCTTGTTTTGTGGGACATAGTCAAGGAGGAGCTACAAAAATTGTTAAATGTTGGTTTCATCTATCCTATTTCAGATAGTAGGTGGGTATCTCCTCTAGTAGTGGTACCAAAGAAAAATGGTAAGTGGCATACTTGTGTCGATTACAGATCTTTAAATAAAGCAACTAAAAAGGACAATTTTCCATTACCATTTATTGATCAAGTTTTGGACACTCTTGCAGGGAAACAATTCTTCTCATTCTTGGATGGATTTAGTGGATATAATCAGATCCGCATAGCACCTGAAGACCAGGATAAGACCACCTTCACTTTTCCCTGGGGGACATTTGCCTACAATGTGTTACCTTTTGGATTATGTAATGCCCCAACTACCTTTCAGCGGGTCGTGCTAAGTATTTTTGCTGACCTTGTGAATGATTATGTAGAAGTTTATATGGATGACTTTATAGTTCATGGCAATACTTATGAAGAGGCAAAAGAAAACTTAGAGAAAGTGCTTAAAAGATGTATAGATACTAATCTATCTTTAAGTCATGAAAAGTGTCACTCTTATGACTGAGGGCATTGTGTTAGGACATTTCATTTCTTCTAAAGGTATTCAAGTTGATCCTAAAAAGGTCCAGACAATTCAAGACCTACCTACACCATCCAATCCAAAATATGTTAGGAGCTTTCTTGGCCATGCTGGGTATTACCGATGATTTATTCAAAATTTTAGCAAGATTGCCTCTCCTTTGTTTGCTCTTTTAGCTAAAGATGTTGTCTTTTCTTGGACGCCTGAGTGTCAGGAGGCTTTCAAGACTATTAAAACCAAGCTTGTGACCACCCCAGTCCCTAGAGGTCTGAATTGGGAGTTGCCATTTCACATCCATACCGATGCCTCTGACTCTTCTATGGGCGCAGTGCTTGGACAAAAAGAAGACAATCTCTTTTATTCTATTTACTACATCAACAAGAACTTCACAGGTGCAGAAGTAAACTATACGGTAACTGAAAAGGAGTTTTTAGCTGTTGTTTATGCTATTAATAAATTTCATCATTATATTACCAGATATAAAGTGTTTGTTCATACAGATCATTTGACAATTCTCTTTCTAATGAATAAACCAGTAGTCACTGGCAGAGTCATTAGGTGGTTGCTTTTATTACAAGAATTTGATGTCACTATACTTGATAAGCCTAGTTGAGAAAATGTGGTTACAGATTTCCTATCCAAGCTGCAGCTGCCAGACAATGAGCCCACTCCAGTTGATGACACCTTTCCAGATGAACACCTCTTTACGATCTCCGCACAGAGCCCCTAGTTTGCTGATATTACCAACTACTTGGTCACATGCAAGTTCCCTACTCACTTTTCTCCTCATGAACATCAAAAGTTGGTGGGTCTCAGTAGACAGTATACCTGGATTAATGGTTTACTATTCTGTACTAGCATAGACAACATCATGCGATGTTGTGTACCTGAGGAGGATGTCTTTGATATACTTCGAGCTTGCCATACTGAACCATGTGGAGGACACTTTGCTACTCAAAGGACTACTCAGAAGATTCTCACTACTAGATATTATTGGCCTACGATCCATAAGGATTGTAAGCGATATGTTCATCATTGTGATTAGTGCCAGTGGATGGGTCGTCCTACATGCTCCGATGAGATGCCACTACACCCTCAGCTATCCATAGAACCCTTCGAGAAGTGGGGCCTTGATTTTGTGGGTCCTATCAATCCACCTTCAAGGAACAAGGAATACGTTCTCATTTGCACCGATTATGTCACCAAGTGGGTTGAAGTTGTCACCCTCCAGCATGCACAAGATACCAAGGTGGCTGATTTCCTATACTCAGAGATCTTCACTAGCTTCGGTGTGCCTCGGGAGATAACCACAGACCAAGGCCCATAGTTTACTTCAGAACTTATTGCTGCTCTAGTCAAAGAATATGAGATCCATCACCAGAACTCCACTCCTTACCATCCCCAAGCTAATGGACAAGTTGAAGTCATGAACAGAGAGCTAGAGAAAATTCTTACCAAGATGGTTGCTCTTCATAAGCGTGATTGGGCTATGCGGCTTCCTGAAGATGTATGGGCCTACCGCACGACATGGAAGACCACTACTGGTCTGACCCCTTACGAACTTGTTTATGGTAAGAAGGCAGTTCTTCCGATCGAGTTTGAAATTAAGACTCTACGAACTACGTCACAACTTAGCCTAAGTCTCTTTGATGCCCAGAAGGACTGCATTGCCCAAATACACTCTTTAAATGAGCTCCATTAGGATGCGCTCTTTCACACAGAGGTCATCCAGAAGCAGCAGTCTTTGTGGCATGATCGACATATTCGCCAAGGATCCTTTCAACCTGGGGATTGGGTGCTCTTATATGACTCCCGATTTCAGGATTTCAAAGGCAAGTTTCATACAAGATGGCTGGGACCTTATGAAGTTGAGCATGTATATGCTAACAGTGCTATTCAACTCTGCACTGTGGATTCTAAACGATGCAAGCTCCTCGTTAATGGTCACCGCTTGAAGTTGTATCAGAAACCTCTTTCAAAGGAAGCCTTCTTTCTTGATGTGGCTAAGGAACTCACCATGGTTCCCTTTGGCCTCCTTCAAAATTGAATATTAAAAAATAAAAAATAAAAAAAAGAAGAAAAGAGCAATAAAAGATCTGATAGTGAAAACCTATGGGCGCTATTGGCCGGTTGCTAGTTGAAAACCCATTTCTCGATGGCTGTCCACTACTAAATAATCTTAGGGGTGAAAATTAGTTTTTCGATGCCCCTAGGTGGCGATAGACTGAAAATCGGGTCTCCAGTGGTTTATTGTTGAAGAACTAAAGAAAAATATAAAAAAAACAACAACAAAAAACAAAAGGAAAAAAAGAAAAATAAATAAATAAATAAATAAAATAATAATAATAAAAAAATAATCCAACTAAATCAAACAATAAAAAATCCCATCACCACATGGCAAACACAGCAACCCTGTCCACTCAGACTTGGACTCCTATGCCTTCCTATCATTTTTCTGGCAGGAAGTCCTTCTTGCCCCATCCACGTCTGTGTCATGCTGGCCTAGTGTCTTCCTTGGGCACATTTCCCATCCTCCATGTGCTGGGTCGTGCCTCTCTTTATTTCGCCTATGGATGCAATCTTTCTTTATGATTTGTGGCTACTTTCTCTCATGTGATGTTTGATCTGCTGGCTCCACTTTAGCTTCCGGCCACATCCTCCATACTTGGCGCTCCTTGCCATCTCTTGTCATCAATGGCCTCGGTATTCGGTAATAGTTTTGTTTTGTTTTTCTTTCATTTATTTATTTTATTTCCTATTTTATTTTCCTCTACCCTATGGTGACATGCCTCGTGGATAGGTCTGCTACTTAGCTGGGGGGACGTTGTGTTATCTATGTGTCTTAGCCATCATAATCTCTTTGTCATCCCTTAAAAGCCTTTCCTTGTCATCATTGCCTTGTCCATCTTATCTTACCCTCATGATTGTAACTTTCTATCACTATTTCTCACACATTGGTTTTGGTAAAGTTTTGAAAAAACTCTGTTACAGCCCCATCACCATTTTCCTACACAGTTAGCGGTTTGGGCGAAGGCAATTTCCACAGTACTCTATGTTACAATCATGGCAGGAGAACGGCGTCCTCGATATGAGCCTTCGATGATGGATGAATTAAGGGACCCGAAAAATGCAGAGGCGTATAAGGTCTTTAAGAAAGCTAGATGGGATGTGTATTTTAAACGACTACGGGGTTATGATGAACACACTGCTCGGGAATTCACAATTTTTTTTTCCAAAGGCCAAGCTGTTGTCTATGGGTTAACTATTTCTGTCACAGTGGATTCTATAGTCGAAGTTTCAGGGTTACCCATCAGTGGTGAAAATTATTTTCCTGAAATCTCAAAGAAAGTAGTGGCTCTTAAGCCGCTTCGAAAAAGGTTTTTAGATAGAGGGGAATCTGTTGTCATTGTCTCAGGCTAGGGCACTAAATTTCTTTCGGTTCCAGCTCATTGGAAACATGTGGCCAGATTCATCATCCAATATATCACATGCAAAGGCAGGTATGTTTATGTGTATGCCCACCATTTCCGCTTACTGTTACATTTGCGGAGAGGAATGCTTGTTAATGTTACCTATTTTCTTTACTCATCTCTGCAACATATGAGTCAAAATGTTCAAGAAGGTTGTGGTCATTCCCTAGCACATCATGGGCTCATCAGGTTACTAGTTATTAGGGAATTGCAAAAACTCTCTCCCCGTGGTAATTGGGATTCTTTTGTTAGTTATGATTCAGACCAGGAACCTTCTGATAGGGAAAATTTTGTTGAAGAACAAAGGGATGATAGCTTTGTGAATGAAGAAGAAAGTAGTCCCATGAGTAAGGAGGAATATAGTCCTATTGAGGAAGAACAAGTAGAGCTAGAACAAAACCCTAGTGTTTCCCCTAGTGTTTCAAAATGAAGGGTCTCTGAAAAATGTGCCAAGCATTCTTCTGAAAAATGGGCTTAGAAATACTCTGAGACTGTTAGTACACCAAGCCCCTATCAAATTTGTAGCTCAACTGCTAAGGCTAAGGTGGCTTCTAAAAAATCCTCTGGCTCTGGTCACAAGAGGAAGCTGACCTTGGAGAATCAAGATGATCCCTCCAGTCCTTGCGGTGACATGAATGAAGCTCTGCAATTGGAGCTTGAAAATCGGCTCAAGAATCTGGCTCATATAGCCTCCACTCATGAGGATTTACAAGTTTTGTCAGAAGTAATTAAGAAATAGGGTAAGATGCAACGAGAATTGAGACACAGCAATCGACAACGAAAAAAGGATAAACAATCTAAACAGTCTGAACCCCTTAGTCCTGCTTTGGTAGATACCCAAGAAGGATAAATTCCTCTTGATGGTGGTGAAGGCATATTTAGTGAAATTTTTTTTGAAGAAAATGTGATCAATGAACCCATGGGGGAAGAAACAATTCCCAAAGATGCTGGAATTAATACATCCATAGAAGGGTGTACTGAAACACTTACGAAAAATCCAATAAATAATGATAATCCTTTACTAGTTAAACCCTTGGCCATAAGCAAGGACCAAGGAAATTCAAGTGATATCGAAGGAAAAGAAGGGTTAACTGAAGAACAAGAAGAAAATGTTCACCAAAATCATACAGAGTGTACAGAAAGATCCCAGTCATGAGAACTTTGATCACCAAGATCTGCAGGATTCAACTAATGTTACTCTCATGACCTATGTGGAGAAGCATACAGATAAAGAATGACTGCTGATGAAATAGAGAGAAGAGATTTGGGCATTGAGGGATTCTATTGCTCAGCTAAAAATAGAGAATCAATCACTTCAGAAACAGCTACAGGATGCACAAGCTTTTGTTAAATTACAGGCAGAAGAGTTGAGTAAACTCAAGGCAGAGGCAAAATAGATAGTTGCTACTTCAGAAACCTTGTTTGACGGTCAAAGAAAATGAAAAGCTTGTTAAGGAACAGAAACAACATTGGGTTCAGGAGGTTACCAGCAATCTACAAAAACTACTTCCTTCATCTGGTTTGTATTTATATTCTTTCTTTTGCATGAGGACATGCAAAAACCTCAGCTGGGGGGGAATAATGAGGCTAGGATGTGTTATTTCTTTTACCCTTAATTTGCCACTATTTGTCATTCCTATGGTATCCATGTCATTCCTATCACCATTTGGTAAGGAAGGAAAGAGGGAATTCAATAAATATGAAAGAAAAGTCAAAACCAAAATTATAAGTGAAAACCATGGTTATTTACTAACTCAATTGTTTAATTGCCATAATAGGGGATCTATAGGTGGACAGGTACTTGGAAGAAAGGATTGCTTGGCACATGGATCATGTGAATGAGAGAACAACATGAAAGTGATCTATTTTTGACAAATAGTTTCGGTATAATCTTGAAATGGCATAGACTTGTTGAAGTTATTATATTGTTTTGATTCGGTGGCCTGCGGCCCTAGATTAGTTGATGGCTATCATTTTGTTTTGTATAAAACAAGTTTCATGGTTACAATCCCGTAATCAGTTAGAGACAATATTAGTAAGCAGTGTTATATAAATATGTACGGGATTGTTCAAAAGGATAACCAGATAATATATGAAAAACATTGTTGTTCCAATTATTATTCTCTGATTGCGAATGCATGGTTTGAAGTAACAAGCGTTGATAGTTTCAACACTTGGTGACCGAGAAGGTAGGGTCCCCTTGCTCACGTTATCAGGTGACTTCGTTATAAGTGTGAAGTGAGTAATTTTATGTTCTGTTCCCATGATTTGTGTTTATTGTTTATAATAATAATTGTGTGATTCTGTAAACAACTTAGTTTAGATTCAACGTAGTATTGTTTGAAGGAATTGTGATTTTGCAAAATATTTCATAATCCACACAACAGGACATCTTTTTGTTTGATTTGTAATTCACAAGTCTAATCGGAAATTGTAGGATAAGGAAAATATCTCAGTTCAGAAATCAAGTTATATCCATCTGAACTTATGTTTGATCTGATTGAATGAGCTATGATTTAGAATTCTAATACTTGGACAAATACACATTTAAATCAACAGGCTATGACTCATAATTCTGGTATTCTTACATACTGTTCCACTTCCTATCACTACCATGATAGGAAGCAGAACCATCTTATTTTCACTCCCAGATTGCTAAGCAAAACACAGTTGAATGTTCTAAGTTGGTGTTTATAAGGTAGGTGTTTAAGTAAAGAGACTTGATTGAAAGTGTGTGCCTTAAGTTTAAATATTTGAAGTGTGAGATTTAATTTGTTAGTGAATGAGCCTTAGATTTGTTCTTGGAATAAGCGTGTAAATTAGAAATGCATTCATAATCACTTAACATAATATCTTCATCCCTTGAGCAAATAGCCGCTATACCTCTCATCAGTTTACGAATCCCGAATTGACACTTTTAGGTGTAACTAAGGGTGCTTGCATGAAATTAGTCCTAAGTTAATCCAAAGAATCAGACCACAGTTTTACCCTACAGGGTGAATTAGTCTAATTAGAAAGAGTTAGAAGA
This sequence comes from Cryptomeria japonica, assembly GCF_030272615.1. NCBI lineage: Eukaryota > Viridiplantae > Streptophyta > Pinopsida > Cupressales > Cupressaceae > Cryptomeria > Cryptomeria japonica. Next base: position 24,809,395 of record NC_081409.1, read on the forward strand.
ATCTAGAAGGGATTTAGGCATGCAAGTAGATTTTGTAGGAGAATGCAAGTGGGAAGAATTTTGAGATTTTGAATTAAAATAAAATTATTTATTTCAATTAAATGGTTTTATTTGCATTTGGATAAATATTCAAATAAATATTAATTTATTTAAATGAGAAAAAGAAAGATAAAGCATTAAATGTTTGAAGATTTTGAGGGAAACCTTTAAAGGCTTAATAAGACTCATGAAGGAAGCCATTAAGTTTGAAGACTTTAAGGGAAACCATTAAAGCCTTAAGAAGACTCTAGAAGGAAGCCATTAAGTTTGAAGACTTTAAGGGAAACCATTAAAGGTTTCAAGTGGGTGAGGATAAATAGGATTTTAAATAAATTATTTATTTATTTAAAATAGTTGTGCAACTTGCATTTGTAGGAAAATACAAGTGGGTGGAGAATAAAGGTGATTTAAATAAATGTTAATTTATTTAAATGTAAGAGAAGATTTAATTAAACAAATATGATTTATTTATTTAATTAATGGTCTGAATTTGGTTAAGTGAATTAAATCAAATAAATTGATTAATTTATTTAATTAATAGGAGAAGAGGGTTAAGGTGAATTAATTAAATATTAATTTAATTAATTATTGATTGATGGTTAAATAATCAAATAAATATTAAATATTCATCTAATTAAGTGGACAGATTTATGTGACTACATTTGCCCCTCTTTGAGACGGTGTGATTTTATGCATTAAATGCTTGAAGACTTTGAGGGAAAACATTAAAGGCCTGAGAAGACTCTAGAAGGAAGCCATTAAGTTTGAAGACTTTAAGGGAAACCATTAAAGGCTTTAGAAGACTTTAGAAGGAAGCCATTAAGTTTGAAGACTTTAAGGGAAACCATTAAAGGTTTCAAGTGGGTGAGGATAAATAGGATTTTAAATAAATTATTTATTTATTTAAAATAGTTGTGCAACTTGCATTTGTAGGAAAATACAAGTGGGTGGAGGATAAAGGTGATTTAAATAAATGTTAATTTATTTAAATGTGAGAGAAGATTTAATTAAACAAATATGATTTATTTATTTAATTAATGGTTTGAATTTGGTTAAGTGAATTAAATCAAATAAATTGAATAATTTATTTAATTAATAGGAGAAGAGGGTTAAGATGAATTAATTAAATATTAATTTAATTAATTATTGATTGATGGTTAAATTATCAAATAAATACTAAATATTCATTGAATTAAGTGGACAAATTTATGTGACTACAATAACTTTTCAGCAAATTCCAAAAAATGACAACAAAGTAGCAGATGCCATGGCTACACTTGGTTCTCTCCTTCAAACACAATAAAATCAACAACGTTATGAATTCTTTGTAGAAGAGTTGTTTTACCCTACTCATAATTGTCTTGAATCCCAAACTATTTGTCACCTTGTAGGGCATGATTCCTCCCGCTATGGCCAAACTTACACATACCTAAAAGACAATACCCTACCCCCCAACTTATTAAAAAACCAAAAGAAAAACTTTATTTGCCAATCCTCTCATTTTACTCTTGTCGCGGATACCCTATTCAAACGAGGTCTAGACGGTACTCTTTTAAGATGTCTCAAACAAGAAGAATCTGAGAAGGCCTTACATGAAGTCCATAATGGCATTTGTGGCACTCATTCAGGTGGTCTTACCCTTTCGAAAAATCTCATATGCTTGGGCTATTATTGGCCGACTATGGAACACGATCCTTTTTAGATAGCCCAAACATGCAAACAATGTCAGATCCATGGGAATTTGATTCATGCACCAACACAAGAACTTCATGCTTGAGCAACATCTTGGCCTTTCTATCAATGGGGTCTTGATCTAGTAGCAAAGATAAATCCTTCTTCATCTAATGGTCACAAATTCATCCTGGTAGCTATAGAATATTTCACAAAATGGATTGAGGTTGTACCTCTCACAAACATCACATGAAAACAAATTGTTGTATTTATCTTGAATTACATCATCTATCGCTACGAAATACCAATAACCATTATCACAGATAATGGGAGACCATTCAAGAACCAGGATGTACAAGAGCTATGTGAGAAGTTCAAAATCTAGCACAGATTCTCCACACCATATTATCCATAGGGAAATGGGTAGGCAAAAGCATCTAACAAAACTCTTTTGAGAATCATCAAAAAGATAGTGAGCAATGTTGGAAGAGATTGGCATATTCAAGTAAACCCTACTCTATGGGCCTACCCTACCAGTATTTGAACACCAATAGGTGCCACACCTTTCTCTCTTATATACGGATCAGAATCCATATTACTAATTGAAGTAGATATACCCTCTCTACATGTATCATTAAAAGGTCTGATCCCAGATGAAAAACAACGAGTATCTAGACTGCAAGAGTTAGAACTGATCCATGAATGAAGAAAAAATTTCTTTGATCATATAAAGATATATCAACAAAGAATGTGTCAAATTTATAATCATAAGGTTAAACCACAAGTCTTTCAAGTTGGAGAACTAGTTTTAAAGGAAAATCCATGCAACTAGGAAGATCGAGAAAAGAAAGGAAAGTTTGAACCAAACTAGTTAGGTCCATTTGTGGTTACAATAGTTTTTGCATCAGGAGCATATCAGCTATCAAAATAGGACGGGGATTAGCTCGAGGAACCTATCAATAACATGCATCTGAAGAAGTTTTATATCTGAAAAAAATCAAAAATTCAAAAATAGTGAAAAATTAAAAAAAATCAAAAACAATGAAAAATAAAAAAAATGAAAATAGTGAAAAAAAAAATCAAATATGAGAAAAAGTGCAATAAACACAGCTGGTGAAAACCTGGCAAACAGATGCTATCTATCCGCTAGATCTTCCATCTATTAGTTCATGTATCTTTCCACTTGCATTCATCCTCCATCGGCGCTATCCATATCCATCATAAGCATTTGTACATACATAGGCATCATAGCTGCTCTCTCACCATGGTTTGGATCATTAAGTATATCATAACAACTTTGTTTCTAGGCTTGGGGCAAAATCCTACACCTAGCTGGGGGAAAACTCTTGATCATTTCAAGCTAAATCAAACAAGTAGAACAATGGTTAGACAACTCTCATCAAGCCAAAACTGAGACACATCCAACATTGAACATAAGATCAAGCTATCAATTATCAAGCTATCACGAAGTCAATCTAAGCACATCCCACACTTTTCAATGGATAATATCTTTTTGGATAATGATTGTAATATAATTGTTCAACTTTTCTATATTGCTTTTCGCTCTCATGATTTCTGAGTGACTCTAGGATGTCTTTGACTAGAGGAACAAGGAAGGAACATGATATTTTTCTTGTCTGTTGTCTAAAAATTAATCACTAATATGTGCAAATCTGTCTCAGGACATGATCATCGGAGTATCATTGAAGACATTTCTGATTTGCATATTAAAATGATTAATACTGCTTGTTTTACGCAAGCAACACTTAGGTCATCTCAGTTCAACTATACCTTGATGCTTGTGCTAACTTGCTATATCAAAATCTAAGAAAATAGTGCTCAAGTCATCATGGTTTAATTATACCATCGATGTTTGCGCTCACTTCCCACATTTCAAAAGCTCAATGATGACAAAAACACAATAATCTAGTGACTGGTCTAGTCGTAGCTTTGCATTTTCATTTGCATTTAATTCTTGTATGGGATCCTGCATGATCCTTTTATCCAAGGTTAAATCTATCACAGGAATCATCAAAGTATCATCACAAGTGTATACACAATCAGATGAATGACTCATATCTCTTCAAATATTGTCAACCCAGCAAAAATCTTATTCTATCTCTCTCAACAGAATCAACATCAGCATATCCAAATATTTCTACAACTTGATATCAACAAACTGTCAGTTCTTTATCTAATCAGCCTTATCAATCAAATCAATTAATCAAACATAATCGATCTATCATGTCTTATACAAGATGTATCCTTCCTAAAACTAGATGATCTGATTCTGACTCATGTCTTATACATGATGTATCCTTCTTGAAACCAAACACTCTGATCTATGTCTTATACAGGATGAATCCTTCCTGAAACTAGATGCTTTGATCATCTTTGTCTTATACAGGAGGTGTCATTCCTAAAACCAGACTGAATCTAATCAATCAAGATTTATCAATCTAATCAATCAAGATTTATCAATCTTATCAATCTAAGAAATCAAGCTAATTGAAGAACTCACATTTTCATCAAACACAGTTGCAGAAATCAAATCAAATCTATCGGGATATCAATTTCACAAATATTCAAAACACTCCAAAGATCAATTATCTCAATTGATCTCCTAAGGGGGCATCATCATACTAGAATTTAGCAATCAAGAGCTAGGGCATCCTATCAAACCAATATCATCATCAAAATGAGATTATTCTTTGAATCAACGCGTCATCATACCTCACTTCAAAGAGGGGGAAAATGTATACACCTAAAAATGGTCTAAAGATAATTAATTGAATAAGCAATTATTTAATTAATCCTCCTCCCCAATTTAATTGAATTCATCAATAATTTTATTAAAATACCCCCTTTCATCTACTTATTAATAAATCTAAGGATTTATTTAATAGGTTCATTTCAATAATCCCCTTTGATTAATTAATTCAAATTAATTAATTCCCCCTATCAAATTCATTTCTTCTAAAATTCTTTAATTAATTAAAACAAATCAAATTATGAGTTGTTGAAATTAATTAGCCTTTTCTTATTAATTGAATTTCTAAATTCAAATTCTCCTAACTTTTAACCACCTAACCTAACCATTCCTAAACCCAACCCATTCCATCTACCCCCATGTTCCCTTTCGTCCAACCTCTTCTAGAAGCTTTGTGACACTTGTCAGTAAGTGTTCCCTTTCATCCAACCTCTTCTAGAAACCTCTTGATACTTGTCACCATAGAGATGACAGATGTTCCCTTTAATCCAACCTCTTTGCCAAGCTCCTCCAATTTAACCATTGATATCTTCAAATCAATCTTGACCATTGATTCCTGCCACCTCACCCCTAGCCTTGGGAAATCTATAAATAGACCCCATTTTGGGGTAAAAAGGGTCCCAATTCATCTCATTTGTCCCTAATTGATCCCATCTCATTTTCATCTTATGCATTGTTACTATAGGCCTCTAGCTTCTAGCAAATCATTCTTAGCATTGTTATCATGTTCAATTTTGTTAGTGTAGGTTTTTTATTTTCCTTATGTTAGGGGATATTTATTTTTCCTACACATATATTATTTAAGCTTGCTTAGGTTAATAGGAGTGGTTTATATGAGGACATGTGGCAAAATGCTTCAGCTACATGTGTAACTCTCCACCTCACATGGGTAGTTGAGTTACACACCCTCTTTTGGCTTGTTGTGCCACCTCTCATAAGCACTATTTTGTCATTTCCTAAGTGGGTTATGGGGTAGTTGGGTTTCACATCCTCTTTCGGCCTTATGTGCCAACTTTTTCAACTCCTTTTTTGTCTTCATGTAAGGAGGTTATGCCACATGTTTTGGCATTTACCAAGAAGGTAAAACCTCCCACTTTTTATGGGGAATAGGAGTTAATGCACCCCTTGGATGTATATGCTTATATTTTTCTATATAATAAGCGCTATACTCTCACCTTCACTAGTCGGGTTATTGAAGTGATAGCTTGGTGAGAGTCTTCTCCAAATTCTCCTCTTTGTCTCTATTTCTCTCTCATATTGAAATTATCTTCATTCAGCTATTTTGATCTTCGATCATCCATTGTGTGAGGAGATGCATGTGATCTACGACCAACATTAGATTTTGGCTCGATTCTCACTTCTCACAAAATCTCACATGGTATTAGAGCTTATTATCTGGTATAGCTCATTGCTTTTTTTTTTTATTATTTGATAGATTTGAGACTTTTATATAGCTAATATTTTCCTTAAAAACTAAGTATGCTCTTCTCCTGCATTCTCGTGTGATCTGGAGAATCAGAACAGTTTAAAGAAAAATAGCTTCTAGTTAAATCTGGTTTACATGTATGTGTTCTTATAAGATCTGGGTGATTGTAGCTTTGTGGTAATATTGGAAGCTTAATAAGAATTTCCAGAGTGTCCATAAGGCTTGACAAAGTCAAAAGTGACTTTTACTTCACCAAAATTAGAGTTTGGAGGACACAGTAAAAAATCAGAATAATTTTTTTTTACTGGAGCTATTTTCATTTCAGCTTTAGTATTCCAACTTCTGTTCACTTTCACAAAAAATGATTTTCTGAGTTTTCTTCACAGTATCGAAAAAATTCTGGGTTTTAGATGGTATTTCCAAAAAATTAATAAATTTTGCAGAAATCAAGCTTGAATAGGGCCTAAGCTATTTTTCTATCAAGGAAATTCAGCAACATTTCTTAAAAGTTGCACAACTTTTGCCTCAGGTGTCAAATTTTTGCAAACAAATACTTGACGGAAAGCTGGAAATGAGCACTCTCCATTATTATAGGTCTAATTGAAATTTTTTGCCTTTTTCTATCAGATATTAAAGGTTGTATCAGCTACTTCTTTTTCTCTTCAACTGGTCATATCTTTCTCCTCACAACTCTATTTTTCAAAAACTAATAGTTGTTGGGAAGGTATTGAGATAAATTAAGGAGTTATAAGGCTAATTTGTTTCAGATCTTGTCTCAAATTATTTGTATTTAAAATCTCTATTGGTTTCTTAAAAGAATTGTAATCTGATAAGAAGCCTTGTAAATGCACTAATTATAAAGTGCCAACCTTGTAATATTTGGGGGGGGTGATTTCTGAGACTAGTGAAAAGGGGGGGTGTCTCTTGTGCCTTCTTTCTTGCACTTTTCCTAATTCTTTGCAATCTTCTTTTCTACTATCATGGATGCATCTATAGTTCCACTTTTAACACTATATAATTATTTTGAATGGAAATCTAAGATGATAATATATCTGAAAAGACATGGATATCATCGTGTTACTATGGGATTTGAAATTGAACCTCAAGATGCTGGAGAAAATATTAAATGGTTTAATAAATGTGATGAATCTTTTGGTACTCTATGTATGTCAGTCTCTCCAGACCTTCTTTTTCACATTGAATCTGCCACTACACGAAATGCAGTGTGGACCACTTTGGAAAATCTCTTTGGTAAGTAGGATGAGCTAAGAGGTCATCAGTTAAAGAATGAACTCATAGGGTTGAATCCAACCAATTGTGATACTATTCAAGACTTCTTCACTAAACTTAAGTCTGTAAGATTGCAGTTGGAATGGTGTGGAACTAAGAAAGATGATAAGCAACTGATCTTGAGTATTCTTTCTAAGCTTGGTCCTAACTATTCAGTGTTTGTTTCTACATTCTATGCTACAAAATGTGCCCTAGGTACCACATTCAAAATGCCTTCTCTGGATGAATTTGCTGCAGAACTCACTAGGGAGCAAGACAAATTGGTTCAAATGGGTACAATAAAACCCTCTAAGTCACATGCCTTAGTTGTAAATCAAGGCACAAAAGAACAAAAAGGTTCTAGTAAGCAAGATAAGAAACAAAAGAACCAAAGAGAGAAGAAAAAAGATCAGAAATCCACTACTTCAAAAGAAGATAATCAGACCTCTTCATTAAGAGGTGAACAACCTAAGAAGGAGAAGGTCAAGTATTCTTATTGTAAGAGGCCTGGTCATGATGAACATAAGTGTTTAAAGAAACAAATTGATCACCTTTCAAATCTTCTTGAAAAGAATAATATCAAGGTGCCTGATTCAGTCAAATAGAGTTCATCAGAAGGATCTTCTAAGGATACAGATAAGAGTAAAGGGAAAGGAAAGGGTAAGGCCCTAGTTGCTATTGCTTCACAACCCAATTCTTGGATAATTGACTTGGGTGCTTCGCACCATATGGCTTCTTCAAAAGATGATTTCACCTCTTTAGAGCCATGTTCTATGCCTTCCATACTAATGGGTGATGACACTCTTGTTGAAGTGCATGGGAGAGGGTATGTTGATGTGGGCGAAGGAACATTTAAGGATGTCCTTTGTGTTCCATCTTTATCAACTAATCTTCTATTTGTTTATAAGATCACTCACACTAGTTCTAGCAAGCGAGTTGAGTTCACACGAGATATAGTGGTAATCAGTGAAATGCATAATGGGTCTACTATTGTTGTGGGAAAAGAAGATCATCAATCTAGATTATATCAGTTTTCTCACTTTGTTCCTAACTCTCCTTCAATAGTTTTACTCACTCATGCAGATGTGATTAGTTGTTTGTGGCATCAACGATTTGGCCACTTGAACTATCATTACTTGTAACAACTCAGTAAACAGGACATGGTTTCAGGCTTGCCTTCTATTCGATTTTCTAATGGAGTTTTCTAGGGATGTATTCTTGGTAAGCATCCTGAGGAGAAGTATGATAAAGGCAAAGCATGGAGAGCTCCACAACTATTGGAGTTGGTACATAGTGACTTGGCAGGACCATTTCCACAGCCATCTTTTAGCAGGGCTAGATATGTCTTAACATTTATTGATGACTTTTCCAGATTTACATGGGTTTACTTTCTTAAACAAAAGTCTGAGGTATTTGAGAATTTTCTAGATTTCAAAGCTTTTGCAAAGAAATAATCTGGGAAGTTCATCAAGATTCTGCATACAGATAATGGGGGTGAATATGTTAATAATCAGTTTGAACAATTTTGTGCTTCAGAAAGTATCAACATGCAGCACACAGTTCCATACAGCCCTCAGTAGAATGGTATCACAGAACGGAAGAATAGGTCCTTGAAGGAGATGGTAAATTATATGATTCACTCCAAGTCTTTGGCACCTCAGTATTGGGCAGAGGGCATCAATTGTGCATGTTACATCTAGAACTGAGTTCCTCATAAAGCTATGAAGGGGGTAACTCCTTTTCAAACTTGGACCGGTCGGAAACCTACAGTTAAGCATTTCAGAGTGTTTGGTTCTCTTGCATGGGCCCACATTCCAATAGAGAAATTCAAGGCTATGGATCCACAGAGCAAGCCTTGCATATTTGTTGGGTATCCAGATCATGTCAAAGGATATAGACTTCTCCATCCCTCTACACATGAGTTGTTCATTGAGAGGAGTGTTCATTTTGAGGACAGTTCTTCTATTTCTTCTCATACCACTTCTCCATCCACTATCACATTGGAGACATTGCATGATGATGATAGTTCTTCTGAGGATCTTAATCCTCCTAATCCTATTGAGGAGTCTTCTTCCTCCACTTTAGATGGTGACAGTGATGGTGAAGATTCAAATTCTTCTCATAGTCATCCTTCAGAGGTTGATGATTCTCCCCCAGACTCTCCAGCTTTAGTGCCTCTTTGGGCTCGACAAACTTTTGAGTCAGTAGGAGATTGGCTTGGTGATCCATTAGATTCTAGAAGAACTAGGTCATAATTTCAGCAAGCTCCACATCTCTTCATTGCTTCAGCTTCTGATCCACAGTCTTTTTGAGAAGCTACAGGTGTTCCCGAATGGGATGCTGCAATGCAAGAAGAGTTTAATTCCTTGGAAAGGAATCACACATGGGATTTAGTTCCTCTTCCTAAGGGAAGGAAACTTGCTCAATGCAAGTGGATCTATCAAACAAAATTTGTAGCAGATGGGTCAGTTGATAAGTATAAGGCTCGCTTGGTAGCAAAAGGATTTTCCCAAGTTCCAGGGGTTGATTACTCTAAGACTTTTGCTCCAATTGCTAAGATGAATTCAATCTAGCTTGTCCTTACTATTGCTGCAACCCATCATTGGGAAGTTCATCAGATGGATGTCAAGAGTGCATTTCTTCATGGTGACCTTCAAGAGGAAATCTATATGGAGCAGCCACAAAGGTTTGCTCAAGATCCTTCACTTGTGTGTCTACTTCGAAAGTCTCTCTATGGCCTCAAACAAGCTCCTCGAGCTTGGTATGCCAAGATGGACTCCTTCCTTCTGACGGTTGGTTTTACTCAATGCCATTCTGATCTGAACGTCTACATTCTGCACCAAGATGATACTCTCACATTTCTAGTTCTCTATGTTGATGACTTGTTGATGACAGGGAGTCACTCATCCACCATCAAGGTAGTGAAAACTTCTCTACATGATAGATTTCTAATGTCAGACTTGGGTCTTCTACATTACTTCTTGGGAATTGAGATTACTCAATCTTCTTTAGGCATCTTTCTTGGACAACCCAAGTATGCACTCGACATGCTTTCTAGATTTCGCATGGCTGATTGTAAGCCTGCACCTACTCCTTTTTTGTCTTGGGTCAAACTTGAGGCTAAGTGCTCTTCACCCTTGGTTGATAGCACTTTATATCGACAAATTGTTGGGAGCCTCATCTACTTGACTCATACAAGACCTGACATTTCATATGCGGTGGGCATGGTCTCTAGATTCATGCAGGAGCCACATGAGTTGCATTGGAAAGAAGTTAAGCGGATTCTCCACTACATTCAGGGTACTCACAATTATGGAATTTAGTATGCAGCAGGCATGGATATTGACTTGGTGGGATATACGGATTCAGATTGGGTGGGTGATTCTCAGGATTGCAAATCCACTTCAGAGTATTTCTTCTCACTTGGTTCTGGTCCACTTTGTTGGTTGAGTAAGAAGCAATCTACAATTGCTCTTTCATCAACAGAGGCTGAGTATCGAGGGGTAGTTAATGCCACCACTGAGGCTATTTTCCTTCAGAATATTCTCACTAAGTTTGGTATTCTAGTTAGGAAGCCTACTATCATCTTTTGTGATAATCAAAGTGCTATATAGATCTCAAGAAATCCAGTTCATCACCAGAGGATGAAACACATTAAGATACATATGCACTATATTTGAGAACTCATTCAGGAAGGCATCATTGATCTTAAGTATTGTTCTACAATGGAGCAAACTATGGACATCTTCACCAAACCCTTTACCGAAAGCAAGTTCCTTCATTTATGATCTCTGCTTGGGATACAACAAGTGTCTACTTTAGGAGGGACTTCTTAGTCCTCCTTTCTTTCTCTCCTTATTTAGGGGGGGGCTATCTATGTACATGGGTACCTAACATGGTTGCATTTGCCAGGACCCATATTTCCACCCACCTAAGCTATGCTTAAGGGGGGGTGTTAGTGTAGGTTTTTTATTTTCCTTATGTTAGGGGATATTTATTTTTCCTACACATATATTATTTAAGCTTTCTTAGGTTAATAGGAGTGGTTTATATGAGGACATGTAGCGAAATGATTTAGCTACATGTGTAACTCTCCACCTCACATGGGTAGTTGAGTTACACACCCTCTTTTGGCTTGTTGTGTCACCTCTCATAACCACTATTTTGTCATTTCCTAAGTGGGTTATGGGGTAGTTGGGTTTCACACCCTCTTTTGGCCTTATGTTCCAACTTTCTCAACTCCTTTTTTGTCTTCATGTAAGGAGGTTATGCACATGTTTTGGCATTTACCAAGAAGGTAAAACCTCCCACTTTTTATGGGGAATAGGAGTTAATGCACCCCTTGGATGTATATGCTTATATTTTTCTATATAATAAGTACTATACTCTCACCTTCACTAGTCAAGTTATTGAAGTGATAGCTTGGTGAGGGTCTTCTCCAAATTCTCCTCTTTGTCTCTATTTCTCTCTCATATTGAAATTATCTTCATTCAGCTATTTTGATCTTTGATCATCCGTTGTGTGAGGAGTTGCATGTGATCTATGACCGACATCAGATCTTGGCTCGATTCTCGCTTCTCGTAGAATCTCACAAATTTTAGCTTAATTGCATCTTCATTCTAGCTTATTTTCTAGAATAATCATGAAATCATGTAGCTTAATCATGCTATCATTGTTAGATCATGCATCTTCATCATTTAAATCCTCCATCTAAGAGTAGTCAAGTCACAAGAATTTGCATAGCAAGATCTGAGAGCAAAATTCATACTCGCATTTACTAGGAGGCAATAGATCGCTTAGTTATGGTTTTAGCTTTCTTTGATTTAAATTCACTACCCATGCTTGTAATGATCTATTGAGTGTTTTGTGTTTGCAGGTACAGGTACACTTCATAGGCACGACACAATCAAGCCAAAATAAAAACTATTGAGGATCTAGGGTTAACTAGTATCCTATACATACTGGAATTCAAAGATAAGGTAATCAAATATGTTTTGAGTAGGGTTGACAATGAGTTTATCTAGATGGATCGGCCCTAAATGATCACAAAGGAAGCTATTAAAAAAGTCACCGGCTTACCCAAAGTTGGACAAGAACCTAGCAAGAAGATCTCCAACACTGCGGTTCAGAAGCTCACCGACATAACCCATGATGGTAGATCGATGAGGATCAACACAATCAAGGATACATATGTGAAGTTTGCAAGCATGATAATCAGTTACAAGGTAACTCAATCTAGCTGATTGAATTCTATTGCTAGTTCTGGCATCCATGTTGCACATTGTATGCTGAGGAATGATGGTAAATATGACTTGTGTGAATGGTTGAGAAGTGAACTAATGTTAAATCTTGGAAAGATTAAGGGTGTTGATAAAGGAACCTCCAGGTTTGGAAATCTCATTCTTTGTCTGATTCTTTACTTCATAAATGAGCTACCTAGTTTAGGGAAGAAGCGTTGGGCTCATGAAATACCGATAGGTATGCAAATCAAGGAAACAATCACCTGTCTAGGTACCGACAGAGATGAAAAATTTTGGGGTTATTTCAAAACATTTTAGGAAAACATGAGACAAAGGGAGAGAATATCAAAGAAAATTGTGGAAAAGTACTCCATTGATATCTGTTTTATGGTGAAGATTGATGAAACTCTTATGGAGGTAGAGGAACCAAGGACCATATGGGTCACTGAGCTTGGATATGAAGTGGAAGATAGAATTTTTGAACTTTATGCATGAATGTTGCTTGAAGCTCCATTGGATGACAAAACATAACACTTTGGTATTGCTGAAGAAAAGGCTCTTGAAGTCAAGATTGGCTTTGACAAGAAGAGAAGAGAGAAGAAAATATATAAGATGTCATCATATATACAAAATCTAATCTATAAGATAGATATAGAACTGGGTTCTAGATCCAAACTCACAATAGAACCGGTAGTGGCTAGTGCTCCAGAGGTGAAGAAGCCTAAAAATTATGTTTCTCCTATCACTTATGATTTTGATCCTGAGGAAAACCAACCTCTAGCATTTAGAAGGGTATAGAGGAAGAAAGTAGACCAGCCTCCGGTAGAGGAGAAGAAGGTATAGCCTAGGAGGAAGCTTGTGAGAAAAGTTACAAAACCTACTGCACCCCCACCTTCGGCAAGGAAACCTATTCAGAAGAGGAAACCAGTTACATCCACTCCGGCAATCCCCAACAAAAAGAAGAAGAGTGATGATGTTACTGAATCTGGTAAGGCTACAATCACCTGTGTTGAATTGATTGATGAGATAACAAAGGATGGAATTTTGAAGAATGTCTCCATTTATTATGAAGATTTAGAGGATAATGAGAAAAATGAGATTGAAGAGGCAATTTTGTTACACATAGATATATATAAGAAAGCCTTAGTAGAAATTTTGAAGAAAATTCCTCTATCACTGTACAATAAATTAGATGCTAGAAGACTTGATGCAATCAAGAGGGATAGAGAAATCAAGGAAGTAGAACTTCTGAGTATGTGTGGATCAATAAACAATGAGGAAATACAACGATACATTGATGTTGCAAATAGAGCAGTTTTTAGTAGCAAACCCTGACAAATAAGTCTAATGATAGGTAGAGTTAATGAGGTAGTAAATGAGACCAGAGATGGTTGGACCAAATTCTTCCAAAAGAATCCTGATTTTCTCACCTTCCAAGAAGAATTTGTAAAAGAAACAACTTCCACCATCCCATACAGATCTAAAGGGAAAGGTATTTTGGGTAGTCCATCTCCAATTTTGAATAAACCGATAGAAACTATAAGTATACAGACACCACCGGCAGTAAAGGAGAGTGTACAGTCAATACTGACAGAGACAACTTTTGTGCAAGGCAATGTACAAGGTACTGACAATATTATGGACAATACTCCACCAACAGTAATTGATACTGCACAAAGTGGCAAAGCTATCAGTGCTAAGGAGGATAAGGCAAAGGGAACTAAGACTATACCGGCAGTAAATATTGATTCCCTGGTAAAGGTTTTGGAAATTGACACTTCTCAAGTTGAGAAGAAATCAATCATTGAAATGAGTCCCACTAAGTTAATGATGATGGCTACTCAAAAACTAATAAAGGAGGGATTGACAAATAAAGGAATAATAGATCACTCAATCACAGTTTTGTACAAATTAATTCCTGATTGTAAGATTGAAAATGAAGCAAGCCCTTCCGGAAAGCTTAAGATATTAATTGAGCATATATCTAACAAATTTCAATCTTTGAGGTAGATTTCAAACCAAAAGGCACTTGAGAGATTTACTGTGACTAAGACAGCCGCCTTTGACCAAATCATTGAAACAGAGAAGAAGAAAATTGAAGTAAAATTGATTCTTATTGAGAATTGGTTGAAACAGTGTACAAATATCTACATGGTTTGTTGTAACATTGAAACACTTATAGCTAATGTAGATAGAAGATTAAAGGAATTACATGATATGATAGCTAACATTGCAAATTCATTTGATGGATTGACCTCACTAACAACATCTATTGATGGTCAAATTTTGTCTTTGGAGAACCAAATTTTTTCTTTTGAAAAGGAGAGAGAAAAGATCATTCGGAGAGAAAGGAGTCTTAGAGGTTTGGTGAGTCCACGATTGGATTCACTCGGTGTACATAAGAGAGAATGTATGGATATGATTGCTAAGCCCACACTGGCATAAGCCTCAAAGAAGGAAACACTTGCACACTTACTAAGTGGACTGGTATCCATATCTGATACTTTCAAATCTGGCTGGGATACATATTTACAGTTGCTGAACAAGGCTTACCCAAAATTTTTAAAATTGGTTAAGCTCCAGTAAATTCTTTTACACATATTATTTCAATTATTTCACCAGTCTTTGGCATTGATACAAAAGGGGGAGTGTATATATGTGAAAAATATCAAAAAAATATCGGACAAAATAATATGGGAAGGATATCAGATAGAGTGTATTGCTCAGGGGGAGCATGTGTCATATTTCAGTTGAACTGGGAGGGAATTCCTTTTTAACATGAGTGTTGCCATCAATGCCAAAGGGGGAGATTGTTGGCAATTGACACTCATTGGATTCATATGTTGTCATTGATGGAAACAACATTTTATATGGCAACAAGATTCCATAGAAGTCATACACTAGCATTTGGAGGTATTCACCATTAGACATTGGCATTGGAGAAATCAAGGCAAACAGCGGCACCAACACTAACATCCAACACTTTAGGTAAGCTGACATTAGCAAGTCTTATTTGTAAAATCATTTTGTAATTATTGTATAAGGTCGACATTGTATATCTTTTGTAATGCATTGTAAGTCGACATAAGTCATATTGTTTGTGAAGGGTATATAGGTCAGTTTGTTAGGTCATTATGAGATATAAGAAATATATGAGAGATATATGATAGAGATGTGAATACGATTATGGGTATATGCAAAGGATATGTATGTAGATCATTTGTATGTGGATTTTATATCATGGAATGATCTGTAAATATTTTGTAAGACATTCTTGGAAAGAAGGAGATACCGGTAGAAGGTTTAGGGTTTATGAATTGGTACATAATAGAGCTTTAACTGGAACTCTTTTTGGAATTGCAAATATATTTTGTTAGTTCACCAGTACTATTTTATTTCAGCAGAAGCTTGTAGTCAATGAGACTCTTTTGTGTTGAGTAGTGTGCTCTAGGCAGTGTGGCTTCCTGCATGTGCAGGCCCCCATGCTATGTAATATCTTTCATATGGCTAGTGAATTGATATTGTGGGTCACAAATCCCACCATGGTTTTTCCTCTTTGAGGTTTTCCATGTATAAATTTTGTGTGTTATGGTGTTCATTTATGTGGATGGTTTATTTTGTTCTTGTTATATGTTTCTTCATTTACCATTTTATACGTGTATGTTGTAAAAGGTTAAAATCTTGTGTTACCGGTAGAACATTGGTTCACCCCCCCCCCCCTCTTAGTGTTCTTGGGTTCATTGTATTCTAATAGATGGTTGACTGAGGTTGACCCAATGACATAAAGATAGATTCTAAGAACATGGATCATACGGGATGAATCAATTTCTACTTGGTTGAAAGGAGAGGTACTACAGATAGAGATTGGATATTTGGACACACTAAATATGGTAGTTTGTAGTACAATCTGAAATGGTTACATGTAGAGATGAGATATGACTGTATTTAATGGAGAACAAGTTGTAGAATACTAAGTGGCTCCAAAAAGATCTGAAGATCTTCTATCAATGGGATATGATAGCCATGAGAATATTAAAAAATCTCTAGTTGACAGGACATCAAGACATGGGGAAGGTGAAGATTACTAATTCTAGGAATATGATATTAGAGTTAAATTCAAAAATAGAAGAAGAATGATGGTGGCCAAGTAGGTTGTAGAGTAGATTTCTTAGAGGCTCAAAAATTACTTTTGAATGTCCTTTTGGAGGGAAAGTTTGTGATGTTTGTAGAAGACTAAAAAGAGTAGTTAAGCAGTAGGTGAATGATCAGAGTGATAGAGAGAATGTATTGAGCTATGTAAAGTGAAAAAGAGAAGAAACTAGAGACTATAAGATATACTATACAAGCAAATATCGTAGCAGGAGAGTCACATAGAGTCTACTAGTTAGAGAGCACTGAAGGAACACAATGCACCACTGACAGGGGGGTGAATTAGTGGTTATCAAGAAAAACTTTTTAAGCTTCTAAAAGATCTAAGAATTAATAACTTTAATCACAAGACTATGAGTACAGACATTGAGAAAATCAACACACACATAAGAGGCAACCCATAACACAAGTGCATATGAGGAAAACTCATGGTGGGGAAAAACCTCATAAGAAATGTTGTAGGAGTCTATTGCTCCAATCCAACCTCACAAGAAAAAATCAAATTACAACATTTAGGGCACCAACCCAAGGAGCAACAACCCCTATAGTTTATGGGCACTGACCCCTAGCTCTGAGCACCCACTCAAAGATTACAATGAGCATAGATTGAAAATACAAGTTATATACCTTGTTGCAAATGAGGTTTTGCAACACCTTACTAGTTTCCTCTTGTCTTTCTTCTCTTTTCTCTCTACTCATTGTTCTGATATGCTTTCCTTTTGCTACTCTTTCTACCTCTGCTCTTATTCTCTACTCATTGTTATGCTTTGCTTTCCTTATGCTGCTCTTTCTTCCTCTGCTCTCTGCTCTCTATCTTCTACTCATATCACTTCTCCCTCTTTGCCTCAGCTTCACCTTTCTCAAACTATTCTACTCTCAATATTTTGCTTCTATAGTTGCTCTCTTTGCTCTGTTACTAGAATTTCTCTCTCTCTAACTCACTATATATACCATAGAAATTCTTCCCCATTCTCAATCTCTCCTCTTTTCTTGGCATCAACCTGAAGAGGGGAAAATGGAATGAAAGGTTAGATGATAAAAAACACAATGAAATGAGTAAGAAAACACTAAAACATCAAAAGATCATTTATACCTTCCTATTTACCTTCCCCTTCGGATTGAGCTTGATGAAGTGGATGATGAGGATGCACCCTTGATGCTCCACTTGATGTGCTCATTTCTTGATTTGGATGTGGATTGATCTCCTTTGCTCAACCAAATTAATGAATTATTGGATTGGATTTGGATGATGGATAGAAGAATTTGATAATGGAGGATTATGAAGACATGATAGAGGGATGATTAGAAGAGGATGAGAGGAGAAAAGAGTAGCATAAGAATTCCATAGAAGATGTCAATTCAGATCAAGGAGAAATAGGCAGCATGACAATGCATGAGAGGTGGATGATTTGTGAGGAGAATAGGCTCCAATTTATAGATTGGAGAAGGCCAATGGAGGGCCAAGATTGATTGGAGATAGAAGGAATGGATCAAGGGTGCCTTGGGAAAATAAATAAGAATATAAAATTCCTTGGAAAAAGGGGGGAGAAATTTGAATTTCAAACATGAGGAATTAAAAATTCCAAAATGAGGATGCATTGAGGGATTCAAAGAAATTTGAATTTCTTTGAGAGACTCAATGTTGATGTGACATGAGTGGGAATTAAAAATTGAGGGATAATGATAAGCATGATTATGAGAGATTCTAAAAGGATTAATTAGGTTGAGTGGGATTAGGAAAAGTGATTTGTAGAAATCACATGACTAGGTTAATTAATTAGAATTAATTAACTGAGTGGGTTTAGAGTAAATAATTATTGGAGGGGACTTTAGAAGAATAAGGGAATAATTAATTTATTTGATAAATTAATTATTGGACAATAGTGACAAGATTAATTAAATTAGATTTAATTAACACTGAGAAGAATAAGGATAACACAATTAATTAATTAATTGTGTTGATAGGCTTAAATTAATTAAATATTAATTTTAGGTGTCTATATTTTGCCTCTCTTTGATATAGCATTGTGAAATGATGTTATATCAAAGAAGAATAAAATATAGTGGAAGAAAAGGATAAGGACTAGTAGCATGATGCCCCAGTCATGAGATGAAGAAAAGGATAAGGACTAGTAGCATGATGCCCCAGTCATGAGATGAGGAAGAATGATGAGGAGGAAGCAGCGGTATGCCCCCTCGAGAGGACATGCGAGTTTGAAGAATAGGGGTGTGCTCTTGAAAGGAATTAGAAGAATAAGTGATGAAGATAATGAAAGAGGGTGAGAGAGTTGAGAAACACAACACCACATGAGCCCAAATGATCTCTACAAGCTGAATAACTTGTTATAAGAAGAAGCAAGGAAGCAAATAACAAATAAAACAAATACACAGAAAATATGCTCAAAAATATGAGAGCTCAATATTCACAAAATGTGTAATGTGCTAGTCCTTACAATATAAAAGAAATAATTCAACCTTTCATAGGTCAAGAAACCCTAAATAGGAAAACCTAGGTTTGCACATAATAATTAATAAAAGAATTAATTATTATGCACCTAAAGTTAGCTTAAGTGTAAAAGAAATAAAGGGGACTTAAATAATTAAACAAATATTGTTTAATTAATCAAGTAAATACCCGAATACTCTAACACCACACCTTAAGCTAGACTTAGGGAGAAGCTAAAACCTAGAACAAGTATTGAAAGCAAGAAAGATGGGTCCCGACAATAAGGCCTGATCAGGTACCCAAATACAACCAAATCTCTATGAACCAGAGAAATAGAGAAAAACACATGGGAACAAAACTCTACTCCAAACAGAGATGGAAAAAGCAAGAAGAAGGACTAAAAAAGCCTCAAAACAAGAATGTTCCAAAAGATAGGAACAAGAGAAGATCAAAAGAATCACTGAAGCATGAAGAACCTGCAAACACTATCGAAGAATAACTGTTGATCTGAAGAATCTCCACTAAAATAGAACATGACCAGGTAGAGAAGACTTTAATTTGTATGAGTGCCCTCAAATGACACTACTCGAATCAGAAGAAAAACAAGGAAAGCAATTGAACTCGAAGATATAGATGGCATGAGAAACCAAAGCCTAAAGAGCTGATCAATTGAACCACAAAAGCATTAGAACCAATAGGACAAACCTCCCCATAATGTTGAAGAGGGAGAGGGATAGGTACACTGAAAAGAATGACCAACAAGAGTTGTATGACAAAGAGTCAGGAACATCAAAGGTGCTGAGAAAGTACATAGTGTTGTTGAAGGAACACTCACTTGAAACACAACATAAGGCTAATGTCAGGGAAGGAATACTCACTGGACAAAGGTAGATGGCAAACAAAAGGTAAACATCAACCCCCTCATGGCACTTTATAAGTAGTGCATGTAAAATAAGGCACAAGATGTGCAAGATCCCAAGTAAATAATGCATAATGGTACTTTATCTCAGTGCGTTTGCATAAATGAAGCTACAATGAGAAGAATACTGGAAATAGAAAGGAGAACCAAAATAGAGACATCCCACTCAGAGAAGACACCCCAGGACCTGAAACAACCAAGATATCCACAAAGTGCTGAAAAAGAAAAAAAACTGAAGAAAAACTCATATGGCTGAAAAGTACACAGAACAAGCTTTCCAACGATTTAAACTTTTTGAAAAATGGAGTTTGGATGCTCATTTTATGGCTCCCGGAGTGAAAAAAAGAGACACTACTTTGAATGGAAACACACATAGCCAAATAGAAAAATTGGAAAAAAATTCCAACATCACAAGGTCCGGCTCAGAACCACCTTTCCGATACCTATTTGTTTTCAAAAAAATGACTCCGTATGCCCAAGATATGAGAAAAAAACCAAACCCCCCTGTAAAACAAGAGGGAGGGATAGTCTGGTGGCGGGAGTGGGCGGAGGTGGCCCATGGGTGGCATAGTGGTGGTAGCCGAGTGGCACGATGGTGGCCAAGTGGTGGTTTCCGGAAGGCGAGGTTATCGGCAGGCAGACCGGGGGCCAGCAGCGTCGGGGAGAGACTGGCAGGGGCCAGTAGCAGCGGGGAGAGGCCGATGGTGGCCAGCAGTGGCTGGGAGAGGCCGATGACAGTGGGAAGAGGTCGGTGAGCCGACAGGATGGGGCCAGTGGGGGCCGGAGGAGACCGGCGGATGGCCATGCGAGGCTTGAGCCCAGAGCTAGTAATAACGTCCTCCTGCAATACCAAGGGCCCCACGATACCCTACGTATCGTGCGAACCCCCAAAAAAAGATTTTTTTTTTTAGAAACAAAAAACTTTTCCTTTTCACCTTTTACAATATTTTTTTTATTTTTTATTTTTCCAATGATTTTTTTCAAAAAATAAAAAATTCGGCCTGCATGCCATAAAAAGGCCAAAAACTATTTTTCTTTTGAAATTTTTTTCTCAAACTGCATGTCAAGGACATATGGCCTGGTACTGGAGAAAAAACACCCCCAGAGCCTCAGAAGCAAAAAAAGGTCAAGTTTTATATGACTATAGGGGTTTTTGGGCCTTCTGAGCATGATGGTGAGGTTCATTTAGGCCGAAAGTGCTCAGAAAAAAAAAGCCTATCCCTAAGTGCATAAAAAAAACTTCTTGAAACCCCAAATCTGCTTCCAATGCAAAAATTCTCAAAAACAAGAATAGATAGTTGCAGATCTAAATCTCTGATACCATGAAAGAGTTGAGAAATACAACCCCACAAGAGCCTGAAGATCTTCTGCAAGATGAATAATCTATTACAAGGAGAAGCAAGGAAGCAAAATAATTTGAAAAACAAAAAACACAAGAAAATATGCTCAAAAGATGAGAGCTCAATATTCACCAAAAAATGTATTGTGATAATCCCTTCTTACAATACAAAGAAAGAACTCAACCTTTAATAGGTCAAGAAATCCTAAAAAGGAAAACCTAGGTTTGCACATAATAATTAATAAAAGAATTAATTATTACGCACCTAGAGTTAGCTTAAGTGTAAAAGAGATAAAGGGAACTTAAATAATTAAACAAATATTGTTTAATTAATCAAGTAAATACTCGAATACTCTAACAGAGGGAAGTAGGATGGGTTGGAGTGTTGTGAATGAAATGAGACAAAGAAATGATAAATGGATTGGATTTCTTGTTGAGCAAGTATAGAGAGAAAACTTAGATTTGATATTGCCATGGATAGTCTACACCACTGATTATATGAACCAGGATGATATGAAGATCCGAGGCGTGGACTGACGCTCAGTCAAACAGGAATCTCTTGCACACAACCATGTAAATGTTGATAAACACTAATGCAGGGTTGTCAGATTGTACAAGGAAAACCTTCAAACACACCATGTCATGAAAACTATGCCCTATTATACACTAGCCAAGACATACCAAAATATAGGATGATCAAGGCAGTCCTGAACAAGTATAGTCCTGGGACACAAGATGAAAACAAAGCAACAAATATCAAGCATGCAAACAATATGCACATGACCAACTGACATCTCTTGCCAAGCATAGGACATGGATTTGGATAAACTGTTAGACTAGGGAAGGATGCATCCCAATGGGCAGGTGATGGATTTGGATAAATTGTCGGACATGGGAAGGATTCATCCTGATGGGCAGAGCGATGGATTGATGGATGACAAAACACAAGCTGGATGTGCAAGATCTATAGATGAGAGGATTGTTTCTTGGATTGGATTAGCAAGGTATGGATGGGTGCTTGGATTAGGCACAAGTCAGTGAGAGCTTAGGTAGATGGGGAAATCTTAGTTTGATGGATTGGATAGGATTGGAAGAAGGATAAATGATTAGATAGGATGAAAAAGGGGGATGGATGATTGAGTAGGATTGGATTGGGGATGGGATTATTGATTAAGTTTGAAGAGATGGAGAGTATGATTGGATGAGATAGGATTGGATTAGAAATTGGATAGGATGGGGTGGATTGGTGGATAAGAGTTGATTGAATGGAACCAATGACAAGGGAGAACTAATGGATTGGTAAAAGGATGGATGGATGAAAGGAGGGAGATAGGTGGATGGAGTGGATGGATATGTATAGGATATGGAGGACTAGAGGGTAGGGTGATGGAGACCCAAGGACTATACTGCAAAGGAGTGCAATGCCCCACACTAGAGGTAGTGGAATTAAGGAGGCAAGGATGGTGGATAAAGGTGTATGAGGTGCAAGGATAATGTGTAATGGATATGGAGGGTAGAGGATTAAGGATTGAATGCTCCAAAGAATGCATGCATATACATTATTTTTCCTCTGTATGATCAAGATGAAAGATAGGAATGTAGGATTTATTTTGATAGGATGAGGGATATGAGATGGAGGATATGGATAGGATAGTCAAGATCAAAGATAGGAAAGGAGAGTGGACTTAGATATGATGTAGATGGATGAGAGGATTACGTGGATGAAGCTTTCCCCCAAGTGTAGAGTGCAAGAGGATGAAAGGATTACACATGATGTTCTTTTTCCAAGTTTTCATCATGGTACTTACCCAAGGCACCACAAGGAGTGGTTTTCACCATTGGATGAAATGATTTTTCTTTACTTTTTTCTAAAATTTTTTTGTTTTTTGTTTTTCTTGATTTCTTGATTTTTTTTATTTTTTTGATTTTGAATATTTAGAATAGTTTCGATGGACATGGATAAGAATGAGTGGATATGGAAGATAGAGAATGCTTGAAGGAGGAAGGGAGGACTCAAGCATATAGTTCCATAGATGGCATCCCTTAGTATTTCTTTGAAGTGGAGGTATGCTCATAGATGTTGGTAGCAATAATTGGGGAGATGAAATGGATAGGGGATGGAAGATAAGGATTTGGGAAGGATTGGACTAATTGAATGGGATTATGAAAAGTGGATGGTGGATAATGGATGGGGTTTTGAAGAATTTGTGGAGGATCAACATTGGCACACACCTTGAAGGGTGGTGGAGTAGTGGAGGAGAGTGTTTTGAATTAGATAGGGGATAGAGTGTGGATTTTGGGAAATGATGACCCAAAATAGAAGAAGGGGATGATGGAGTTGGGATGGTGGATTCTGGGACATAAGGACCCAAAATGGATTTTGAAGATGGAGGAGTGTTAGATAGAGGATTGGAGGACTTATGAATGGATGGAGCTTTTGGATTTACAAGTTTGGATACCAATTTTGACTTTGCTTTGGGATGCATTGCTTCTTTGGGAATCCACATAGTTTTTGATTTTTTATTTTGGGGCATGTGGCCTTTTTTATTTTATTTTCTTTCGGATCACATTTTTGTTTTGAGAATTTTGTTTTTAGGGGACATGTTGATCCTTTTATTTTTCTAACTTTTGAGCTTTATGCTTTTTAGATTGGGTATCCAAATTTCTTCCAATAGAAATGGGATGGGTGCATGAGGATGAATGACTTAAGGATTTTATGGATGGTGGGATGATGGAAGGAGTGTGTTGGGAGGCACTCAATGATGTGTGCCTTTGTTGATCTTTCTTAAGGATAGTGGATGGAGGAATGTAAGGACCCAAAATGGATGGAAGGAATGGAGGATTTAGTTTTGGAATATAAGGTCCCAAAATGGACATGGAAGATGAGAGATGATGGGATTTTGATTGGTATGAAGGAAATTTGGATTTAGGAGGAATAGAGGATGTACCAACATCTTTAGAATTAACTTGAGGTCCCTTATTATTTCAGAAACAAGATGTGAGTCCATTTTGAGGGGAATGAGATGTGGGAGGAAAATTAGTATCTTTAGATGGATTGGGGTCATGAGATGGAGGTGAAGGGATACTTTGATCTTGACTAGGGAGGGTATCATGAGATGGAGTGGGAGGGATGATTGGATCATGAGATGGAAGAGTATCATGTGATGGAGGGAGAGGGTTGGATAGAGGAATCATATGATCATGAGAGGGAGTGGAGGGAATGCCATCATTAGATGGATTAGAGAGAGATGCATCATGAGATGGAGAGTCTTCTATGCTATCATCCTTTGGAACAATCTTTTGGCATGTTTGGAGTTGTGGGGACTGTGTGATGGAGGAAGATATAGAATCTTTGATGTGGGTAGATGGGGAAATGGGGATATCATGAAGTGCGGAGGATTGGGATTTGTTTTGAGGTGGAGGTGATTGGGGTGGATGGAGGACTTGAGGAGACTTGGATACTTTGCCTTGAGGTGAGGATTTTATCTCCTTTGCTAGCATGTCTTGGATAAGATTATGGATGATGGATTTGGAGGATGTAGACAATATGGATTTTGGAGGATTAGGATTAGATGGATAATTGGGATTAGATGGAGGATTGGGATTGGATGGAGGACTCGGATAATGGATTGGGGAATTAGGATTAATTATTAGAGGACTATGGAGTAAAGGATTTTGATGGGGAGTAGAGGTAATGAATGCATTATAGAAGGATGGGGATTGGGATGTAGATGGGGGGGGGAGATGGACGTATACATATTAGATTAGAGGAGTATGTGGATGAGGGATAATATGGAGATATGGATGGGGAATAAGATGGATTTCCCTTGTCAAAGGTAGAGAAAGGATAAGAGATATGGTATAGATTGGGATTGGGTGTAATGTGTTGAGATGAGATGGATGAAGGTATGCTAGGTGAGTGGGAGATTATGGGAATAATTTGGTAGGAAGGTTCATGAATTTACATGAGCATATTCTCATACCAAGCTTTGAAATTTTGGGTAGTCATGTTGAGAGTGAGTGAAGGATTAGATTGGAATTGGCTGAATATATTTTGGAGGGGAAAGATTATAAAGATGATGTTAAATAAAGATGAGGACTAGGACTTGGCTTCAAATGATGATGGATTAGATTTGATTGGATTTGGATTGGATTTGACTTGTATTGGAATTGATTTGATTGGATTGGTCCTTGGATTAGGACTTGATTGGATTGGATTTGATTGAATTGGATTAGTTTGGATTTGATTTGATTTGATTTGATTGGATTAGATTGAATTGAATGGACTGGATTAGTCCTTGGATTAGGAATTGGTTTTATTGGATTTGGATTGGATTTGATTTGGATTGGAATTGGTTTGAGTGGATTTGATTTGGGTTGGAATTGATTTGGTTGGATTAGGACTTGATTGGATTGGATTGGTCCTTGGATTAGGACTTGATTGGATTGGAATGGTCCTTGGATTAGGACTTGATATGATTAGTCCCTAGATTAGGACCTAGATGGGGATTGATGATGAATTGTATTTGATTGCATTAAAGGATTGGATGATTGGATTAAGAAGATGGATGGATTTGATTGGATTAGAGGGAGAATGATTATGGAAGAACATATAGATAATAGGAAGAATAAAGGGGAAGGCTACCCAAAGTTGGATGAATGATTTGGACAAAAATATTGGTTGAGGGAGGATGATTGTTTGAATTGATGAAAGTGGATTGGGGATAGGAAAATTTCTTGGATAGATACAAATGGATTAAAGATTTGATGATGACAAGATGGAATTTGGAAAGACGGATGATTAATTGGTTGTGGGGGATGGACTTGGCATGAGATGTCAAGTAAAGAAAACAAAATGGTCAAAAGAAGTTAGACTCAAAAGACACTGATGCTCCTTCACAGCATATCCTATGGTGAGAAAACACAATAGTCAATGGATCCCAATTGGTTTCCCAACAATGCTTACCCAGAGCAAACACTTAGATGCTTGACCCCACTGGCTCCCTTCCACGACACTCACTTCTCCAGGGAAGCCAAGCATCAATTCCCATGAAAAATCTTCATGGCGAACTTTGTGTCTCTACTAAGGGTCATAAAAATATGGGTGGCTTCAAAGGTCCGACCTCCTACATCAATGACTAGAAGGCTTTTCACCACTATGCACAAAGTGCTTAGTATGTATTCTCATTAGGAGCTACCCTTCATAGTTGCACAAGGGAAATTGAGGCCTATAGCCCAACAAAGCACCAAGAACTTAGTAGTCATGCAAGTGTGATTGAGATCTTTAGGATCCTACCAAGCACCCAATGTGAGAGTGAAATTTCATATAGCCCCAACCATTGATTCTTTCATCATCAATGGCCTATTTATTATAGTGAGTTGGGAACCCTAGGTCTAGGTGTACTCACTTGGGTCATTCCCCTCTCACTGGCTCAAAGAGAAAGTTGGGAGGGAAAGCCCACTAAGGGTAAACATGTAAAAAACATGAAAAGCTTGGAGGGTTTAGAATTTGGATCATCTAGCTAAACGAGAGCACACTCTTCTACCTTTATGCTTTTCACAAACACAAAAGACAATGGTTTATTTACCCCCTAATTAGATCTAGGTGTTGTTGGCATTATGTGAACCGGTATGAGGACATAATGACATTGTATGTTGCCATTGATGTCAATATGTTGAAGAGGTGAGAACCAGCATAACACTGTGAACTGACATTCGTGCCAAAGTGAAGTGGTGTGTTATTCAAGGTGAACTGGCATATGGTTATGGGAACCAGCACATGGAAGTGTTGTATGACTACTGGTTGGTAGTCTCAACTTCAAGGTTTCCAGTTGAAGTGCTTCAAGCCTATGTGGCCCAACCGGTGACATTGTATGATGAGTTAGCATTGTAATGAAGATCGGATCATGTTGCCACGTCAGCCTTGTGCGCGAGATGGATCTTGCATGAAGGAGATTGTTTCTATCTACCTCAAGAATGTGCAAAGTCTGTTAAATGGTGATAACATGTGATGGGTTATCAGCCACCATGAAATCGATGAAAATGGACGATGGAGAATGTCTTGAGATTGGATCAAGACTATTGCAATTAGAGGAGTGTTCTCAATAGTCAGGATTGAACCGTTTGAATTCCTTAACCTAATAGGTTTAGGGTTTAGGGTTTATGCTACCAACCTATCTGTTTTCCTATAAGGTTGATGTTGTGTCTCTTTCTGAGGTTGTTGGTAAAAGTTGTGTGTGTGTATCCAAGAGAAGGGATACAAGATTCTTGCTAGACCAAAAGAAGAGAAGTGATACCTGCAGAGTGTAAGTGTAGAAGGTGAAGAGGAGCTTAAGCAGATCTGCATTGGCATTGAGTGTTATTACCAGATCACTATAATACCTATTGATCTCTAACCACCTCAACAGTTGGAAAATCCCTTAACAGGGTAGCCTTAACCGACTTGCTGTAAATCCTTTAATAGGGTAATTCAAAGCTATTGAGTCCAAAATCCTCTAGCTATTGAGTTCTTGAAATCCTCTAACAAGGTAGCCTTTAATAGGGTTTAACCCTTAACCAAGTATTGTAGCCATCCCTTAACCGAGTGATCTCTAACAGGATCGGTTCCTAGCAAAACCTTTTATAATGTCTCTAACCGGACAAGGCTCCTAACAGAGCGAACTTCTAAAGAGTTCAAAAATAGCTTGTGGGTATTCATCCCCATCGTGGTTTTTCCCAGTTGGGTTTCTACGTGAAAAATATGTGTGTCATGTGTGATGCTTTTATCTTGTGATGCTTTGCTATTGTCTGTCAAGCATATAATGGTTCTGTGTTTTATGCCTATCAATAAAACATGTTGAACTAGCTATTATTACAATTTGATGGTAGATTACCTCTTTATGCATTAGGGAGAAAAGGTAAGGTAGTCTTGAGTTGAGTGAAAAGCTAAGTGAGTAACTGGTTAATGCTTGTCTCAGTCAGTCTTAGCTTTACCGATTGCACTCTGTTTCAAACTGGTGTCACTGTTTGCCAATCATTTGAAGTGTCTACTGCCAGACTGGTTTAGGACTATATTTTTGTCTGTACTCATTCACCCCCCCCTCTCAGTACCGGATTAGTACTATTAGTTCATCATTGAGTTATCAAGTGCCTAGTTAAGAAAAAAGACATAATGCTTGGTTGGAACTCCTAGGCAACCTGCAAAACAATTAGATTAGTAGTTTTTGTGTTTCTTAGGTCTTGGACAATCAAAGAAGTTGCAACACTCATAAAAAAATATCAATAGCTACTAGCCTGCAAAAACAGTGCACATGCTAAAATGTAGCCAGTTGCGTTGAAGTGCCTGTGTAGGAGCCAAAATGCCTATGTACGCATTGCAGTGGGCTGAAATCTAAACAAATAAAAGGAAATGAACACAAACAGAACTCATGATTTATACTTGTATGTCATGTTGTTTGGGATCGATCACGCTGAAGCACCTACGCTCATGCTGAAACACCTGTGCTCGTGCTAAAGACACATAAACTTGCATCAAAGAAGTTAGCAGTTAGATTTCTTTAAATTAAAAAATTAAAAATTTCTTACAGAGGGTGGGATTCCAAAAACAGTCACTCTGAAATAGTTTTTCCAATGCTGAAATGCGTGCACCTGCCCTGAAAAGACCAAAAGAATTAACAGATTTCAAAAATGGAAGCAGGAATTTTTTTTTGAATTTTAAGGTGCTCGCGTTGGTGCACCTGCACTTGTGCTGATGTGCCTATGCACATGTTTAAAGGTCTTTCTATCATGCCGAACTCGAGTCGCTCGCACTGATTTATAGGTGCTCGCGTTGTTCCAACACCTACGAGTTGCACACTCACAAAAACTCATAAAAATGTTAGATTTAGGGATGTGGGTCCCACTGAGCATGCTAGAATGAAGAGGGTAAAAATGGAATTAAAGGTTAAATGATAAAAAACACAATGAAATAAGCATGAAAACATTAAAACATCAAGAGATCATTTTTACCTTGCTATTTTACCTTCTCCTTCAGATTGAGCTTGATGAAGTGGATGGTGAGGATGTGCCCTTGATACTCCACTTGATGTGCTTCTTGCTTGATTTGGATGTGGATTAATCTCCTTTGTGCTCAACAAGATAGATTGATGGATTGGATTTGGATTGAAAGATTAAGGATGGATGGATTTGATAGAGGATATGAAGAGGGAGGAGAAAAGACTAGCATGGCAATGCATGAGAAGTGGATGATTTGTGAGGAGAATAGGCTCCAATTTATAGATTGGAGAAAGCCAATGGAGGGCCAAGATTGATTTGATTATGAAGGGTTGAGATTGATTTGAGATAGAAGGCATGGATCAAGGGTGCCTTGGGAAAATAAACAAGAATATAAAATTCCTTGGAAAAGGGGGGGAGAAATTTGAATTTCAAACATGAGGAATTAAAAATTCCAAAATAAGGATGTATTGAGGGATTCAAGGAAATTTGAATTTCTTTAAGAGATTCAATGTTGATGTGACATGAGTGGGAAATAAAAATTGAGGGATAATGATAAGCATGATTATGAGAGATTCTAGAAGGATTGATTAGGTTGAGTGGGATTAGGAAAAGTGATTTGTAGGAATCACATGACTAGATTAATTAATTAGAATTAATTAATTGAGTGGGTTTAGAGGAAATAATTATTGGAGGGGACTTTAGAAGAATCGGGGAATAATTAATTTATTTGATAAATTAAGTATTGGACAATAGTGATAGAATTAATTAAATTAGTTTTAATTAACACTGAGAAGAATAAGGATAACACAATTAAATTAATTAATTATGTTGACACGCTTAAATTAATTAAATATTAATTTTAGGTGTCTACACAACCTCCTTCACTGATTAGCAGCACCACACACAGACATGTACTCACTCTCTATTCTTTCCTCTGCTTCTACAACTTTTCTCCTTTATGTTTTGTACATACATCAACACCCTACTATCGTGCAATCATAGCATTTCCTATCTTGTTCATGAGCCCTACACTTCTTAGTCAAACACCTCTCATCTTCACGGTTACATTCATCAACTATACAAACCTCCACATAGTAGATCATATCATAACTCATCACATGTCAAACAAATTTTTTTGTTTCATTATCATGTTGCTAGATGTGCACAAGTTTCTATATAGCATACAGATTGTTCATATAGTCAGTTTTCATTTTGCCAATTAGCAATTCAAGTTCCTAGACATGCCAACTTGTATCCTTTATAGACTTTAAATTGGAGTCATTGATCTGTTAGATTCAACCTTCATTGTTGGCATCATGGTGGTTTCATGTTCCACATCATCTCTGCGTCCTCTCTCACTAGCCATCTTAGTCCAAAATGCATTTACCATATTGCACAATCAGCCCTACACATAAGAATTTTTCTCCCTCCAATTGGAATTTAAAAATTAATTCATCCTTGTCCTATGAGATCTGGCATGAATCAGATTTGATCTCCCTTCTTGGATCAAACACCTGAATTAAATGACTCTATGCTAAGTTGATGATGATCTCCACTATATCAGATTGGATTACCTACACTGAACACGTCTCCTTTGTTCACACACTGTTCACTATACCTAGTTTTCTATATTTACCAAACTCAATATGTCCCATAGATTAGATTCAACTTCTATTTGATCACCTCGAGGCCAACAACCAGCCTACAATTCGGTCACCATTATGCACCTCTATCTTGTGTCAACCTACTCGGATAAGATCAATAACTACCATACTAAAATCCACCATCACTAACTTCTACATATCAGATATCTTCTTCAACTAGCTAAAGAGCCATATGCCTCCATTTCCTTTGTCCAAATCATTTGGCAAAGATCTATTGGCCACAACATAACACCCTTGTGCCAATTGGTATGTGTAGGTGTCGTCAAAATTCTTCATAATCAAATTCCAAGTCACTTGGTCAACCATAGTCAACTTCCACGTGGACCTCTTAGTCTATCGACTTGCAAAAATGGCCTCAAATTTGATCACAAACTTCAATTCTATCGGTAAAATGCCCTTCATTTTTCCAACAAGTGTCCTTTGATTTTCTTCATACATGCCACACCATTAGGTCAGACTTGGTCAAAGCTTATGTGGACTATCAGGTTATGGTGGTATGCTCTATTCTATTCTATCTGTTCTACCCATATGGGATAAGTTTTTGTTTGTTCTCAAGAAGCCTCCCCTTTTCTCTATTATCCCGCATCACATATGTGTAGTTTCTTAACCTACATGGGATAAGTTTTCTCTTTCCTTGACAAGCTTCTTCTCCTTCTATGTTAGCCCGTACACAATTTTGCATGTCAGTTAATCCACGTAGAATAAGCCTTTGTTTCTTTTCTCTTCACTTTTCCTTATCCCGCGGGATTCTTCACATCCCATCTTGGTCATGTGGGATAAGCAGGCCCTTCACTTCCTTCTATTTTCTTATCCTATGGGCCCACTAACATCATCCTCATCTCATGTAGGATAAGCGTATTCAAGTGATCTCCCTTTGATTTATCATCCCGTGAGACCATTTGTCTCCAAGTTTCACCACACGAGATAAGGAGGCTCCTTTAATTTTTTTATCCCATCCGGACCTTGTGTAGCCTCTTACTTCATGCAGGATAAGTTTTCTCTCATTTCTCTTCGTTTTTCCTTGTCTCACAAGACCACCGCATAACCATTTGTCTTGTGCGAGATAAGGTTTTTTTCATGGCATGCTTTCACTTGTTATCCTGCACAACATTTTGTGTGCATCTTGGCTTGTGTGCGATAAGGGAGTCTGCAATCTTCCCTTTAGTTTCTTATCCTGCATGACTTTTTTTGGTCACTTTTGGCATCATGGGATAAGAGAGAACATCTCTCTACTTTGACCTCTTTTGATTGTATTATCTCAGAAAACCATCATGGATCACTTTTGACAATGTGGGATAAGAGGGATCACTATTTTCAACAAACTTAAGTTATCTCGCATGACCATCAGTGGTCACATTTTGACAACACGAGATAAAGTATAACACTATTCTCTTCACTTAACTATTATCCTATAGGGTATTTAGCACTCATCCAACATACTACAAGATAATAAGAAACATCATGTGCACCTCACAAGTGTTATCATGTGAGGTCAATACTCGACCAACTTGTTACGGGATAAGGACAACACCATTTTCTCTTCTTCATTGTTATCCCACATGATCTCTTCCCTGCACATGAACACAACATGGAACCCATGGATACATGTGAGCCAAATAATTTCTACCACATGGAAATCACGACATAAAAACCACAATATGTGACTTGGTGATTATTTCCAACATGATTGACATGTGGAGACGAGGAATCTGGTCGAAACTCCAAGTTTGTGTTTTGGTCAAGCTATACCAATATAATGATACCAGAATAGTTTGTCCTATTGATATCACACAAAATTTATATTCTTCTTATGTTCTACTATTCTGATGTGTATCGTATACTTTTCATTTGGCATAGGATACTTTGATAGACAAAACACAACAAAAACTCCACACGACCTGGTATCGACCTAGTTATTTTGATCAAACCACCAAATAAGATATCACCTACACAACACTTGATTAGTAGAGTTATCTTGATATGATCACTTGAGAAACTTTAGGACATCCAATAGAAACTTCATAAACACATCATATGGCACTCTTCTACAACTTCATCAAATCAACCTTGCACACACACATGTTGACATCAATGACAACTTCAATGCCAACAATCTCCTCCTTTGGCATTGATGTTTGTTGAACATAAATGGACACTAAGAGGGGGGTGAATCAGTGTATTTTAAAACTTTAAGTTCAGTGTGTAGATTTTAGAAATGTAATGCAAACATACACACACACATAAGAGAGAATCACATAACACAAGATATACAAGGAAAACCCAATGTGGGAAAAACCTCAGTGAGAATAGCTATTGGAGTCTACTACTCCAATCTAGCCTCATAGTAAATAATAGTTTACAATATGTTTTAGGGAACCAACCCAAGGGGCACGAACCCCTAATATTCTGAGCACGAACTCAAGGAGCACAAAACCCTAGTTTTATGAGAACCTACTCAAAGGAGCACCTACCCCTGCTCCGAGCACCCACTCAGAGATTACAAAGAAAAATTAGTTCTAATTTAAATTAGATACCTTGCTACAAATGAAGTTTTGTATCACCTTACTAGTTTCCTTTTATTTCTTTTGTTTCTCTGCTCTCTACATATTGTTTTGCTCTTCTTTCCTTCTATTGTTCCCTCTACCTCTACTAAACTCCTTGTTGCTTCTAGCTATCTCTTCTTTCTACACTCTAATCACAAGACTTTGTTTCTCTTTGTCTCTATTGTATCAATAGCTCACAACAACACTCTCTCAGAGTTCTCTATATCACACGCTTCCACCCTACATGCTTCTCTCTTTTTCACTTTTCTTCAAGGTTCCACACATGTCTGATCAGCAGCAACTCTCATTTTCAATACCTCTCAACAATACTTCACATCTATTTCTGTCTCTTCAACAACTACTACCTTTTTTCAATCGCATTTATTGTTTTTCTCTATCAATTCTTCACCAAGGAATGTTTTTCCCTCCAATTTTACAACATAAAAATTGATTTATTTATCTCTGAGATTTGGTTGGTAGCAAATTGGATTTTCTTCCTTTGATTGACCAATCTACATTAACTAACACCTCTTTGTTCTCCAACTATTCTCTATACTTAGTTTGTTGTATTTAACAAAGTCAATCTCTCACAGATTTGGTTCAACCATAATTGATCTCCTCGAGCCCTTCAATCACATGTAACGGGTCTGCCCTTAATCCATTATTTGTCCTTTGTCGACCTCTGCATTGATCAGATCAACCAACTGCCTCATTCAGCATTCTAGAAAATCTGCTTAATAACTTGGGGTACACATGTCATCATATTCTTTGTCCAAGTCACTCTATCAATCCTAATTAGCATCCTCATGGTCCTCTGAGTCTACCAACTCACAATCATGACAACAAAGTCCATAACAAACTTCAATTTTGTTGGCAAACTAACCATTCATCTTTTCGATAGATGACCTTTGATTCACTCCTTACATGCCACGTTGTTGGGTCAGACTTGGTCTAGGATTATGTGGACAATCGGGTTGTCTTGAGGCATGCAGTCATATTCTTATCCATCATCCTAGTCACTGTCCATGTGGACCATTGAATCTGTTTGCTTGCAGAATTGTTGTCTAGATCACATTGTCATTTTGATATTGACCTCCATGTTAGCAAAAGACCTCACTCTCAACCAATAGAAAAACTCCTCGTCAAATTTACCTTGCAGCCCCACCTTCCACACAGAGCAACCGACATGGGTGCGTGGCATCATCTTGTGATGTTGCAATGGTTAACATCCTCACATCTTCAACCACGAGGTAGCAGGGACCGTCAGATCAAGCCAAACATGAATCTCCTTGCCACAATGACCACCAACTTTAGCTTCTTAACCATCTAGCACCTTTTGATTATGGTTCCGTTCATTTAATGCATGTGCAAAAAGGATGCACCTTTAGTAGCCTGAGCTATAACATACTCTCTCTGACCTGTGATTAAAAACTCCTCATGATGCCTGCCTCAACCAATGACATTGTGACACCTAGCCGCTTTGAGACAAATGGTGGCACCTCGCGATCTCATGATGAGTAGAATGGTTAACACAGGGTCATCATGAAATTGCAAGGAAAGACAAAGGGGCCTGCACACAGGGTAATAAGGATAAAATTAAAGAGCACTAGGAATTAGGAAAATAAAATAACAAAGGGGTTCGACTATGGATTAATGCTTAGGAAAAAATACATGGCCCCTCCCAATGACTAGATGACCCTCAGCCTAAGTCAAAAAAGGTAATGTGGAAATATAATAGGTTTAAGGGTTTTAACAAAAGGAATTAATCAAAGAGGCTTAAAACCTAAAGCCTAAGCTTGAGTTCAATGACAGAAACCCAAATGAATGGTACATAGAAATGAATGAAACTTCCAATTTTTGGTCATGAAACATCTGCCAGAGGTGCCAACTTGTCAATCCGAACTCTCCACTACATCTTCATTAGCCAAAACCCTGCACACACACATGATTTTCTACATGATGACTCTACAACCTACAACACTTGTTGTTTCTCTACATCACTTGTTGACATCAATGACAATAATGCCAACAATCTCCCCCTTTGACATTATGTCATCACACACACAGGCAACCATCAATCTCCCACTTTGACAACAATGCCAAAGGGGCTTGTAGACCACCTGCCTAAAAAATTATACACTTCTTCTCCCCCTATAGACATTTACTTGGAGAATGCCCGCCAATTGATATTTTCTATATATTCCACTAGATGAACCATTATTACAATACAAAAAGCAGCATTAATACTGCTAAAAAAAAATTCAAAACTCCCCCTAAGACTGTACATGAGGTTCAAGGAAGAAAAATTTGTAAGATAGTATGCTCCCCCTAAACCATAGACCTCAATAATGCATTTAAGTGTTGAAGGAATGTGGAAAAACACCCAACTCGTATCTTAGATACTCAAATGTATCCTTTGGAATAGGCTTTGTGAAAATGTTTGCAACCTACTCATCTGTGGGAACATATTCAGCCTTTACCTCCTTCTTTGCAACCTTCTCCTTGAGAAAATGATCCTTAATTTTTATATGTTTGGTCCTTGAATGCATAATAGGGTTCTTGGATATGTTGATTGCACTTGAATTGTCACACATGATGGGAATAGGATCCAAAAAATCTACTTGAATGTCCTTTAAGTTCTGCTTCATCCACAAAACCTATGAAAAACATGTGGGAGCTGCTATATACTTTGCTTCTTACTGTGCCATGAGACCAATCTATCACCAAGGTAGAAAGCTCCACCACTAGTGTGTTTTCCATCATCTACGTAACCTGCCCAATCAGCATCAATAAAATCTTGTAAAGTGAAGTCTCATTTCTTTGGATATCATAAGCCATAACTAAGTGTTCCCTGCAAATATTTAAAGATTCTTCTAATACCATTTACATGTGATTGCTTTGGAGTAGCTTGGAATCTGGCTACCAAACACACTGTTTGTATAATATTAGGCCTTGAAGCTATGAGATACAATAGACTACCAATCATGGATCTATACAGGGTTTGATCTACACTAGACGACTCATCATCCTTTCTCAGTTTTCATCTTGTCACCATGGGAGTACTAACTAGTTTGTTGTCCTCCATTTGAAACTTTTTCAACATGTCCTTAGCATACTTGGTTTGTGATATAAATATGGCTAGCCTAGGAACCAAATCCCATGTTTTGTTCTTTTCAATCTACAGTTGTTACCTATTTTCGCTACAAGCTCAATATTCCTCAAAAGGAGAAACAAGTGCTAAGTATGAAAAGAATACATGTTTTTGTCTAACTTGTTTGCTTCATGTGAAGACATAGGGTAAGTATCTTTTTGTTCATTGAATTATAGCATGTGGGGTAAAATGTGGCTTCCATGAGGGTTGAGCACAACATGTTGAGGGAGATGGGTGTTTCTTTGCAGTTTTTTGAACTTTTGCCTTATTGGCAAGACCTACCCCAATGACTTGATAAGAAGTACAGAGCGTAGAATGTTGTCATCGACTATCAGAAGGAGCTATCTCAGGTTATCCCGATTACCTGATGGAAGGGTCCAGGCATAGTCCATTTATCCCACATTGGTCGCAGGAGGAGTATTTTAGTATTTAAAGGCAAAGTCCCACACATATTAAGTGTCAAAGCTTACTAGCTTTTAACAAGGAGCGGCTCAGTGTTGGTGGGCCCCTCGCGTGTGTGTACATCTCAAAGTGGCCAAATTTTGTAGTAAAAGGGAAAATTAATAGGCGAGAAAGTTGCAAAGGATCTGACAGCCATCGCTATACCGCTATGCGAAAGTGCTCGACTGTTAATCTCTGTGACTTAGCAACTGGTGAGGTGGCATCTAGGTGGAAGTTGAGGTGGCACCTAGGTGGATCATGTGGCAAAACAAAAGATGACACATGGTGACATTGTGGCATAAGAGAGAGCCCCTTGAGAGAAACTAAAGACCAAGCAAATTCAGGTAGATCAATGGTGATCAAGAAAGATTTGATGGCTGTTGCTATGCCATGATGGGAAGATAATCACCAAATCCTCCTCGTGACTTTGTGAAAAAGTACGTGCCAAAAAGGGAAAGTTAAAGCTTGAGCAGATAAATGAGATCCAATGGTAGATCAAGGAAGATCAGATAGTGGAGTGACATTCTAGGTCTATCCATGACTATCATTGTACCATAGTTGTGAAGTGCCTAAAATGAATACCCTTGCGACAGGTGGCAGGTTAGGTGGTGTTGAGGTGGACTCTGAGCGTCGCACAAGGTGACACATGGTGACATGCCTTGTGATAGGTGGCA
Source organism: Cryptomeria japonica (assembly GCF_030272615.1). Lineage (NCBI taxonomy): Eukaryota > Viridiplantae > Streptophyta > Pinopsida > Cupressales > Cupressaceae > Cryptomeria > Cryptomeria japonica. The sequence goes on from NC_081409.1 coordinate 24,847,110, forward strand.
TGTCATCAAGGTGAATGTCAAACAAACCTTCTCTGCGATAGATCTCTAAATGGTTTCACCGAATGCATCAGTTTCATCAAAATAATAGGTATCGATGAAACTGCAGTTTCGATGAGACATAAAAATTGTTCACCGAGGGAGGTATTTTGGCCGAAAGACTAATGTCGAACAAACCAAAGTAAAATGATGGACTCAATGGTGCTGAGGTGGAAGATGAGGCTGTGCTCAGGTGGATTAGGTGGCAAACCAGAGACTGACATGTGGGACGGATGCTTAGAGAGACTAAAGACCAAGCCGATCAGGAAAGATCAATGGTAGTCTGAAAGATCTAACGACCATCGCTATATCACTATAGAAAGAAGCTTGTTAGTTATCATAGCGACTTGGTGACAAAGCGCATGCGGAAAAGGTGAGTGGCTAAGAGGTTAAAGATCAAGCAGTTTGAGGATAAATCAATGGCCATCGCTATATCACATGATGAAGATGCTCGTTGGTTATCTCATGCAACTTGGCAACTGGCGAGGTGGAAGTTGAGGTGGTTGTCCAGGTGGGCTCAGAATGAATGAGGATATGCCATGTGGTAGAGAGAAGATGAAAAACCAAGTCAGACCAAGTCCAGATGGCAGTCCAGGTGGAAGACAAAGTGGACCCGCGAGCAAATCAGAGGCTGACACATGGCAAAAGTCTACAGATGAGCGAATGTCTACATTTTTTAAGTCAACTTTGAACTTGAACTTTGAACTGGTTCAAAGTGGTTCAATGGTCCAAGGTTCATTATCGTCACTAGTTCCCATCAGCTCAGGATGAAGAGAGAAACAAGAGAGATAAAAGAAAAAAATAGAGTGGTTAAAAGCCGAACAGGTTCCTAAAGATCTGAGGGTTGTCGCTATACCGCAATGAAAAGGTGCATATAGGTTAATCCTTACGACATAGCGACAATCCATCATCAGTCCCGACCATTTCTATTATGTGTCAACGGTTAATGTAGGTGGCTAAATCAAATGGTCAGGTAACTGGTAGTGTCTAGGTGAACTCAGCGTGAAATGATGTGAAGTTGTGTTTAGTTTGGCCACTCTTTTTTGCAGTTTTGGAAGAGTTTCTCTCTCAGTTAAGCCTGCTGATTTTGAGGAAAAGCTTAGAATTGATGACAACTGATCCATCTTGGAGCCAAAAATTCAAATTTTTAATTTTATAAGCTTTGGTATAAGTGTTTGTTTTTCACTCTTTTGGAAGGGGAGCTGGAGTTTTTTGGACTTGTGTAGTGTCAAATATTCAAGCTCCTCTAACTCATTTTTAGGAGTTTTTCTAGATTTGTAATGCAGAAAGTTCCTTATTTTCAATAAAGAAGTTGAGTTCCTCCTTAAATTCTTTGGTCTAAGTGTTATGATTGTAAGCATTTTGATTAAAATTATGTTATTCTTTTATAGAATCCTTCATTTTATCTTAGTTTCTTCAGATGCTTAGGGCTGAAGTACATGTTATAGTGTAGGTCTCTAATTGTGTATGTGATTTTGTTGCATCAAAATTGTGAGAACATTAGTATTCTACTTTTTCTGAACATCAGTAAGCTAGCCTTTCAAGAGAATAATTTATGCAAACATGTATGTTTGAGTTGTGAGTTTAAGAAGTTTCATTAGTTGGTTATCTTGTGGATTTGTAAGCAGTTTGCAGGTCTTTTATCATTGGTGGATCACCTAGCAATAGTTAATTTTTAGTTTTATGCATATCCTTCTTCCCTTTTCTTAGAAATTTATTTGATTTTTTAGGTGATAAAATAGGAAGTCGGCCTATAATCAGGAGGTCTGCTCTCATAATAGGATACCCATAGCCTGAGAGCAGTCCAATGTGTCACTGGATTGCAAGAATTTCAAGCTTGCATCAGGTGCAAATCCATGACAACAATTTTTGGCACGCTCGGTGGACCATTGGACTTTATAGTTTGTAGAAGGCCACCTTATGTTGTCTTGGTGTGTGCAACAACAAATTATTTATCACATCTGGCGACTCAAATCTTTGGTATTTTAGCAGTCCAACATTCCTAGCTTATGAGAAAATACTAGACTAGGCAAATTGCAGCCTCAGTCAATCATACCCACCTATCACCCCAAAAAAGGAGAGCTAGGGTAGTTAACAAAGTTCTAAATCTAGCAGTTGGTGTGCTGCCTGTTAATTCCAATTCTTACTCTACTGTTACAGCTTGTAACAATCCACTATTTGCAAGTTCTTCCAGTCAAAATGCACCAAATATGGCTCTTAATCAACCCCCTAGGGTACCTCCATTTATGCCTTTTAATTAGGGTAGTCTTTTAAATTTGGTTCAACATGATGACATACCAACTACAACACTTAAGAGTTTGCCATTTTTCACTGGAGAGGATCAAACAACAGCTATGGAACATATTAGAGATGTGGCTTTCTTGTGTGGAGTGCATCATATTATTGTAGAAAATGTTGCTCTGAGGCTTTTGGAAACCTCTTTCAAAGGGAAAGCCCTTCAGTGGTTCAGGGGCCTGCCTGTGAACTCAATAGCTACATGGGATGAGCTGGGACAACTTTTAAATCAGCATTTTGAAGACAAGTTAGATCATCTTTCATTGGTGGAGCATCTCACTACCATCAAAAGAGCTCCACATGAGCATATGATTGATTCCAACTATTGGTTTCAAATGAATTGGAATCGGATTCCAGCATCGATAAAACCTTCTAATGATTATGCTTTTTTGTTTTACCTAAAGGCTTTGAATAGTGATATTGCACTCATGATACCGTCTATGGGGGGAAATACTTTACTAGTAGCATTTGATATTGTTGTTAGGGCTGCGAATAGTCTTATTCAAGCAGAGAAGATAGCACCTAGGCCTCCCATGCCAATTTTTGTTGATATACAACCCATTAGCCCTGTAGTTCCACCTATTTTAGCTATTGTACCTTCATTTCCAACATATAATGCTCAAGTTGTAGCTCAAGAGCATGTTGTCCCTAGTCATTTGCAGGAGATAATAAGTATTAAGGAGCAAAATACTAACCTACAGAAAACTTCACAAAATTTTGGTAATGAGTTGGTTAATATCAAGAAAGCCCAAACTCAAACACCTTAGCAAATTCCTTTCCAAGCTCCCTACCAAGCCTCGTACCAACCAAACTCTCAAGGTCAAAGAAGGAATTTTAACCGTAGGTCTTTTCAACAATATAATACAAATACACCCAGTTCCTCAAGGGATATTGTTCCAGTCTAGAACAACTTGGTAGCTGACTATGAGTGGTGTTTTCCTTGCAACCAACCACATGGGTAAGTGCACAAAGATGGTCAAAAAGGGGGCTACAAGTGGACACTTTTTTCTGAAATCAGGTGAACCTGAACTTGGAGGCAAAATTTGAAAGTCATCCACTCAAGATATGAAGATAATCAAAGAACAAATATTGTAGTACTATGAATCTAGTTTCCAAACTACTAAACTTTTTCAAAATTGGATAAGATTAAGGGGGTCAAATCCTTCACGCATGAAAAACTGACCCTAATTTTTTTTGAAAAACATAACATAGTGTCTGACGTGCACATCAAAAAAGTCATAGTTAGATTTATTATTTTGACAAATCCTTTGACAGAAAGATAGTTAAAACTGAGCACTAGAAGGTGTGTATTTTTTGTAATTTTTTGTTGAGTATTTTTTTTAAAAGATTTTTCCAATCGAGCACATCCTGAAAAATTAGGTACCTGTTCATGCATGAAGCATAAGTTGCACTAAACAAATTGAAAATACAATTTTTTTTTAAAATTGTAAAGAATCCAGTGCACTACAATAATATATAAAGTTTTTTAAATTTGGATAAGTATATCAAAAGTTATTCAAAAAATGGTGCACCTATGTCTGTGAGAACTATGGAGACACTAGTAAAAGAAATTTAATAATAATATGTTATTGATGTTCAAATTGAAAACAAATTATATGGTTAGAAAGCTCAGAAGATGGGTGAAAATATGGTGCCAATTTTAGAAATACCCACTTTATGAAGTATAAACCTGATGATGACAAAGTCGATAAACCGAGTTGATAAAATAAAACACATAAAAAATGAGAGAAATGGAGGGAAATCAAACTTCCAATCCATAGCTATGTCATCCAGGCCTAAACAGTCAAAAGAGCATATGGGTTTCTTTCCCTATAAACATCACGTACGCGCTACCTTTACTATAAACAACACATACGCGCTATTGTATAATATGATATTCTATATATAATATGTGTATAATATGACATTGTATATATAATGTTTATATACATATAATATATGTATATATATAATATATTAAACATATATATACACATGTAAGTGTATTGTCTCCCCCTCTCAAATGCATACAAGGTCTCTCTCTCTCTCTCTCTCTCTCTCTCTCTCTCTCTCTCTCTCTCTCTCTCTCTCTCTCCTTCTCCCTTCCTCCATACCCCATCCCTCTTTCTCTTCTTCTCTCCCCCCCTCCCTCCATACCCCATTGGAACCGTGTCTACACTTCTATAGAAGTAAGTGAATTTATTTATTGTCTGCAACTTCCTCTTTGATTTTTATCATGTATCCTCCTAAAAAAATTGACTGATGGATTTTTGTGCATATATTGAATAGAAGGAATAGGGTTTGAGATTGAACCACGGGTGTATTACCATGACAAACAAGGAAACCTGTAGCAATATTCTTCTCGAATGTGTTTTTAATGAGCAAAGAAGATGTGGAAAATAGTGTCAACAAAGCAACATGGTGAGTCAGAGTACCTGCAATATGTTTTTCAGAAGAAAACAACAGGTAGGAAGAGAAAGAGGGAGAGTAAAACAGATGATGTCCTGTAGAATGATAGTGGTGGGTATGCAAGAGTTCCCATGTTGTTACACAATGTCTGTCACCTAAAGAAATTAAAGTTTGTTGTATGCATTGGCAGTGGTAGTATATGATGATCATCACTTGTCAAACAACTTGGAACGATACATAACCATGAAAGAAATCAAGTGTGTAATTCCTACAGTCACAATCGAGATCAGCCTTATAACCTTGCAAATTTAATAGCATCATATGTTTTAAAACTTAGGCAATACTCTTAGGGTTAGGTCAAGCTCTTACACTTGCTTTTTAGTGAAGCCTCATTGTTTGTTCACTTGGAGTCTCATTGTATGATGTTCTATTCATAACTTTAAATTTAATATATCATTTTATTAGCCCACCATATGGCCCCTTAGGTGTCATTAGAGGTCGTATTATTTCCTAAGAGGTCATATGGTATCCCATGACCCCTTAAGACCCCACCTCTTTCACTCCCCCTACTCTCCCCCCCCTCTCTCTCTCTCTCTCTCTCTCTCTCTCTCTCTCTCTCTCTCTCTCTCCCCCTCCCTCCCTCTACCTCTCCCACCCCCCTCTTCTCTCTATCTCTCTCTCTCCCTCCCTCTACCTCTCTCCCTCTCTCTACCTTCCCTCCCCCCTCTTCTCTCCCTCTCTCCCTCCCTCTACCTCTCCCTCCCTCACCCTCCCCCCCTCTCTCCCTCCCTCACCCTCCCCCCTCTCTCCCTCTCTCTCCCTCCCCCTCTATCTTCTCTCCCTTTCTCTCTCCTCTCCCTCCCTCTCCCTCTCTCTCTCTCTCTCTCTCTCTCTCTCTCTCTCTCTCTCTCTCTCTCTCTCTCTCTCTCTCTCTCTCTTCCCCCATCTTCTCTCCCTCTCCCTCCTTTCCTCTCCCCCTCTCCCTTCCTCCATACCCCTTCTTCTCTCCCACCCCCCTCTTCTCTCTCTCTCTCTCTCTCTCTCTCTCTCTCTCTCTCTCTCTCTCTCCCTCTCCCTCTCCCTCTCTCTCTCTCTCTCTCTCTCTCTCTCTCTCTCTCTCTCTCTCCCTCTCCCTATACCTCTCTCAATAGCGCGTACAAGGTGTTGGTATTTTGGTATAGTTTTGTCATTGATGTCAACACCTACTAAACACTTATCAACTCTGGCACTTTGGAGAATCAGCAACATTCACCGGCAAGCAAGTGACTCATGCACAGTCACCAGTGTCTGGTACATTGGCAAGATATAATTATCACCGGCACTTGGAATGATATGGAAAACACTTGGTTATGTCGAAGACATTGTGTGGACACTTTGTCTTGGAGTTTTGTTTATTGGTACATTAGCATTTGCATATTTGCTATTATCGGCAAATAGGTCCAGGTTACACTGGCAGGTTTATCTTTTCCAGATCGGCATGGCACACTATAGAGATGACTTATTATTGTTGTAAATGGATTAAGCCGACATATTGAATCGGTTATTGCATTGGGTATTAATTGATATGTAAATTAATTTTATTGTAATATCTTGTAGAGACAACATACTAAAATTGGTCTTAGGTTAAGGTACAAATGTAAGATCATTGTGTGGAATGCAAAAAAAAAGATTGTGTGAAGGTATATGCGAGAATAAGCAGAGCTATACATGCAGACATCATTTGAAGATTGAAGGATGTTTTTTGTAAAGACAATCAGAACTAAATTGGTACTGAATCCAGCATATGAAGATGCTAAGTTTAGCAGTACATTTTTATTAGATTTAACCATCCAATTGTAGTCAGTGTGATTCCCATTTTGTGTTTGAGCAGTGAGCTCTAGGTGCTTGGCCTTTCTGCATGTGCAGACCCCATTTATGTACACTTACTATCTATAGTAGTATCATCTGATTGTGGGTAAGGTTTTCCACCTTGATTTTTCCCCTTACAGGGTTTCCACGTAAAAATATTGGTGTTATGTGTTGTGGATGACTTTGTCTTTATATTTCATGCACTAATCCTTACCGGTATAGCAATTAACTATTAAAACTGTCTACCGGCATACTGAACTGGTTTACTCGTATTAAGCATTAAGTTGGTTAAGTTGTTTTTGGTTTGAATTTATTTGACAACTGATTCACCCCCCCCCTCCCCCCCTCTCAGTTGTCTTCGGGACCTAACAATTGGTATCAAAGCCTAATTCTCTTTTGTAGAAGTTTAACAACTTGAGGAGATCCAATGTCTGCTAACTATTTCAAGAAGGATAGTCCTAAACTTGATGGAACCAACTATGGCATATGGAAGATTAGAACGGAGATACTTTTAAATTGCATTGGAAAGGATATATGGGATATTACAAAGAATGGTTATACTGCTCCTACTCTAGGCCAACCTAATCCACCTGCCTTGGGAAAGGATGAAGAAAATGATTGCAAAGCAAGAGAAGCACTTTTGAGTGCATTATCAGATCAACAAATCATGGGACTATCAGATAGGTCTATTGCTAAAGCTATTTGGGATCATTTGGAAACATTGAATGAAGGAGATTCTAGAATAAAAATTGCAAAACTTGAAAGCTTCCGGGTCAGGTATGAACATCTAAAAATGGAAGAAGATGAAAGGATTTCTTCTTTTATGGAAAGAGTAAATGAGATTATTTTGGGTATTAATTATTGTGGAGGAACCTTAAGTGAGGATGAAATCATTTCAAAAGTTTTAAGAGGATTGCCACTGGCATATAAAATGAAAGTCACTGCTATAAATGAGTTAAGAACAATGCCTAATACATCAGTAACTAGGGATACATTGATTGGGAAGATTCGGCTTTTGAAATTGAAGAATTTGGTCCTGTTGCTACTACAAAGATAGATTTGGCCTTTAAAGAATCAACATCATCTGCTCTATCATTTGACAAATCTGATTGGAAAGTGTTTTATGCAAGAGAACTTGAAGAAAACAAGAAAGAAAATGAAGAACTTGAAGAACTTGAAGCACAATTTGCAAGGAAAATGCCTAAAGGTCTTGTTGGAAGTAAGTATGAGTGTAAAGCACTCTTTAAATTTTTTAACTGCAATAAGATTGGTCATATGGCTTCAAGATGCCCTGATAGACATGCTAGACTAAGAGAAGAAGCTAGAAGAACATACAAGCCTAACCCTGAATATCAGAGATATAGATTTAAGAAGAATAAAGACAAATCTTGTTACATTGTTGATGAAGGTGTGACAGATGATTCTGATGAGGATCCAATAGACAATGGATGGGTTTTTGTTTCTATAACAGAAGATCAATTGACACCTACTTCTCAACTGGTAGAACAGGCCTTGGCAACTAAAGTTGAAGTAAAGGATGAATGGATCATTGATTCAGGATGCTCACATCATATGACAGGAGACAAAGGTAAATTCTTGAACTTTCAAGAATACAATGGATGCTTAGTGAGATTTGGAGATGACAAGGCTTGTTTTATCAAAGGTAAGGGTATAATATCTCTTGATGGTAAGCATAACATTGACAATGTTTACTATGTTGAGGGATTAAAGCATAATATTTTGAGTGTTGGTCAATTACTTGAGAAAGGATTTCAGTTAAAATTCAAAAATGGAAAATGCAAAATCATGAATAGAACTAGTTTGGAAATTGCAACCAGTAATTAGACTAGATGTAATATCTTTCATTTGAATAATAGTGAAAAGAAATGCTTAATTGCACATATTGATGAAAGTTGGTTATGGCATAAGAGACTCAGTCATATAAAATTTGATTGCATGTTCAAAATCAGTACTATTAAGGCAGTTAGAGATCTACCTAAAATTGTCAAACCTCACAATATAGTATGTAAGGAATGTCAATTTGGAAAACAAGTTAGAGCTAGTTTCAAAAGTATTCCAGAAAAATCCAATAATGCTCTAGATTTAATTCACACTTATTTATGTGGTCTGGATAGATATTTCATGCTAATCATTGATGACTATTCTAGAATGTGTTGGGTTACTTTTCTCAAAGAAAAATCAGAAGCACTAGGAAAGTTCAAACCGTTCAAAGCAATGGTAGAAAATGAAACCGGTAAGAAAATCAAATGTCTAAGATCGGATCAAGGAGGAGAATTTACATCTAAGGAATTTAATGCATTCTGTGAAGTAAATGGAATCAGAAGACAGCTATCAACACCTCGGACACCACAACAAAATGGAGTTGTTGAAAGGAAAAACAAAACTATCTTGGATGCAACAAGAAGTATGCTATCAGAAGCAAACCTACCACATGTATATTGGAGAGAGGTAGTCAGTACAATGATCTATACATTCAACAAAGTTCACATCAAAGGTGAAACTAGTAAGACCCCTCATGAATTATGGTTTGGTATTACTCCTACTCTTAAATATTTTAGAATTTTTGGAAGTAAATGTTATATCAGAAGAGATGAGTATATCGGAAAATTTGATTCTAAAAGTGATGAAGGAATATTTCTTGGTTATTCATCTAAGAGAAAGGCATATAGATGTTTTAAAAAAAGATTGCAGAAAATCGTTTAAAGTACAAATGTTAAGATTGATGAACAATTCAGATGAGCTTCAAGGTATATAGACTCTGAACTGGGAACAAAATTTTTGACAAATGAACATACTTTGAATCCACTGGCACAAAATGAAGATCTAGTTACCCCGGTATCATCTGAGGATTCCACAGTAACTGAGGAACAACAACAAACAAAGACACCCCAGTGTGTAAGACTGAATCATTCTGAAGATCAGATAATTGGAAACAAGTATAAAGGAGTTATGACAACAGGAAGATTAGCAAATGAAGAGGTATGTCTTATTTCTCAAATTGAACAATCATCAGTTAATGAGGCATGTGAAGATAAATTTTGGATTAAATCTATGGAAGAAGAATTAGAACAAATTGAGAAAAATAACACTTGGACATTAGTTCCCCGGCCTAAAGATAAAAATGTAATTGGAACCAAATGGGTATTCAAAAACAAACTTAATGAAGATGGCAAGGTTATCAGAAATAAAGCAAGACTAATGTGTAAGGGATATTCTCAGAAAGAAGGAATTGATTATAATGAAACCTTTGCACCGGTAGCTAGAATTGAGGCAGTCAGATTATTTTTGGCTTTTGCTGCACATAAGAACTACAAAGTATATCAAATGGATATTAAATTTGCATTTTTGAATGGAGATCTTGAAGAAGAAGTTTACATTGAACAACCTGATGGATTTTATTTGACAGATAACAAAGATATGGTTTGCAGGTTAAGAAAAGCTTTGTATGGATTGAAGCAAGCTCCAAGAGCTTGGTATGCAAGATTTGATAAGTATCTTTTGAAGATTGTTTTTTATAAAGGTAATGCAGACAACAATTTATACTATAAAGTGACTAATGATGACATCCTAGTTATAAAAGTATTTGCTAATGATATAATCTTTGGAGGAGAAGATGGATTATGTAAAGAATTTTATATTAAAATGCAGCAAGAATTTGAAATGTCTATGATTGGAGAAATAAAATTATTTTTAGGATTGCAGATTTCACAGACTGATAAAGGTATATTCTTGAGTCAATCCAAGTACTTAAAAGAGTTACTAAAGATATTTGGGATGGAGAACTCTAAACCGGTAAGCACACCTATTACCACAAATGACAAATTATCACTAAGGGATGAATCTACACCTATTAATCCAACTAGATACAAATCTATGATAGGAGGTTTACTGTATTTGACACAAACCAAACCTGATATTATGAATGCAGTATGTATTGTTTCAAGATTTCAAAGTAATCCTAGAGAAAATAATGAATCGACACTAAAAAGGATTTTCCGGTACTTACAAGGTACTATAAATCTTGGATTATGGTATCCTAGAGATGAAAACTTTGAATTATGTGCATACACAGATGGAAATTGGGCAGGAGATGTGAATGATAGAAAAAGAACCACCGACAGAGCATTCTTTCTGGGAAACAGACTTGTTTCTTGGTTGAGTAAGAAACAAAGTTGTACATCTTTATCAACAGCAGAATCAGAATATGTTGCAGCAACAACTAACTATACACAGGTACTATGGCTCAAGCAAATGTTGAAAGACATAAAGGTGAAATGCAAGGAACCTATTACTATCTATTGTGATAACACTGTAGCAATTGATATATCTAAGAATCTGGTATTACATTCCAAAACCAAACATGTTTCTATCAAACTGAATTTTCTAAGGAAAAATGTTGAAGCAAAGGAAATAAAATTGGTTTATGTGAATACTAAAGAGAAGATTGCAGATATCTTTACTAAACCTCTGCCTAAGGAGACTTTTGAATATCTTAGAGATCAGCTTGGGGTCATACCCCCACCGGTAGAGACTTAGGAAGTTGATGATTGTCATCAACCGACATAATTAACAGATAAATCTTTTATTTCAGCTTTGATGGGAAGCTACTTCTCAGGGGGAGTAGTTGGTATACTAAATTGATTGGTATTTTGTATATGAACTTGGCTTGGTTAGAACTTTGGCATTTGATGTCAAAGGGGGAGAGATTGATATGGAAAAACACAAGGAAAACACATGTTGCTCCCAGGGGGAGAGATTTTTGTTTGGGAGAGATTATTACTCTCTGTATCTTGATTTCAGAGATTGTTGGTTTTTGGGTATTTGGCATTTCTGTTATGGCACTTTGATGGTTTTTTCACCTTGTGTTGCCATCAATGCCAAAGGGGGAGACAGTTGGTATTTTGGTATGGTTTTGTCATTGATGTCAACACCTACTAAACACTTATCAACTCTGACACTTTGGAGAATCAACAACATTCACCGGCAAGCAAGTGACTCATGCACAGTCACCGGTATATGGTACACCAGCAAGATATAATGATCATTAGCACTTGGAATGATATGGAAAACACTTGGTTATGTTGAAGACATTGTGTGGACACTTTGTCTTGGAGTTTTGTTTATTGGTACATTAATATTTGCATATTTTTTGTTACCAGCAAATAGGTCCAGGTTACACTGGCAAGTTTATCTTTTCTAGGTCAGCATGGCACACTATGGAGATGACTTATTATTGTTGTAAATGCATTAAGATGACATATTGAATTGGTTATTGCATCGGGTATTAATTGATATGTAAATTAATTTTATTGTAATATCTTGTAGAGCCGACCTACTAAAATTGGTCTTAGGTTATGGTATAAATGTAAGATCTTATTTGTAAGATCATTGTGTGGAATGCGAAAAAAAAAGATTGTGTGAAGGTATATGTGAGAATAAGAAGAGCTATACATGCAGACATCATTTGAAGATTGAAGGAAGGTTTTTGTAAAGACAATCAGAACTACACCAATACTAAATCCAGCATATGAAGATGCTAATTTTAGCAGTACATTCTTATTGGATTTAACCATCCAATTATAGTCAGTGTGACTCCCATTTTGTGATTCAGCAATGAGCTCTAGGTGCTTGGCCTTTCTGCATGTGCAGACCCCATTTATGTACACTTACTATCTGCAGTAGTATCATCTGATTGTGGGTAAGGTTTCCCACCGTGGTTTTTCTCCTTACAGGGTTTCCACATACAAATATTGGTGTTATGTGTTGTGGATGACTTTGTCTTTATGTTTCATGCACTAATCCTTACCGGTATAGCAATTAACTGTTAAAATTGTCTACCAGCATATTGAACTGGTTTACCGGTATTAAGCATTAAGTTGGTTAAGTTTTTTTTGGTTATTTGACAACTAATTCACCCCCTCACCCTCTCAGTTGTCTCCGAGACCTAACATGAGGTATTGAAACTATTAGTTCACTTCTCTACCATAACTTTTTTAAGGCAAAGGAGTGCATACATAGTACTTATTACTCATAAGCATGTATGGGGTACTATTCCCATTATTCGTTACCCTGTGATAACATTTTTTAGGCTTTTTAGTGCGTACGTGCTACTTATCAATCCAGAATGGGAAAAAAGAATACCATTGGGCTTGTCAACATTTTATGGTCTAATAGCACATGCATGGTTTATAGACATAGTTTTAGTTGCCCAAGAGCCTCAACAGCCTCAAAATAATTTTTTGAGGTCGTTGAAGGCCCCACTAGAATTGTGTTTGCACTTCTATCACTGTTGTATACATAAAAGTAAGTGAATTTTTTGTTTTTGTATGATTTCAAATGATTGAATTTTTTTTTTTATTAGTTTTTTGTTTTTGCATGGTTTTGAATGATTGAATTGTGATTGTTTAATAGTTTGATTCCAAAAAATAGTGATAAGATACATATTTATGGTTATTTGTTTATTTATGAACTTTTCTTTACATATATATGTTGTTATTTTGGTATGGTTTTGTCATTGATGTCAACACCTACTGAAACACTAGCACTTTGAAGATTCCAGCAACATTCACCAGCAAGCAAGTAACTATTGCACAGTTACTGGTATATGGTTCACCGGCAGGATATAATTTTCACCGGCACTTGGAATGATATGGAAGACACTTGGTAATGTCAAAGACATCGTGTGGACACTTTGTTTTGAAGAATTAATCATTGGTATATTCATATTTGCATATTTGTTTTACCAGCGCTATAGAAATGAGTTATTATTGTTGTAAATGCATTAAGCCGACATGTTCAAACGATTATTGCATTAGATATTATATTACTTGTAAAATATTTTTATTGTAATATCTTGTAGAACTGACCTACTAAAATTGGTCTTAGGGTATGGTATAAATGTAAGATCTTATTTGTAAGATCGAATGTGGAATGCGAAGAAGAATTGTGAGAAGGTATATGCGAAATTAAGCAGAGGTATACACGAAGACATAATTTGAAGGTGAAGCTAGGTTTTTGTAGAAGCATATCAGTATTACACCGGTACTGAATCCAACATATGAAGATGCTATTTTGTACAGTACATTCTTATTGGATTTAACCATCCAACTGTAGTCAGTGTGACTCCCATTTTTTGATTGAGCAGTGCGCTATAGGTTGTTGGCCTTTCTGCATGTGCAGACCTCATTTATGTACACTTACTATCTGTAGTAGTATCATCTGATTGTGGGTAAGGTTTTCCACCATGGTTTTTCCCCTTATAGGGTTTCCACATACAAATATTGGTGTTATGTGTTGTGGATGACTTTATGTTTATGTTTCATGCATTAATCTTTACCGGTATAGCAATTTACTATTAACACTATCTACTGGCATACTTAACTAGTTTACCGGTATTAAGAATTAAGTTGGTTAATTGATTTTTGGTTTGAATTTGTTAGGCAACTGATTCACCCCCCACCCCACCCCCCCCCCCCCCCCCCCCCCCCCGCCCTCTCAGTTGTCTCTGAGACCAACAATATATGTAATATGATTCTATTTAGGTCAACCGATATCAGCCATGGGAAAGAACAAATGAGGAACGATGGAACAACGAGAGGCTCAAAAGGAAAGACAAAGGCAACATATGAAGAAATTGTGTGACATAAGAAAAATGGGAGAAGAAGGTATGTCATCCTCAACATCTCAATTCAATTTACCAAACGAATATAATGCACCTAATGTAATTGAAGAAGAAACATTTGATAATTTACTGTTTAAACCTAATGCAATTGAAGAAGAAACATTTGATAATTTACCGTTTGAACCTAATGCAATTGAAGAAGATACCACATTGAATAATCAATTAAATGATGAACATATTACACCTTCTCTACTTGATGATTGAATGTACATAATGCACCAATGTTAACACCTCCTAGAATCATTCGTAGGAAACCAAAGTATCTAATTGACATTGATGAGAATATATTGAAGTCAATGCCCAATAAAATGAATGAATGGACTTGTAGGAGAATGGTTAAAAGAATATGGAAAAACTATTTTAAAAACTTAAATCAAACCGCAAGATGTCAATTAATTGTTCAAATGATTAAAAATTTGAATTTTAGAGAGACAATGAAAATTCTAGGCCTAAGATCATCTGAAAGTAATTGTGAAACTATTGTCAGAAATCTATTTGATGCATATCAATCTATTGGTTCAAAATCATGTAGTACATTAAGTAAAACATTAAAGAGGCGGGAACAAATAGAGGAACCTAACAATAATTCTCTTTGGGCATTCTCGGGTAGACTACCACGCAAAGACAAGGTTGTTGTTGATGCACTAAATTTTATGAAAGATTCCTTCAAAAGTTTCCTCAAATAAAAATTTCTCAAAGATTTTTTGAAATGGAAAAACCTTTTTATATTAAGATTAATAATGTACGCACCACATGTTGTTGTAGAATGCATATTGAATTTTCCATGCATTATGATATTTTTCATCATATATGTTCTACTTTGCACACTAACGATGTTTTGCAGGAATGTAATATACAAGCAGCTCCTAAGTCGACAAGAGAATTTATTTCAAGTGTGCTATGTAATAGACATGATGGTTGCATTTATTATAAGATGTCTTGTTTGGAAGTTTCTTGTACTAATTGTGGTGGTTTGCAACGTTTACCAAGATGCATACATTTGGAGAGCACACATAAAATTGGTATGAAACTAGTTTCTTTCGAAAAATACAAGATAGTCACATATGGAGTTAAAGATGAAAAATATTTGAAGAGATGTGAGCTAGTGAAAAATGATATATGTGTAGCTCAATTTATGAAAATGTTTCAAGAGAAACTAGTTTATGAGTACATAATGCATACACATAGGGCTCAATGGTTAGATGAGCAATTCAAGTTATGTAAGGACACATTTCCTCTTGGCCCCATTGTCTCTATCGTTGATTTCACTGAAAATTATACACTACAACCTCAAAATGAAGTGCAATCCATGTATTATCACTCTACACAAGTTTCTATTTTTGTACACGTAGCATTCATGCATGCAGATGATAGCATAGAGGAGGATAGAAAGGTTGTAATAGAGTATCACTTCTACATAAGTGATGACCATACTTATTCATTGAAGTTTGTACAAGGATGCTTTAAAGTTTTCTATGATAGTTTAAGGGAAAGAAACATATGATACAACTAACACTTAATATGGTCAGATAATTCCACTGCACAATTCAAGAATGCAAGGATGTTTTATTGGTTGACAAGGATGCAAGTGACAAGCGGTGTACAACTTTCTTGGAATTTCACTAAGGCTGGACATGGTAAGGGAGAGCACGATGGTGCAGGAGCATGTGTGAAAAGAGCCCTAGCCAAGGAAGAATTGAAGTATGAAGATGGTGTTGAGCTAGTAGATGCAGAAACAATTGTGCGATGGTGTAAGTCTATGATGGGTCTAGGTAATTTAGGTACGTCATTGGTTCGTAGATATTTCTGGATGGTGTAAGTCTATGATTGTGCGATGGTGTAAGTCTACGATGGCACTTTGGGATGCACGATAGGGGCATGCCTAGCGTAAACCTACCCACCCGAACATGCTCGTGACATCGGTTTGTGCACACGACAAACCAAATCAATTCTAGCCAATCTTGCAACTTTGCATTGCATGCAACTGACAATTTTTGGAGCAGGCAAAAAAATGCTACCAATTGAAAATGGCTCTGACTCATCAAAAACTGAGATAGGCCATTGTAGAGGAGCCTCATGCGACCCCACAGGATCAAACGGATTGACCATATGTGTCCTGGATTTGAAGAAACAAGTCGTAAATGTTTGACAATTTTTTGGACTCAGGGCAAATGAGAGATTGCACCGGTACAATATGACTCTCAGGATGCACGACAAGGGCATTCCTAGGAAAAACCTGCCCACCCGAATGTGCTTGCGATGTCAGTTTGTGTACATGACAAACAAAATTTGACCATTGCGAGCGTGAGGGTGCTCTCACACCAAACACATTGTTCTTTATATTCATATTGTCAATTTTTGTTGTTTATATTCATATTGTTAATTACATATGCAAATATTCATTTAAATTTATAAAAGGGCAGCCACCAAATACAACGAATACACAATAATGAATTGAATACAAGGATTTTTGTAGGGCTAATTCAACATTTTAGAAATTTTATCAAATCATATTCCACGATTGCAATGTTTTATATCATATATTTTTGTTGTTTATATTCATATTGTTGATTACATATGCAAATATTCATTTAAATTTATAAAAGAACAACCACAAAATACAATGAATATAAAATAATGAACTCATTACACATTTATTGGATCCAATATCGATATTTATATACATAAAAAAAGGCATGTCTTCCAAGTCAATACAAGTATTACAAAAATGTGGCATATGCCATGTCCAAATCGATATACAATAAAAATATAGAATATATCTACATGTATTGGTCATTCTATGACAAAACCTAACACTATATGATCCTAAACTTGTGGTGGATCATCAAAATCAAGCCTCTTCGGCATAGTACGTGGCTCTGTAGATGGCTACAAAACCACATTTCAAAAGCCAAGTTAGAATTCTTTTGTAGAAAATAGTTCACAATTATCAACATAACTATGTATTTAACTTTAATTCCTTAACAATTGAAATGTAGATTACCTCATTGGCTGATCCAGGAGCTAATGTCTTTGCTCTCCTCTCCTTGTCACTCTTAGGAGTTTTCTTGAAGACATACTTAAATGGATCCACGTTATGGTCGTACCGCAAAGGAGTCTATTGTAGATTAAATGTACAATTAATACAATGTACTAACATAAATATATCAAAAACACTTAAAAGCTATAATATAGAGAACAATGATGTACCTGTGCCTAAGATGCTTCTCCAATGGACTGAGGATGGCTCACCATCGATGTAGAAACTGTTGCTATTACTTATACAAAAAATGTACAAAGATTAAATACAATTAATATAATTGTAGATAGGAAATGTGGAAATCATCACAAGCAATAGCAAATTGGACTAGTTCAATCATGAAAACTAAAATGCAGTGATAACAATCCTAAAACCATTCAATGAAAACATGAAGACAAGACATTCTAAATGAAATCTAAGCAAACCAAATGCAGATGACTCCTTCATGTGGCTCCATTGTCCTTCTTTCTCCTTCAAATTGCTTTGTTTTGTGGATCTCACCTACAAGTTCATACGCATGAGATGAAAGCAAGATTGACAAGATAGCATGACAGCATAAGGGTACTAGAATCGTGATTGATTCGGCCTTTTGATTGAAGAAATTCATCCAATTTATAGAATTTGGAGAGAGATGAGACAAGAGTTCAATGGATGAGATCGATTCAATCTGATGGTCGACATCGCATGCAAAGGGGAGTCTCTTGGGAAATTGCCATTTTGATGGCAAGTGGAAGATGAGTTAGAAGGACAATTCCATTTTCGACACTTGGTCGAAAATGGAAACTTTGCCTTTGAGAGAGGAGACAAGTGATTCACTTTTTAGAAAGTAAATCACTTAAGTGAAGACATTTGAGTGAGGTGGAAATTAATAATTAATAATTATTAATTTCACTCATAAAATCAAATTAGCCAATTAATATTAAAAAAAAATTAATTGTGACATGGACAAAAATATGGTGAATAAATAAATATATATTTATTTATTCAAAAAGGGACATGTTAGTAAGAAAGGGGATTAATTAATTATTTAATTAATTAACCTAGGGGAAATGATTTGAATAAAATTAAGATACCAACCCTAATGATGAATTAAGTCCCAATAGTGATGATTGATTGGCTAATAATTGATGAAAATTAATGACAATTGACTGAATTTGACAACAAAATAGGACACAGGATCGAAAAAGACCCAAAATTGATAATAATTTTGATAAGAGACTGATAAGATTGATTGATAATGACTTGATAATATTAATTGATATTGAGGTTGATAATTAATGACTGATTAATTATCAACAAAGAGGGAATTAAGTCTAATTATCAAGATGATACCAATTCAAATGATTTAAAAAATGCCAATTATAATGATTTAGGACCAAATGTGATTGAACGAGATTGATGAGGGTTGGATTTGAAATGAATTGAAACCAGAGGAATGACACAATGCCAACATATGATGAAAATCAAATGTTACATAGAAGACATGCTAAGAATTAGGTTAGCAATGTAAGAGTGATGACCAATTTTGAATGACTACATTTTGCCCCTCTTTGAGACAATGTGATTATGAGCATTGTTTCAAAGAATAATTAAGAAGATCATGCCTCAGTAGATTGAGGGACGGAGGTGGGTGCCCCCTCGAGAGATTTTTTATGTATGAAAGGAATGAATGATCTCTCAAAAAGAAGAGAAGAAATGTTAGAAAGTGACAATATGATGAAAGAGAAGAATACTTAATTGATTAGAGATAAAGAGTTGAATGAATGATGCTGATACTAAACCAAGATGACTGCAAGGACTGACAGAAGAAATGTTAGTAAGAGGAAACTAGATGGAGAAATGTTAATGATGAAGAAAAATCTTGCTTTCACAAATGCACAAAGAGTAGGTGAGAACCTTTATTTGATATGGCAAAATGGATGCAGCGCACCATGGCAAATGAAGGCCAAGGACAATAATGCATTCCCTTTGCATATGTTAGACATGTCACTGACAAGGAATGTTCCAAGCATCCTAAGACATAATTGTCCCAGAATTTGATGAAACACCCCGCAGACAGAAATCAAAACAATGACGATCATGAGCCATCCCGACCACTCTAAATCACTTGGTGACATCATCAAGAAACATAGGATCATGATCAAAGATAAATCAATAAATGATAAGACTCGCTAATTCCAACAAGTCAAACAAACATCTTGATCTTCATTGTCAAAAGTTGAAAGTGTTGATAAGACGATCATGTTGTCTGGTTTCAGGATATGCGGTACCCCGTCTAAGACAAGACACAGTCTGGTTTCGAGTATACCACACCCTATATAAGACCCATGATAATATTGACAAGGACCAAATGATATTGATGTTGATGTTCGAGTGATATGACAATGTTGATTAGTTTGAATGCTTGGTTGAACAGTTCATCTGTGAATTCGTGATTTCATTAAAGCACAATGTTTGAAGCAAGTGTCGTTGGAGGTATGCTTAGCGATCTGTCTAAGCACAAAGAGGAATTTTTTTTTTTTGTTTTGCTTTTCGAGTGTGTACAATTTTTTTGTGTTCACTTTTTTTTGCAGGACTTTATTTGACTTTTTAGGGATTTTGTTTCAAGACATTATTTGATTTTTTATTTTTTTTTGGATTTATTTCAGAACATTATTTGATTTTTTTGGATTTTTTCAGGACATTATTTGATTTTTTGGGATTTTTTCAGGACATTATTTGATTTTTAGGGTTTTTTTTCAGGACATTATTTGATTTTTAGGGATTTTTTTCAGGATATTTTTCAATTTTTATGATTTTTTTTAGGACATTTTTCAATTTTTATGATTTTGCCCCCAGTGTCTAGCAAGGCAAGGAATATGACAGGTGAATAAATAGGCTTTTTGAAATAATGGTGGATAGAGGGAAGGAAAAGGCCTTTTATTATGGAGACAATACGGATGCAATTTTCAAGGGCTATTGCGTGATGGGACAAGAGACTGGATATGACAATGTAAAGCAGTGACATAGCATGAGGGACATGTCAAGAGGTTTTTTAAACTATGTGTTTTGCATTTCACGTCCTTATGTCAGATCAAGATCAAGGAATGAAAAAGAGTGTATGGATAGTGATAAGATATGGATAGGATAAGCAAGACCAAGAATGGAAAAGGAACATGGATTGAAGGTCGGGATAGGCTAAGGGATAGTGGTAGAAAGTTGCAATAAGCTAGGGAAAATGGATGAAAGGTTATAATAAGCAAATGGATAAAGACCAAAAGCTATGATAGACTTAAAGCTGCAAACAAGATGCATGATGCTCATGAAGATCCTCAGCCTTGTCAAGATCAAAGATGGAAAGATGAAATGGACATGAGGGACAATAGGATAATGGAGGAGTATGACATGGATAATGGAACAATGAGGGGAAAAAAGGATATGATAGGATAAAACCTGTCCCCAAGTATGGTATGCAAGAAGTTCATAGATTACGCATGACGCCTGTTTGTCAGGTTTTCATCATGGTACTTGCCCAAGGCGCCTGTTTACCAAGTTTTCACTAGAGGGTGAATTATTTTTTTGCGTTACGTTTTTTCTTTTTTTCCTTTTTTTCTTGTTTTTTTTTCAATTTTTTTTTGTATTTTGACATTTTAGTCAAAAATGGACACATGATAGGGGATGAAAGAAGGACTCAAACATCTTTTTGTTTGGATAGTAGCCTTGAAAAAAATGGACCATGACCTTTAAAAGCATGCTCAAAGACGTTGGTAGGATAAGGACATGGAAAATAAGATGAAACTAAGGCGAGGATTTATGCAAATGATTGGATCAACGGGATCAAAGGATGGAAAATATGCATTGGATAATGGATAGGGTACTGGAAGAACTGTGCTTGAGTGGATAGAAATGTTGGCAAGATTGACATTGGCACACACCTTGAGGGGTCGTGGACTAATGGAGGAAAAATGGATCTCAGATTGTGAGATTTGGATGGAGGAATAGATTGGGATTTTGGGACATAAGAGCCCAAAATGGATGATGAAGGTGATGGAGGAATAGATTTGAGAGGTTTGGATGGAGGAATATTAATTTTGGATGCCAAGTTGGATTTATCTTTTTGTGCTTCAAGAAGCTGCTTAGGGATCCACATGGTTTTTGATTTTTCATGCTTTTGTGGTTCCTTGGAGTGCATTGCTTGCACAAGGGATTTAGGAACCCATATATATTTTGACTTTGCTTTATTTTGCTCAGTGGGCCTTTGTGGCCTTTTGGATATTTATTTTTCTTTATAGATCATATTGTTCTTTATTTTGACATGTCGATTATATTGGACCTGTTGATCCTCGAATACATGTGGATTTTTAGACTTATGACTTTTATACTTGGCATCCAAATTTCTTGGAGGGGGAAAGGAATGCATGGATGGATATGAATGAAATGGACTCCTTTTGGATTGATGAAATTTACTCAAGGATGTGTGCCTTTTCTGACCTTGCATAAAGGACGAAGGGATATAGGGACCTAAGATGGATGGAAAGTATGATGGGGAAGGTGTATGTTTTGATTTTGATGGAGGGATACCAACGTCTTGAGAGTGAGTTGTGTAGACATGACCCTTAAGATCTTCTTTGATATGGAGGGGTTCTTTCTCATGAAGGTCTACTCCTTTGCCTTTATGAATATCTTGACTTGTAGGATACTCTTTTCTTTGGGAAGAAGACGCGAGTCCATTATCAGGTGGATATGATATGAGAGAAATAATGAGATCTTGAAGTGGATCGGATTGCACCAAAGTGGAAGAACTCATTATGCATGTCGAGGGTTCATGAACATCTTTCACTAACACATTAGAATCATGAGGGGGATTAGGATCATGAGGGCGACTAGGATTGTGTAGTGGACATGGTTCAATGACAGGCTCTTCAAGAGATGGAATGGGAGAAATAATGGGATCATCAAAAGGAATGAGATCTTGGAGTGTATATGGAGCATTAAGACAAGGAGATGGAGGAACAAAAGGATCTTGTGGAGGATTTAAAGGAATAATTTGATCTTGACAAGGAGGAAGATCATTGGAATCCTCTTTAAAGGTGCTTTTCTCTTGACTTTCAATGGGATCATCATAAAGGATGGAACGGATATCTTGATCTTTCTTAGGAAGTGGAATGTCAATGGGATTTGAAAGGACATTTTGTTCATGAAATGGAAGGGGATCATTTGGGATTGGATGAACTGGGATATCTTGATCTTGCTCGGGGAATGGAGTGTCAATGGGATTTGAAAGGACATTGTGTTCTTAGATAGAATTGACAGGAATAAGTGAATCATTGTGAGTGTCTGGGGAAATGGGATCCTGGTCAACAATTGGATGGGATGATAATGTTTCAGGATCTTGAACTTGATCTATTTTAACACGCGTTTCTTTATGCTCTAAATTATCCTCTTGACATGAGGTTGGACTTTGGATATGCATGGGGGATTCTAACAAGGAATCAATTCTTTGGCATGAAGGAAATGCACTTTGAACATTTATGATGGATTCTGGCAAGGAATCAATGCTTGAACATGAGGAAGAGGGACTTCGAATGGGGTCCTCTGAAATAGGTAATGGCATTAAAGTGCATGGTGGCATTGGGTCTAGTATTTCTGAAACATGACAAGGATGTGCATCATGAATTGGATTACCTTGGCAATCAATTATGGATAGCCCTTGGATAATTTCATCCTTGGGTGTATTGTTTGATGAGGACAATATGGAAGGTTCTAGTGAAACTTCTAAAGGTGTAGGGATAGATGCCACTGGAGAGTCAATTTGTTTGTGGGGGGATGAGGCATTGCTAGAGATAATTGTATTATCTTGATCTTCCTCAAAGAACTCACTTGGTAATTTCCTTAAGAGCATTGCAATAAAGCCACCTTTCTTTCAAGGTTTTGACATAGTTGTATCTGGAATTTGAACTTGTTTGGCAAGGAGTTGGTTCTGATTTGGTGTCATGTTTTGATATTGGACTTGGTTCAATTGTTCTGACATGTTTGAAACTTGGGTTGGTGTGTGCTGCAACCTTTGTTTTTGAATGTTTGGTTGTGGTTGTTGACATTGATATTCCACCATTGGTTGAACCATTTGTTGACATTGTATAGTTGGTTGGACATATTGTTGAAATTGGACCATTGGTTGTGTTGGTTGTATATGTTGGACAATTGGTTGTGTCTGTTGGAAATGTTGGAACTGTTGAACCATTGGTTGCGATGGTTGAAAATGTGATTGATAGTAAACACCTTCTTGTTCTTGTTGTGGAGGCACATAATGTTGTTGTCTCTTTTCTTGAAATTGTTTCATCATCTCTATTTGTGAGAGGAGAGATGGTATGTCTGATCGTTCAATAAGAGATCTTACATCAATTGGCTCAATCTTTGGATTTCGACCTAGAAATTTTTGAAACATTTTGGACATTTGTGATCTATTCTTCTCAATGTTTTTCACTCTTTGTTCCAATATCTCCTCTTCTTGAGCTAGTTTCTCCTCTAGTTTTTGTATTTGGACATTTACATCATCATGATAAGTTTGATCCAAGTTCTGAGACATGTAGAGATTGGATTGACATGATTGATTTCTCAATTGTGATGACATGGCTTCGTAAGAAGGTTGAGACCTCATTTCAACAAACATATCACTATGCAATGCAACTAATGGGATTGACAAATGCAACCTAAAGGATGACAATGCAACTTAATGTTTTTGTTGTTTTTCAAGATTTTGACAAACTCATGAATGCAATTCTAAAAATGAGACCCTTAGGAAATTGAAATGATGTCTAGACCTCAAAGGACAAAAGGACCGAGTGACAATAGGACAAATTGACAATGTCTCACCTATATGCTTGGATACTAAGCTAGGTTTGACCAAATGACATTGATGACAAAAAGAAAAAAGTTTGATAAGGTCAAGACATCCTAACAATAACTTAGGGTTTATCAAAGATTTGCATTACTCAAGTATGACAAAACCTAGTTTTGACACTATATGCAAAGGGACAATTACTATGCAAATGACCCTAATATGATATGATAATGACCTGAACTTAATGAAGAGACCTAGGGTATGCAAATGTGACCTAATGTTATGAGGACAAGGATGCAAATGCAAATGTATGACAATGTCAACCTAAGGCAAAACCTAAGGTTGAATTATGAAATGGTATTACTCTAATGCAAGAGGACACATGCAAAATGGATGACCCTTATTGATATGCAAAGGAGTATGACCTAGGTGAAACTTAACCTTGGTACTTGTCAATGACTTTGCAAAATGAAAACCTAGGATGAACCTAAATCTAAGTGACATGAATGTTGAGACAAGATTTTGAAAAATGTTTGACAACCATGTTTGAAGGTTTTTTGAACTTTGTTGAATGAAATACTCTTGTATTTAACCTTGTTTTGAATCAATTTGTCTTGTTTTTTTTTTATGAAATGAGACACAACTCAACTTTTGACAAGCAAAGAAGACAAGATATTTCAACTTAGACTCAAAACAATCATGCTCATTCACACATTTCTTATGGATGGCAAGGGCAGTAGGTACTTGAGAGGTAGACTCATTATGAGATTCAAAGAGAATACATAGATGCTTGACCCCACAGGCTCCCCTCCATGGCACTCACTTCTCAGGGTAGCCAAGCATCAGTCCCCATGGAAATCTCCCCATGGCGAACTTAGTATCTCTTCCAAGTATCCGAACTTGTCCTTCTCAAGCAACTAGAAGGATTTTTGGCCTCTAAATACAAGGTGTTTAGTAAGGAGTTCTGTTAAGTATTACTCCTTGGTGTCACACAAGCATGATTGAGACATTAAGCCCACCAAGATACCAAACAAATGTAGTCGCGCAAGCATGATTTAAATGGTGAGGCCCTACTTAGATGTTGATATGAGAAAGAGTTCAAGGGTCATCACTTCCCAAGTAACTACAATTCCCACATAACCCTTCCTTCAAAGCTTTCACCCATCAGGTATTTATTTATAGTGAGTTAGAATGCCAAGATACTCTGGCTATGCTCACTTTGGGTCATTCCCTTCTCACGATTGTCACTTGCTTGCAAAAAATAGCAAATGGTCGGGAAGGCAGGCCCTCTAAAGGTAACAAACAATAAAAACATGAGAATGGTATCGAAGATCTGGATTTCTGATCACCCTAAGAAGGATGAGAGCATACTCTCCTACTCCAATGTCAAACTCGACAAGCAAAGTGAACACATGTTCATTCCATCCTACTTAGCAAACATACTAGGTGCCTAATTAAAAATCATAAACACAAAGTTTGGTTGGAATATAAGGCAACCTGCAAAATCACTAAGTTAGGAGTTTGATTTGTTTGGTCTTTGACTAGTGAACCTGCAAACAATTCATTAGTAGTTTGTGAAATAATTCTTTGTCAAGCGTTTCGCCACAAAGCCACCAATAATGTTAGAGAATCAAGAAAAATGAATCACCATCAAAATTAATCCATAAAAGTTGTGATTCTTTGTCCTCTTAGATTAATCTATGTGAAATTTATCAAATTTACCACCCTAGATTAATCTAGATAAAATTTGCATGAATGCATGATTAATTTGCCAAGCTAAATTAATCTAGATGAAGGTTGCATGATTTTGTTTTTGAAAATTTTGACCATTTACAGTAGCATAATTAAAAATGTCATAACTTCCTCAATATTATTCCAAATCACAAACCGTAAGATGATCTGGAAAGGTAAAAAAGTGATCTAATATACCCAGAAATCATTTATTTTAATTTTGCATGAAATGTTTTACGTGATAAATTAATTATGACTTTTTTTTTTAGAAGAAAAATCTGCAATTTCTCCACAAAAAAAAATCTGCAACTTCACAAAACATTCAAAAAAATATATTAGATCCAAGCATGTTCACATCGGGTTCACCAATTAATGTAGATAGGAAATGTGGAAATCATCACAAGCAATAGAAAATTGGACTAGTTCCATCACGAAAACTAAAATGCAGTGATAACAATCCTAAAAACATTCAATGAAAACATGAAGACAAGACATTCTAAATGAAATCTAAGCAAACCAAATGCAGATGTCTCCTTCATGTGGCTCCATTGTCCTTCTTTATCCTTCAAATTGCTTTGTTTTTTGGATCTCACCTACAAGTGCATACATATGAGATGAAAGCAAGATTGACAAGATAGCATGACAGCGTAAGGGTACTAGAATCGTGATTGATTCGGCCTTTTGATTGAAGAAATTCATCCAATTTAAAGAATTTGGAGAGAGATGAGACAAGAATTCGATGGATGAGATCGATTCAATCTAATGGTCGACATCGCATGCAAAGGGGAGTCTCTTGGGAAATTGCCATTTTGATGGCAAGTGGAAGATGAGTTAGAAGGACAATTCCATTTTCGACACTTGGTCGAAAATGGAAACTTTGCCTTTGAGAGAGGAGACAAGTGATTCACTTTTTAGAAAGTAAATCACTTAAGTGAAGACATTTGAGTGAGGTGGAAATTAATAATTAATAATTATTAATTTCACTCATAAAATCAAATTAGCCAATTAATATTAAAAAAAATTAATTGTGACATGGACAAAAATATGGTGAATAATTAAATATATATTTATTTATTCAAAAAGGGACATGTTAGTAAGAAAGGGGATTAATTAATTATTTAATTAATTAACCTAGGGGAAATGGTTTGAATAAAATTAAGATACCAACCCTAATGATGAATTAAGTCCCAATAGTGATGATTGATTGGCTAATAATTGATGAAAATTAATGACAATTGACTAAATTTGACAACAAAATAGGACACAGGATCGAAAAAGACCCAAAATTGATAATGATTTTTATAAGAGATTAATAAGATTGATTGATAATGACTTGATAATATTAATTGATATTGAGGTTGATAATTAATGACTAATTAATTATCAACAATGAGGGAATTAAGTCTAATTGTCAAGATGATACCAATTCGAATGATTTAAAAAATGCCAATTATAATGATTTAGGACCAAATGTGATTGAACAAAATTGATGAGGGTTGGATTTGAAATGAATTGAAACCAGAGGAATGACACAATGCCAACATATGATGAAAATCAAATGTGACATAGAAGACATGCTAAGAATTAGGTTAGCAATGTAAGAGTGATGACCAATTTTGAGTGACTACAATAATGATAAGTATTGAAGGTTAAAAAAAATTAATTTTACATATCAAACAAAAGTGTACCAGATCCTGAGATGCTCCTCCAGTGCAAGGAGGAGGGTTCGCCATTGACGAAATAGGTATGGATATTTCCTGTATGAAAAAACTATAAGATTATAATATATCACAATTTCACATGTACGCGTGCATATAATCATGAAATCAAGAAAATAAAGTAGAGATACATACCTCTGCCCTCTCTTGATCCACAGGTGAATCAGGTGCATTCAACAAATCCACAAAGCTCAATGGCCATTGTACATGTAAAATAGACAAAAAACACTAATCAATCTTCAAACCCCAACTAATACTTGTTTTCAACATTTTCAAACAATTGTACAACTAAAAATGTGTTCAATTGCCTTCTTCACATGTTTTGGCGTCTCTGAGGAATTCTTTTTCTTAGGATGAGCCCTAGAGGTGGAGGGGGTACCCTAAAAACACAAAATTAACATGAGATATTAGTACAAATAATAAATTAAACATAATTTTAAAAATCTAAAATGAAATGACTTGCATATTCTATCAAAACAATACATAAAAAGAGTTGTACAAAATATGATACTGTATAGCCTTGTAGGCCAAAATCGATCGCTAAGAGCGTGATGTCATCAATCTGGGACATTTCATCCCCTATCAACACCTACAAACTAGAAATTGGACCAAGCATTAAAGATAGTTAGTATATCTTGTATTTTTTTGAATTCAAAGTGTACTATTCTATTTTCACATGCTACAAAATTTATACCTCAGGCATCGAAGTTGCACCTACAGTAACTGGGGGAGGTGTATGGGATACCGCTGCTGCATCCAGAAATGCATATTATTTGTCTCAATTCAAATCAATGTATAAATGAAAATTTATTTATGTAATTACAAATTTAAAGTGACTGATAAATAAAATGTTATGAATTCAAATCAACACAACTGTGTCTATGGCTCATGGGCAAACACCACGTCCATCAACTCATCTGTCAGTGTGATATCCTCAACCGTGTGAGCCTAACATCAACAACCACAAATCGTGCACATATGATATGAGTATCCATCTGTACAACTACATCATCTATCCCCGAGAATATCCCCGAGCAACTGACACACATATGCTCGATGGGCTCTCTGTCACCCTCTAACGACTCATCATCCAATACAATAGGGTGTGCTAATGACGTCCCATGTTGGATGATGGCACCAGTCAATGTTGTGGCTGCCTAAGAGTCTATAGCTCCATCGACTCTTTCATCTCTAATGGGACAACCTGATGCACCTTGGGTTGGGGTGCTAGGGGCTGGCGACTCTCCACAGCTAATCCCCTATGGGCTCCAGGTCTATTTTGGGTAGTGCCACCACCTCTACCATGAAACTCTCTCATGTCAAAATAGTTTGGATGCACATTGAGCACAAACTCACAATATATTTTTGTCAAAAAATATAATAGCACCTCATAATTATTACAAGGTGGATCATCAAAGACCATCCACCACCTCTGCCAAAAAAGATTCTTCATCTGTACATTGGTACACCAATGTATGGGAAACCTCTTTGCATTAAGAGGTAATGACTAACCAATTTTGGGATCAACAAAAAGGGCACATATTTGTTGTTTAGAAATATTTTTGTTTTTTACTCCATCATATGATAACCCATTGGCATAGAATTGACGACACCTATCCCTAAAGCTTCCCCATTTGGTAATTTCTGTGGAAATAGCTATGGCACCACTAGCTAATGTTTCTAGGCTAGTGGTGAGGGATTGATGATGGTCAAGTTCAGAAGTATTCAAATTTGCAATCAGTCTATTGATTTTAGACATATTTTGTCCTAACCGATTAATTAATTCTTCTTGTGTTTCAACTATGCGGTCAAAAGGAGGAATTGGGGGCTGTTCTTGTGTATTTTCAGGAGGTGCATTTGGTTGTTCTTATGGGTTTTCAGGAGGTGCATTTGGTTGTTCTTATTTTGGATTAGAAGAATCTGGTTTTTGAAACAAAAAATGAAAAAACCTAATCAAAATTAATGAAATTAAATTCAAAATGTAAAACAAATTGCATAAACCGGAAAGAAAGACAAAAATAAACAAAAACTAACCTTGATCCATAGCTTGGAGGACAAATCTAGCACCCCATTCGTCATTTAGGAGAGGAAATGGGAAAAAAATAAAGTTAAAAACGCGCTATTCACGGGTAAATGAGACCTAGTTTTTTTTTTTTAACTTTTTTTACCAAGCACAACGTATGCGGTTTTATTTGGATTATTAGCGCGTACGTGCTCATTTTCCTATGAGCAGGACGTACATGCTCAATTTCCTAGGAGTAGCACCTACGCACTCATTTTCCTAAAAGAAGTGCGTACGCACTACCTTTTCTAGGCTCGGGAAGAACAAACCTAAGCGCGTACGCAGGAATTTCAAATTTTAAAACCGCGTACACGCTGCTTGTTTTTCCAATTTTTTTGGATGGTGTCCACTTTTCTGACCACCATCTTTGCGCACATACCCACATAACCAATCTACATGCTCCAATGGCGTGTTAAATTAGGCATTGATGGTGTAAAATAGTGATGTTGTTCTAAGAAATCAGTCTCAGGAAGTTAATGAACAACAATCTGTACCCATAGAACAAGGTAGTCCTGATGTTACTTTGATGAATTGGCAAGGTGAGGATTTCTGTGGGGTTAATCAATCATATATCCCTATAGTAGCCAACACAAGATCCAAGAAAAGGGATATCGACATGGGGCAGCAGACTAATAAGAATAATGATCAGCCTTTCTCAAGTACCCAAGCTTAGGCAGGGTCTTTCTCTACTCAAAATACACAGATTCTTCAGAGATCACAGCTTGCGATGACCAAAGATCAGCCAAAAATCTAACCTCAGTCAATACAAATGCAAAAGGTCATTTTTGTTACTAAGGGACAATAGAAGGTTAGTATGACTGATTTTAATATTTTGGATCAGTTGAAGAAAACTGATGTTAGCATGTCAATGTGGGATTCACTATCTCTACCTAGGAAAAAAGATTTGTTACATGATGCTTTGTCTAACCTTTCCTTGATTTCCTAGCCATCTAATCAGCAAGCTTCAAAGGTTGTTCTTACCAATAAGCCTCATCAGAAGAGTGAACAAGAGTCTCAATATCTAAGGTAAACAAACTACCTCCCTTTTATGTCAATCTAATCATTGGCCAGCACCTAGTGCATAACTGCATGATAGATTCAGGTGCAAGTAGCTCAATAATGCCCAAGCAGTTGGTTGACCAATTAGTATTGACTTATGAGCCATTGAAAAAGGATGTAGTGCAGTTAGATGGGACTATTGTAAATATTGTAGGAGTCATTAAAATTTGATTCTAACACTCCATGCTTACCCCAATTTTTCTATTTCACAAGATGTTTATGTGATAGACCCGCAACCCTACTTTGCAATTTTCTTATCAAGAGACTTTACAACCAAATTAGGGGGTTATTTGTCATATGACTGGACACATGTTTTTTGGGACTAGGTATGGAACTAAAGTTACTATTATATCAGAAGCTTTAGCTAATGATCACATAGAACCCTATGTCCCTAGTGCTGTTAATGCCAATTTGACCATTCATGAGAAAGATGACCAACCCATTTCACGTGATCCAAACACCCCTATTGATGGTATTCCTAACATTATTCTGGATGAATGGGCAGCTGAGAATCTTGAGGAAGATCCTTTTAAAAATATGGATGAGGTAAACCTTGGAGTCTATATGTTTCATGAACAAGGTTCTGTTGTCCCAAATTTGATGAAGGATGTTGGACAACAAGATAATCAACATCAAAATAGAGCTTGGGTCAAGAAGTAAGAATGGTGTTGGTGGTGGTTGCATGTTGATTTCCTCTATTGATGATAAGTATTATGTAGCTTTCAGGTTTTCTTTTAGCTACACCAATAATATAGCTGAGTATGAGGCCTTAATTCATGGTCTACAATGGGAAAAGAAGAGAGGAATCAATTGTTTGTAGGTTTATGGTGACAGTGAACTGGTTGTCAACCAAGTAAGAGGTCTTCATACCACTAAGAATGATCTTTTAAAATCTTATAAACATAGGGTATGGGATCTTATTGAAGATTTCCAAGCTTTCAATCTACTGTCTATTCCTAGAAATCTTAATAAGCATGTTGATAGACTTGCTACAATAGGAGCACAGTATGATATTCCAAGTGATATTAGCAATATTAATGAATATCAATATGTAAAAGTGATTGTTAGGTCTTCCATTCCTAACAATTCTGATCACTGGCAAGTTTTTGATAGTGATAAGAAGATTATTAACTTTTTGAGGGAAGAGGCAGAGTTTTCAAATACCAACCAAGAGAAGCTTAAGCAATAGTATGATGATTAGGTCATAAAGCTGAAAACAAACAAGCTAACTAAGGGTTTGGTCACATTGGAGTCAATTTTCAATGAGGATGATCAAGTGAAAAAAGAAAAATCCAGTTTGCAAATCAAGGAGGAACATTATGAAAATGTTGACATTTTCAAGGATAAGATGTTAAAGCTTGGCAAGGTGTGTACTTTAGAGGAAAGGCATGCATTTGTTTTACTATGCCAAGAGTTTAGTGATATATTTGCTTAGCAATATTCTGATTTAAAAGGCTTCGACCCTAGTATTTCCCAACATACCATAGAGCTCGAGCCAAATGCTAAACCTGTGAGGCAAAAATAGAGGCCTCTTAATCCAAGGCTTAAGCTGCTTATGGTCAAATAACTTAATAAACTCATTCAGAGCAGCATCATTTTTCCTATTAAACACACCTCTTGGATGTCAAACCTTGTCCCAGTTAGGAAAAAGAATGATGAAATCAGACTTTGTGTTGATTTTTGAGATCTCAATAGAGCCTCATTGAAGTATAGATATCCACTGCCCTCTATGGAGCAAATTCTGCAAGTTGTTGGAGGTTCTGAGAGATTCTCCTTGCTATATGGTTTTTCAAGTTATAACCAAGCTTTAGTGAAGGATGAAGATCAATTTAAGACAACATTTACAACTAAATAGGACACTATGGCATATAAAAAGATGCCATTTGGTTTGTCAAATGTTGGTGCCACTTTTCACTGTGCTATGGATATGGCATTTCATGGTTTGATTTATAAATTTGTACTTGTTTATTTGGATGATATCACTGTTTATTCTAGAGATTCAGTTGAACACCTAGCTCACCTAAAGAAAATTTTTGAGAGGTGTAGAGATTATGGTATATCTCTTAACCCAAAGAAATATGTGTTTTCTATTCATGATGGTAATCTCCTGGGCTATGTGGTGTCAAAAGAGGGTATTACTATTGATCCGGAGAGGGTAAGTGTTATTCTTTCCTTACCTCTACCAGTACACAAGAAGGGCTTGCAAAGCTTCTTGGGTAGGATTAATTTTGTTAGGAGGTTTATTCCAGATATTGCAGAATTATTAAAACCTCTAACTTCTATATTGAAAAAAGATATTCCTTTCAGGTGGTCTAAGGATGGGAGGGGGAATTTTGAGCTTATAAAAGAGGCACTTGCAGCTGCTCCTACTTTGCTAAACCCAAATTTCTTAAAAGAAATTATTTTGTATGCTTATGGCAGTATTGATAGCATCTCAGCTATGTTGGTTCAAGAAATGAGCATGGTTTGGAGCAGCCTTTGGCCTTTTTCAGTCAAGGCCTTAAGGATTATGAGGAGAAATATTCTTTTGTTGAAAAACATGTTCTTGTTGTTGTTAGGAGTTTGAAAAAGTTTAAGTATATGCTATCTAACAATAGGATTAAGTTGATGGTTGCTCACCCCTCAGTTAAAGAGTTTTTACTCATCAAAGACTTAAATGATAAGAGGGCTGGTTGGGTGACTAAGGTGATGGAATTTGATGTTGATATTAAGGTCGCCAAGCTAGTTAGAGGTAAGGGACTATGTGAGCAGCTTGTTGATCACACAAATAGTAGTGAAGAGGATGAGGAGAAGGCTGTTTTGGCCCTCCAAGACGAAGAACAAGTAGCTATTCATGTTCCTCCTATTAGTTGGGTACAAGAGATGACTCATTTCTTGCTGACCGGTGAGTGTCCTCATGGATTTAGTAAGTCAAGAAGAAGGTGTAGTCACATAAATCTGTCCACTTAATTAAATGAATACTTAGTATTTATTTGATTATTTAACCATCAATTAATGAATTAAGTAAATTAATATTTAATTAATTCATCTTAACCCTCTTCTCCTATTAATTAAATAAATTATTCAATTTATTTGATTTAATTCACTTAACCAAATTTAGACCTGATGCCCTCCTAAATGGCACAAGATTAGTCTAAGATCAATCAACACAAAACACACAAAACATTAGTGTTAGTCAATCGAAAACTAATCTAAAAAGGCATACCAAAAGAGAGACTATAAGCATGCAAGCATATTTAACTATCAAAGCAAACATGATGAGGCATCTCCGAATACCTCCTAACATACTCTTAGTTCCTTCTCCCTTGTTCCTCTCCTCTCCAAGTTCCAAAATAGTGTAGCTCTCAGCAACTTTTTGCACTATGGATGCTTATGGAGGATTGAGATTTATAGAATAGCTCTAAATATGAAATGAAAAGCTATTTTAATGCTAAAATGAAGTATTTTAACCAAAAAGACAAGATTTAGTTATGCTATGCTAAAATGCTCTCTAAAATGGCTATAGTCTAAATGCTTACAAGTTTTCAGGATCTGGATTATGAAGGAATGGGCTCTATTTATAGGAAAAATGGAGCAATGGATGGCCAGGATTGAATGGTTTAATCAAGGGTCAAGCTTGAAAGTTGGGAATCCATGTGCACAATTGGCACCAATAAAATAGTGACAAGTGTCAACACAGGATTGGGTTGAAAGAAGAGGTTGGAGGCATTAAAGGCCTGAGAAGACCTCATGGTTATCTAAAGGCTAAGGGTCAAGCCTAAATTAGGATTACCCACTGGATTAGGAGTTAATCCAAGGATAAACCTTTGTGCAAATGATTAAGAGATAATCATGGTCAAAGTATTAAATGCTTGATGAGACCTTTGTGGTTGGATAGAGGTTGAGTCAAACAAATGTTTTAACCATGTGGGAGGGTTGAATTAACCATTAATGGTTATTGGAGACTTTGGGGAATTAAGTGGTTGAAAGTTGGAAGCCTTTAATGGTTTTCAAAGACTTTGGGGTTTTTGGTGGTTGAAGGTTGAAAACCTTCAATGGTTATCCAAGACTTTGGGCCATTTGAGAAGTGACTCCATTTTGCTTAGGAATGTGACAATATTTAGGGGATGGATTAGGCTAATTAGGAAGGGGTTAGAAGAATCTAGAAGGGGATTAGATTTTGCAAGTGGATTTGGTGGGTGAGGGAAAATAGGATTTTATTAAAATAAAAATTCATTTATTTCAAATATGTGTGCAAGTTGCATTTGTAGGAAAATGCAAGTGGGGGAAGTTTTTAAAATGATTTAAATAAATGTTAATTTATTTAAAAGAGGAATAGGGGGATTTTAATTAAATAAATTGATTTTATTTATTTAATTGATTTGTATTTGGTTTAATAATTTAATTAAAATAAATTGAATAATTTATTTAATTAATAGAAGAATGTTTGGGGATGAATTAATTAAATATTAATTTAATTAACTGGTGGCTAGTGGATTTTTAATCAAATAAATACGAAATATTCATTTAATTAAAATGGACAGATTTATGTGACTACATTTGCCCCTCTTTGAGACGGTGCAGTTTATCGCATCGTTTCAAAGAAAGAAAAACTGGTGTGAAGAAATGCTCCATTAAAATGTTAATTTAATGGGTGGTATGCCCCCTCGAGAGATGGGCCGAAAAATTTTGAAAAATCGGGCGATCTCTCGAAAAAGAATGAAAATTGGCAGGGTGGTGGAATAGAAGAAATTAGGTATACTGGGGAAAAATAGAAGAAATTGGGGGAAACATGGAGAAATGGGGGGCTCGGGAAGTTCACGGGGACCACGGCGATGAGCAGGGCGAAGTTACGGTGACGTCGGGGGGTATAAATGGGGTGAAAGGGGTGAAAATAGGATCATTTGTGACCACGACCAGTTGAAAACTATAGCTCTGACAGTGACATTTGGAAGAGCAAGGAGGAGCGACGATGCCGTTTCCGATCACCGAGCACCGATTTGAGCGAGTCCGCCGGTACCAGCGCCCAACCGACTATGGACCAGCGGTACGCAAATTCGAAAACTCACTTTTCATGCATTTTTAATACGTTTTTAGCTGAGTCCAAGTCAAGTCGGAGCAAGAGCGCTGGAACTAGGTTTTTAGCGCTTTTGCTCCATGAATTAGCGCTATTGTGCCGCAATAGCGCTTTTGTAGGTTAGTTTTAGCGCTTTTGAGTTTATTTAGCGCTTTTGTAGGCAAGTTTGAGCGCTTTTGATAAATTAGCACTACGGTAGGGTCAATTGAGCGCTATTGATGTGTAGTAGCGCTATTGCATAGCGGTTTTAGCGCTTTTGATTAATTAGCGCTATGGCGTAGTTAATTGAGCGCTATTGCCAGGAATAGCGCTATGGTGTAGCTGTTTGAGCGCTTTTGTTTTGGTAGCGCTATTGTAGGTCTTGTTGAGCGCTATTGATGTTGTTGTAGCGCTATTGTTCCGAATGAGCGCTTTTGTAGGTTAAATAGCGCTTTTGCTTTAGGATAACAAGATGCCCCAGTTTCAGACAAAATAAAACTCCGGATGCCTAACGATTGATGGATGGTGAGGTGAAGTGGGAGTTGTTTTGAACCATAGCAGCCCGATGAGACTTAGGTCATTTGTTAGGAGAAATGCCTGTTGAAGTCTAGGCGGCCATGATTGCTTACTTGTTGAGACTCGAAGATACTTGATCAAAGTATCTGATGATAGTCTAGGTTTAAACTTAAGAAAGTTTGATAACAAAACAACTGATGGTGGTTTGATGAATGTTTATGTGCAGGAGGATCTACGCGTGTTGCAGTTACGCGAGCGCCACCCCGCGACACAGGGGTTGCGAGATCGTTTGACTCAGATCGAGATAGATTGTATTGCGGCTACTGGGCTCTATGAGGTGATGCATATGCCCGTGATTCGGATGAATCACGGTCTGATTACAGCATTAGCAGAGCGATGGCACAGTGAGACATGCACGTTCCATCTGGCTCAGGGCGAGATGACGGTGACTTTGGAGGACGTGTGGCATATTCTTCGGATTCCGATTCGAGGGCAGCTGGTGACATATGATCGATCTTGGGGGACGGTGTCCTGTCAGCGGATATTTGATGAGGATGTATACATCGATGATGGCTCGATCGCATGGGAGGATATAGCGGCACTATATGAGCCCCTTCCAGTAGTATTGGCAGGGATCGTGGGAGGACTTCTGTGTCCAGACAGGCGGTCACATGGATTGGCGGTCGGATGGGGACAAGTGATTGAGATGATGGTGACAGAGGGGACCCGATATGCCTGGGGGTCGTGCGTGCTAGTGCACATGTACCAGGAGTTACACGAGGTAGTGTACCGGGGGAGAGGTTCGCTTGCAGTAGGCATGACGCTGCTGCATGTGTGGGCATGGGAGCATCTACCAGTGACTCGACCAGTGAGTCTGAGATTCCGAGCCGTGGACCAGCCCTATATGTTCATGTATAGTGGTATGATGAGCCAGCCCCACTTGGGGAAGCTAGAGTGGTGGCGGCGAGCATTAGATGATTTGGATGCAGTGATCTGGCAGCCATACTTGGAGTGTGAGCCATGGGAGGATGATGCAGAGGCACTTTCGTATTGCTTTATGACCCGATTCCTCATTGGGAGGACCTCTTATCACGTAGAGAGACAGGTGCCAGGACGGGTTATGAGGCAGTTTGGACGGCAGCAGGGACTACCGAGCGGATCGGGAGAGTATGCTCGAGTGATTCGAGAGCGGTATGCATGGGGTCCAGTGCTACCGTATGATCAGGCACTAGCAGAGTTTCGGACACTGCAGGCGAGGCCATGGGATCTACGACCGAGGGTCGTTGATGCAGGGGTTACAGCAGAGTATACACAGTATCGGGCGGCGCACCCGATTCGACGGATATCAGACCCAGCTGAGCCGATCCCAGCGTTTGAGGATGAGAGGGGACGAGGACGGAGAGGAGGAGGTCGAGGAGGAGGAGGAGGAGGAGGAGATGGTGGTGGTGGAGGAGGTGGAGTAGGGATGGGGATGCCGAGACAGCGGAGAGGGAGAGGTGGACTACCTCTGCAGATATCACAGGGACCGTTGATGCAGGGAGGAGTGCAGCTGAGTGGGAGGGGGATGGAGAGAGAGATCCCGATGGATACAGGTGCAGGAGAGGGTGGTGCAGGGGAGTGTGGTGCAAGGGAGGGACCTAGTGGAGGGGGTGATACAGGTGCAGCAGCCATGGATATAGGGGAGTGTGGTGCAGGGGATCTGCGGGAGCATATGATAGGTTATTTGCAGACCCGGGTAGAGAGATTAGAGGCGGAGGTAGCAGCTAGAGATGTGCAGCTATTTGCACGTGAGTCAGAGCTGACAGTGGTGCTGCGGGAGAGAGATACTGCGGTGGAGAGATTGGCAGAGCTGCAGGAGAGAGTGCGGACTGGTGCACAGGGGCCTTCAGGAGAGGTTATGAGGGAGATACGGCGAGCACAGGCGGAGATAGAGTACTGGCGGGGCTTATATGAGCAGGTGGTACCGATTAGCCAGTGAGCTCTCAGTTACTCACAGATGCGGCAGGCCAGATTCGAGCGATCACAGAGGATGCAGAGCAGTGGGGGAGTGATGGGTCCTTTGCGGCAGGATAGATCAGGAGATGCAGGAGGGAGTGGGGGTTCGATGAGGCCTCCACAGAGAGATGGATCAGGTGGTGCCGGTACCAGCGGTGGAGTAGGTAGGGGTGGGGCAGGTACAGCATCTGGCTAGAGCGGCATCTGAGAGAGCATTTTTGCATACATGTGTTGTATCATTGTCTATGTTTTGGACTGTATCTTGGATGGCTCTTGGTAGCCGATTTTTGTAGACTTCATTGTACTCTGATATATGAGTTGATATATATGAGGAGATCCCATTTTGTGATGATATGCATGTGATGATGTATGGATTTTTATGCATGTTTGTGATTTTATTGCTTAGATGGATATGTGTACATGTATGCATTTGATGAGATGTTTCTTTTATGCATGTTTTTATGTATGATGTTGTATATTGACATATGAATGCAGGTTTATATGTTTATGATGTATATGATTGGTGATGTAATGCTTTATGTATGAACAGGATTTGATGATGTTTCCTATTGGCAATGTATTGATGAGATGATTTATGTGATGATGTCAATGCAATGGTTAGATGAATGATTTTATGTATGGATATGCATCTAGATGTGTTTAGATGAATGTAATATGGATAAACAAAAGGTAAAGTTCAAATGTTTATATGATGATGCCGAAATGAATGCAGATGGATAAACAAATGTAAAGTACAAGTGTTTATTTATGATAATGTGTTTTAAATGAATGCATATGTAAAAGGGATACATCAGATGGTATAAACCAATGTTTTGTAAAAAAATGGTGTTATGAATCTAAAATGCATTAAATATGAAAGTGGGATGATACTATAACTAATATTCGTAATAACTGTACCTTAATACAATTAAAAAGAGGATAATGAATGCGATGTGAAATGAATTCTAAAATGAACATAATAAGAGGCTTATTAATGAATGAATGCATCTTTTATCTATAAAGAAATGAATGCAAAGGATAAATGATGAAAAGTTTAATAAAATGATAATGGATAATTGATATAAGATGAATTCTTATTAAATGATTTAATACAATCAAAGACAATTTAATCCCATGAATGGATCTAATTATTTATGATTGATGAAAATGATTGTTAAATGATTTTAATGAAAACTAATGTCAACAATGAACTATATGCAATTTTTAAGTTTTTAACATGACATAAATGGACGTAATGCAAGATGCACCTAAATGTAATGATGATATGATCATGAAGAATGCAAGATCTTGTAAGACTTTGCATGATGCATTGATGATGTATCAGAGTACTCGGTCGTGATTGTATCCAAGACCAGTTTTTAGTAGTCATTTTTGCATGTAAAAGCCTACATATGAATGGATGGGTGATATGCAACAGAATGCAATATATAAACAGATGAGGTGAAATGACGATCCATAGTGCTCTATTTTCATCATTGAGCTTTAAAATGTTGGAAGAGAATACAAGCATCTTGACATAATGATTCCAGATGACCTGAGTATTTCTTTCATGGATTTTAATATAGCAAGTTAATACAAACGACTTGATATAAGGGTCAAGTCGACCAGAGTATTGCTTGCGGAACAGACAAGGATTATCTCCTTTCGTGCATGACTTGGATCGTTCTCCTTGATCTTAGGCTGATCATATCCTGAGACAAGTGCATACCGTACTAAAAAGTAAAACCTTTATCCAATTTGGAGGAAGAGGAACCAAAGGATGAGCATTGTACCTGCAACCAAACAGCATATTTACATAAAGAATAAAGAATAAGGATCCTTGGTAATGGCTCATGCTCATATGGTCGAGGTATACGCTGTAGTCAGCAAGCCGTAGTGATCTATGACTGCATTTTGTATAGGATTACGTAGCTTAGTGAACTTCCCACGTAGACACCATTAGTACATGCCCCAGAACTTCATCGGAAATGATGTGCAAACAAAACAAAACAATGCTGAAAAGATCCCGATACAGATAAACAAACGATTGTACTGACAAATCAATCAAGTATTTGATAGCTTAACATAATTTTCTTGTCAAAGAAAATGTCATCTTGTCTTTGTTTTGGTAAGGAAGGATACATCCTTGGTTAAAGACAGGTTTGGATTGTTGATGTCGATTGTTTTGGTTTGATTGGTAAATGGTCATTGTGTGAGTAGTTTGTCAATGTTTGTTTTGCATCTGATCGGATGAATATGTACAAGGTGTTGTCATGTTTTTTGGATTTTGTGTAATAGTTTTTGAATGTTTTTGGATTTTGTGAGTCATTTTTGAATGTTTGTTTTTTTTTTTTGTTTTTTTTTTTTTTGGATTTTGTGAGTCATTTTTTTTTGAATGTTTTTTGGATTTTGTGAGTCATTTTTTGAATGTTTTTGGATTTTGTGAGTCATTTTTTGAATGTTTTTGGATTTTGTGAGTCATTTTTTGAGTGTTTTTAGATTTTGTGTTGAGACATTTTTTTGAATGTTTTTAGATTTTGTGTTGAGACATTTTTGAATGTTTTTAGATTTTGTGTTGAGACATTTTTGAATGTTTTTGGTATTTTCTGATGATTGCCTGAATGAAGAGCGTAATGATATATAAGACAATGTAGAATCCACTTTCATTACGAGGGTAAGGGTATTGCCCCCAGTTTGTAGACCTGACTATGAAAAGGTGGGATGCTAGACGCATGGAGTACTTTCTTAATTGCAGATCAAATAACAAGCCATGGTTGGGATGGATGGATGTATGTGTGCATGAATGTGATCGCAACAAGCTTTGAAAGATAATGGAGCTATTGCCTTTACGAGTGGCGCCTGTTTGCCAGGTTTTCACCATCGCACTTACCCAAGGTGCCACCGGAGTGGTTGTTCACCGTTTGGATGCATGATTTTTCTTTACTTTTTTGAATGTTTTTGTATTTTCTTCAGGACATTTTCTGAATGTTTTTGGTATTTTTCTGATATGTAGGGGAGCCTGATGCCTTGTACACCTTAGGTATAAAACCTTTTGAGGTGCATGCTATTGATTGGATCTGCGAGCGGTTCTCCTTCTGGTGTAGCCAACTGATATGCCCCGGACCCAAATACAGTAGTGACAACATATGGGCCCAACCAGTTTGATTCAAACTTGCCTTGATGTTCTCTGTTTGGTTGGTTGCGAGGATTTTCTCGAAGAACAAGATCACCTACCTCAAATGTACGAGATCTAATTCGGTGATTGTAACTTCTACTCATGCGCTGCTGATAGGCTTTGAGGTGATTGTATGCAGCTTGTCGTTTCTCATCAAGTAACTCTAAGTCCTGAAGGCGTGAGACTCTGTATGCTTCGTCATCAATGAGATTGTGCAAGGAAACCCGTAGTGACGGTATCTCGACCTCAATAGGTAAGATAGCTTCTGCACCATAGACCAATGAATAAGGAGTTGCACCTGTAGGGGTTCGAATGCTAGTTCGATATGCCCATAGCGCTGGATTTAGTTGAACATGCCAATCACGGCCGGCATCATTGACTGTCTTCTTTAGGATTCTCAATATGTTTTTATTAGATGCTTCGGCCTGACCATTGCCTTGTGGGTAATAGGGAGTGGAAAAGCGGTGTTGGATATGAAATTTCTCACAAAGTTCGCGGACATCCTGATTTTTGAAAGGGAGACCGTTATCTGTGATAATAGATATGGGTACACCATACCGGCAGATGATGTAGTTGAGGATGAATGAGGCGATCTGCTTGCCGGTGACTTGGGTAAGTGGAACAGCTTCGATCCACTTGGTGAAATATTCAGTGGCGGTAATAATGAATTTATGGCCATTGGATGAAGATGGATGGATTTTACCCACAAGGTCAAGGCCCCATTGACAAAAAGGCCATGGTGTTGTGATTGGTTGCAGTTCCTGTGCTGGTGCATGTATTAGGTCGCCATGAACTTGACATTTTTTGCACTTCCTGACAAAGTAGTAGGAATCCTTTTCCATAGATGGCCAATAGTATCCAGCTCGCATGATCTTCTTGGCTAGTGATGGACCACTTGAGTGAGTCCCACAAATTCCTTCATGTACCTCTTCCAAAGCCTTTGTTATCTCATCTTGTTCCAGACATCGAAGGAGAGTACCATCAAGACTACGTCGGTATAGGGTTTCGGCAATAATGGTATATCGAGCAGTTTGGCGAATGAAGGTTTTTCGTTGGTTATTCGATTGGTTGGGAGGAAGGGTGTGATCGCGAAGATAGGTGTAGAACTCACCGTACCATGGGGATTCGGAACCGACAAGGTGACATATCATTTCGGATTCGGGGATATCATAAGCGGGAATCCAAAGCTGTTCTACCAAGAACTCGTAGCGTGTTGAATTCTGTGGAAGATCTAGTAGAGATGCGATGGTAGCCATAGCGTCAGCAGCTCGATTCTGATCTCTTGGTATCTGCTCAAAAGTAATAGTAGTGAATGATGTCTTTAAACTGTCCACCATTTGTTTGTATGGCATGAGTTTATCATCCTTGGTCTGATACTCATCTGTTGCTTGTCGAATGACTAGTTGGGAATTGCCATATACTTGCAATTCTTTTAATTTCCATTGTATGGCTAGCCTGAGTCCTGTGATCAAAGCCTCATATTCTGCTATGTTGTTTGTGCATGGAAATGTGAGCCTGTAAGACTTCGGGATGCTATCACCTTGAGGTGTGATAAACAGAATACCTGCCCCCGAGCCATGCCTAGTGTATGAACCATCAAAATATAGTTTCCATGGTTGTACTTCTGTGATCATGAATATCTCTTCATCTAGAAAATTGGAAATGAGGGGATGATCGCCTATGAGAGGTGCATCGGCCAACTGATCTGCAATGACCTGCCCTTTGATAGCTTTACGGTCCACATACTCGATGTCGAATTCACTTAGAATCATTACCCATTTGGCCAAACGACCTGTCAATGCTGCTTTGCTGAGTAAATACTTGAGTGGATCAATCTTTGCAATGAGTTGTACCTTGTGTGTTAACAGATAGTGCCTCAATTTAGTGGCTGCCAAGATTACTGCTAGGCAAGCTCGCTCAATAGGTGTGTAATTGAGTTCATAGCCAACCAGTGTGCGAGAGATGTAGTAAACAGCACACTCTTTACCTTCTGCATTATGTTGTGCTAGTAGTACACCCAATGCTGTACTTGTTGCTGAGATATAGAGCAATAATGGTCTACTTGGATCTGGTGGCATCAACAATGGTGGATTCATGAGATAGTCTTTGAGTGACTGAAATGCTTGCTGGCATTTGTCATCCCACTGAAAGCGGATGTTCTTGTGTAGCAGGTGTGTGAATGGGTGACACTTATCGGCTAATTGTGCAATGAATCTGCGGATGGATTGAAGCCGTCCTTGTAGTGTCCTTAGCTGACTGATATTCCGTGGAGGTGGCATGTCCATTATTGCCTTAACCTTTGCTGGGTCGACCTCAATACCTTTGCTTGAGATAATGTATCCTAGAAGCTTCCCGGAGGTCACTCCAAAGACACATTTCTTTGGGTTGAGTCGAACATGATATTGTTCCAGTCTATCAAAGATTTGATCTAAGATATGGAGATGTCCTTCTCTTGTGAGTGATTTTGCTAGTAAATCATCCACATAATCTTCCATCATAGTATGCATCATACCATGGAAGATGGTGGTCATTGCTCTTTGATAGGTCGCTCCTGCATTCTTTAGACCAAAAGGCATTACATTCCAGCAGTATGTGCCCCATGGACATGTGAAGGTTGTCTTATGTTGGTCCTCTGGTGCGATTTTTATTTGATTGTATCCTGAAAAGCCATCCATGAGTGAAAGCATGGCATGTCCTGCTGTCAAATCTACTATGATGTCGATATTTGGTAGAGGGAAGTCATCCTTAGGACATGCCTTATTTAGATCTCTGAAGTCTGTACAAATGCGGATGCCCCCTTTTGGTTTGCCAACTGGTACAATGTTGGAGATCCATTCTGCATAATCAATTGGTCTAATGAAACCAACATCCAGGAGTTTCTTGAGTTCAGTTTTGACTAGCACGGCAATCTGAGGATGCATCTTACGAAGCTTCTGCTTGATAGGTTTGGCTCCTTTTGCTACTGTGAGATGATGCATGACTAAATCAGGATCAAGCCCAGGCATGTCTGCATATGACCATGCAAAGTTGATCTGACGCTTCTGGAAGAATTCTATGAATTGAGGCTGTTCCTCTGGAGTGAGAAGAGATGCCAGATGTATGA
Source organism: Cryptomeria japonica (assembly GCF_030272615.1). Lineage (NCBI taxonomy): Eukaryota > Viridiplantae > Streptophyta > Pinopsida > Cupressales > Cupressaceae > Cryptomeria > Cryptomeria japonica. Next base: position 24,891,654 of record NC_081409.1, read on the forward strand.
TATGAGGGTTTTCAGGAGTCCCCACATTGTATTCTTTAGTCTCCTCAATGAGAATTGTCGATCATTCCTGTTGTGTACTAGCAGGGAGAATGTCAAACCCTTCATCCTCAGGCGCCTCAGAGAGGTTTTCACCATTGGATACGCTCTTTCTTTTTACTTTTGTCAGATCAAACAGTGCCACAGTGTGGTTTTCACTGGAAGATCCATGTTTTATTGTTATATTTTTGCAGCTGAAGGGTTTGGCATCCGCCCCGAAGTATGCTGCGCTATTAAGTTGAATGGCGAATCCAGCTTTGTGATCCCCGCTTGGTAGATTATCCCTTAATTCCAAAAAGTCAATGATAGCCTCATCGTTCTGGAAGAGGTCAAGACATGGGGGATTTGGTTGGTTCCATTCAATGAGTTCAGGGTGGATAATGGGCATTACTTCATCGATTAGGTTAAGTGCGGGAGATGTATCAGTGAGGGTTAAGACAGTGTGGTGAAGGTAGTTGATGGTACTTTCCCTGTCAGAATCAGGCGTAGGATGAGACGTAGGGTCTGTGGAAGATGTTTCCAGCTCAGGTACCCAAGTGGTCTTTATCTGTGCTTCTCCGTAAACAGGAATGTCTTTGCGTGGCGGAGGTGGTGATGTGTCTTCCTCATCTGAAGTGTTAAGTTGCACTGAATCGAATTCCCACTCATGTGAGTCGGTCTCTGAATCACTTTCCAGCATCCGATTACTATACCATACTGGGATGTCTTTAGAGTTAAACACGGCAGGTGTGATTGGTTTATGTATCTTTGTAGTGATCGGTGCTGCAGGAACCGTGATGGGGTTTAAAGGATTTGTTACTGGAAGTATCGGCAGTGTTGATTTAGTGTCTTCTGTTGGAATGGTTGGTGCCATAGATGCTGCTGCGGGTTCTGATACAGTTGCTGCTGCTATGGGTGTTATTGACGGGATTACTGGTTCGTTTGGTGGGATGATTGGCATTGTAGATGGTTGTGGTGGGGTTGTGAGCCTCGATGGGGCAGTGGGGATAGTGCTTGATGGTGCTTTGATTATAAAAGGTGTCCTCTTTGTAGTAGGTGGGCAAAATGGTTTGCTGGGTTTTCCTTTGAATCTGAGTTTAGGCAGGACTTCTTTTTCAAAGCCTAGGCCTGTATTACCTTTGGGCTTAAACTCTGGCAGCAGTGGTTCATGTTGTCCTTGTTTGTAGTATCCCAAAGCACTCTGACCATCATATCCCATTCTTTGCATAATGAGGAGGCCTTTACCATACTGTTCTGTAGGAAGTGTAACTTGCGGTTTGTCAGTGGTGATGGGATCTTTATAGATCCAGTCCGCTAGGTCCTCATCTTGTGTTTCTTCCTCTTGACTCTTTCCACGAACAAAAGGTGTCAGGGCACATGCAGGCGTGATTAGTGGTTGTTGGAGTAACTGTTGTGGCTTACCATGTGTTCTAGGAGAAGTAGGCATTTGTCCCACACAAAAGAGCTGACTCAAGTTGTATTCTCCAGGACCTTCCTCTGCAACTTTCATCTTAAGCTTTTCTTGCTTGGGTATAGGAGTGTTTGAACTGGCAAGAGAGGCGGGATTTACATATGATGTGGAGGAAATGGCTTCCCTATTATTAGGAACAGTAATCTCTGGTTGATGGCTGATATTATGGCAAAATGCAAAGGGATTTGCATCGCCCAGGATTGTGATCTCTGCACCGTTATGTGGGAACTTGATACATTGATGGTAGGTAGATGGAACGGCTTGCATGGCATGTATCCAAGGTCTCCCTAATAATAGATTATATGGCAGAGGAAGGTCCAGAACCTGACAAATTATGTGTTTTACCACGGGGCCCACTCGGATTGGTAGTACCACAGCTCCTTTGGATGAACGCTCTGCATCATCATAGGCCTTGATGGTGATCTTCTTGCGAGGATCCACTGATTCTACTGCATATCCCAATGTTGTGACCAACTGTAGTGTACAAATGTTTAGGCCTGCTCCATTATCTATCAAGACTCGCTTGATCCTGTGTTGGTTGACAAAGCCTTCAATGTGGAGTGAGGCGTTATGAGGTTGCTGGAAGGAAGAGTTATCACTTTCGGAAAAAGTGAGACAAGGTGATGACTTTAGACTTCCAACCATGGCTTGAAATTGGTCCGTGTTCAGGTTTGCAGGGACTGACGCCTCTTGGAGTGCTTGATCCAAGATAGTTTTATGAGAGGGTGACAGACGCAATAGCTCCAAGATGGATATAAGTGCAGGGGTTTTGTCTAATTGTTCCACAAGATTGTACTGCTTTGGGATGGGGGTGGTGCCTTGTGGAGCTGCCTTTATGGTGACCTTGCCACGACGTGTAACAACATTGCAATTTGAGGTGGGATTTTTGAAGGTGATAGTTGCAATTTGTTCACTAGCATCATACAGGTGATTGACAGTATAGTTATACGCAGCTTGTGTATAATCAGTGGTATTAGGACCTCATCTGGAAGTGGAAGGACCCCTTTGATCTTGCGATGGAAGTGGATTCTTGAACATCTGATGATCATTATTGGTCATTTTTGGGTCATGCCCTTCAATTTCAATTTCTCCTCGGTCAATAAGATCCTGAATGAGATCTTTCAATTGATGACAATTACTTGTCTTGTGTCCTCTTCCTTGATGGAATTCACAATGTTCAGTATCTCTCCACCATGCCGGTTTGACCTGAGGCTCATAGTTTGATAGCTTAGGTAGAGTGATCAAATTCTGAGAAATGAGTTGTCGCATCACTGTTTCAATGGGTTCCCCTAAGGGAGTGTATGTGCATTTTTGTTTTTGTGGACGGGGTCTTGGTTCATCATGAGATGTGATGCGACCTTGATTAGGAGGAACATTTGTGTTATTTTGAGGTGGAGGATTTTGTCCTGCAAATTGAACCACAGGTTGTGCATTTTGGATAGTTCGAGCATCCACAACCCCATCATTGACGATATTCTTATTCTTGTTCCAGAAGTTCGGTTTATCACTATTGAAACGCGGGCGAGGACCATCTTTGGGTTCATTAAAGATTTTGATGAGTCCTTTTTTGATGAGTGCCCTTTCACATTTTATACCCTTGGTGATCATATCGTTAAAAGAATCGGTATCTTTGACATCCAGGTGAAATTCCATTTCTTCGTTTAAGTTGGAAATGAAAATTTCCACTAGTTCTCGTTCAGGTAACTGAAGAGAACGTCTGCTAGACATTTGGCGCCATCGTTGCAGGAATACTGAGAATAATTCACCTGGTTTTTGTTTGGTGTTGCATAGATCAGCCATGGTGATGTCGCGTTCAATATTATAAGAGTAATGAGATAGGAACTTCTGGATGAGTTCCTCAAATGTTCTAATGCCACCTGGTAGTCGGGAAAACCATGATGTGGTTGTTCCTCCCAAGCTTTGGGGAAAAAGGCGCATTAGGTATGTGTCTTCATATGCAACTTCGAGACAAGCGGAATGAAATTCTCGGACATGATCGCGGGGATCTCCCTTTCCTCTATATTTTTCGAATTTTGGTGTTTCGAACCCGCATGGAAAGGGTGGCATATAAAGATTCCTATCAAACGGATAGGGACAGATGTCGTTAAGTGAGAATTGATTGGTCTTAACACCACTATGAAGTTGTTGGGCGAGATTCTCAACTTGTTGCCGCAACATCTCCATTTCATTTGGAGGGGGAGGTGGTGGGTTACCTCGAGGGATGTTATATCTGATGGGATCTCTACGCCTTTCCTCCTCATGGCGACTTTGTCTTTCTGATGCTTGTCTTAATTGGGCGAGATCAAAGTCAAAGGGGAGTTTGGCTCCTTCTTGAGCAAGTCGTAAAAAGTGAGCATCCGCATTGCTCCTTAGTATTTCATCAAATAATCTGTTAAAATGAGGGTTATGCTGAACCCTTTCGATTGTTGAAGGAGTGGGAGTACTTGGGTTTTCATCATTCCCATTTCCTCCAAGTGCTTCTTGAAATTCATTGAGGTTGTCCTCTTCTTCCTCTATTTCCATTTCTCGTTGCCTTGATCGTGATCGGGTTTGAGCCATTTTGTTTACAAGTTTGGTTTTGAAGTTGATTGAAGATGATGATGAGTGGTGATGAAATGTAAGATTGATTGGTTAGTGATTTGTGTTGTATGGGGATCTCTAGCACTTTTTAAGGTAGATGTAACCGAAATTCCTTCGTTGAATTGCTTGTTTGTTTTGATGATTTTGGATGTGATAAGGTGTAGAGAAATCTGAGATGTGTTACAGATTTTGACTACCTAGCAATGAGAAGATTCACTCATGAACTAGTTTTAACCTGTGTAGATGTGTCTCTTAGGATGAGCTTATCCTAGATGTAGAAACAATCTAAAAGTGATGTGATGTGTTTGATTTCAAGCAATATCTAAAAAGAGAATTTGGGACAAGAACCTCTTAATGTTTTAAGAGTTTTTGGGATGGATTGATGATGGAATGATAATGTATGAGTAAGATGATGGATGTTTTGTTTTCAACTTCAATAAAAACTTTGTGTCACAAATGGGACAAACTCTGTTTCTTCCCTTTCAGGCGTTGGTGGCACTTCTCGAGCTGTGTTGTAGGTGATACAGATGTTTGGGAAGAAGTTGGGATCAATCTTTCCTCCTTGATTTTTGTGATAACTCAGAGCTCTATATTGCATAAAAGCTCTGCGGTTTAATGATTCAGAATCAAATTCGTTTGTTTTACCTTGAAGGTATAGACGCATGCGATGTAGAAAGACTCTATGTGAGACAAAGATTTGTCTATTGAGATAGAAGAATTTCCTCCTTTTGATTAAAGCCTTTGAGCTTAGTGGTCTCCTTTTCAAGGTGATACTCTGATGACACTTCTTCTTTCGCAAGATGTGAAGAATGGTCATAAATTTTTGACTCTTTGTTTGTTTGCACTTTATTTTTGGTATTTTTGGTTGTGTTGACAAATGTTGGATGAGTACTTTGTTTTTGGGATTGATTTTCTGATTTTTCTTTGACAAGAAAACAAAGCAAGCACACAAACACAAGATTGTAGCCTCAAAGGCACAAATGAGTATGGGTCTAGATCAACCCAATCCTTGGACTTGTTTTTGACCCTTCCTTTAGATGTATTTTAAGGTGTAATTCCAAAGCCTGAAGTCGGCTCAATTTGCTCTAGGTCTGTAAAACGAACACACTTCAAACACTCTTTATCCCTAAGGTCAAATGGCCAGTTGTGATAAATTTAGCCCACATCTTGATATTTCTTCGACTTTGGTACTACATACCTTATGAATCCTGCCGTGGCAGGTAAGGATGTGATATACTAAGTCTTGCGCGAGCATAACAAATAGATGATCCCTATGATGGGGGAGTCACCACTTTTATCAAGTCACAAGTGACCTTTCAAAAAGCTATGTTTCTACTCAAGGAAATATGTATGGTGAGTATCTTGGGAGCAAAACCATCTATGCTCTTGCACTAAATTATACCTCAAATATCCTCAATCAATAGAACAGGTGGGCTACTACTTAAAAGTGTTTAGTCATGTTCGATGGCTTTGGACATAAGTTCATTCTGCAGTGACTCACTTAAGAGCCTTGTAACTGGTGGTGGGGCCCATTTGTCCTTTCGGCCAGTTACACTGTAGGAACAGCTATACCCAAGGCTACAGCTTTCGCTCTCACCTGATTTCTATAGCGGCTCGAAGGATTTACCGCTCGAGGTCGTTCCCAAAAGTATCGATCCCTTGGCAGGCCTCTCTTAAAAAGATAAAATTTGAGCGTTACTAACACTTTTCTCTTGCACCTAGGACCACGAGAGCCAAGGGAGAGGATAGTGTGTGTTAGAAGTAGGACCACTCGACTGACTTTTTGTGCACAAGCGTGCCAAACACGCAAAACACTTGTTCCTTTTAATCCAGCATTTGCAAATGTGATCTAACTATTTGGAGATGTTGCTCCAACAGCCATGGTGTTCTTTTTAACTTCAAAGCAATATGTTTTGTAATCTAGAAGTTGAAAGTCCTGGTCAACTTAATGAAAAACACGATTGCATGAAGGAAAATTTGTTTTTGCCAAAATAAAGACAAGTGGATTGTTCTTTTTACTGCACCAAAAATTTGAAGTGTGGATTGTGATTTTTAAGTCCCAATTGATGCAAGAAATAAAGTTTGTTTGGTTGATTTTAAGCTCCAAAATGTATCCCTAACTAGAAAACAATGAAACTATTTTTTTTTTTTTGTTTTGTGTTTTTAAGTTCTTTTTAAGCACTAAATAAAAATTTTGTGATTTTTTGTTGTGTTGTTAACCTGCACAAAGAAAAGAAACAAGTTAAGAAAATTAATGCTCACAGGGGAGGGCTTCCACAAGCCTATTTTTAGATTTTTCGGTTACAAGTCCATTTGGGCGACACTCTGTCGCAATAGCGCTATTCTGTGTTTTTTTTACAGAAGCGCTGATTAATACAAAAGCGCTATTCTGCGTGAGCAGAAGCGCTAATTTAAACAGTAGCGCTTAAAGAAAAGAAAATCCCGAGAAGACAAAAGCGCTAGAATTGTGTCAATAGCGCTGAAACGGAGACAATAGCGCTAGAATGTTGTCAATAGCGCTGAAAAAGTTTCAATAGCGCTACTTTAGGGTCAATAGCGCTAAAAGAAATTTTTCAATAGCGCTAAAACACGTTCAATAGCGCCGAAGCGCGACCTGTGTGGCAATTTCAACAAGAAAAAATGTTAATTTCAAAAAAATCAATTAGAAGGTTGCGTGTTCGATTCACGTCGGGTTCACCAAATGATGCCCTCCTAAATGGCACAAGATTAGTCTAAGATCAATCAACACAAAACACACAAAACATTAGTGTTAGTCAATCGAAAACTAATCTAAAAAGGCATACCAAAAGAGAGACTATAAGCATGCAAGCATATTTAACTATCAAAGCAAACATGATGAGGCATCTCCAAATACCTCCTAACATACTCTTAGTTCCTTCTCCCTTGTTCCTCTCCTCTCCAAGTTCCAAAATAGTGTAGCTCTCAGCAGCTTTTTGCACTATGGATGCTTATGGAGGATTGAGATTTATAGAATAGCTCTAAATATGAAATGAAAAGCTATTTTAATGCTAAAATGAAGTATTTTAACCACAAAGACAAGATTTAGTTATGCTATGCTAAAATGCTCTCTAAAATGGCTATAGTCTAAATGCTTACAAGTTTTCAGGATCTGGATTATGAAGGAATGGGCTCTATTTATAGGAAAAATGGAGCAATGGATGGCCAGGATTGAATGGTTTAATCAAGGGTCAAGCTTGAAAGTTGGGAATCCATGTGCACAATTGGCACCAATAAAATAGTGACAAGTGTCAACACAGGATTGGGTTGAAAGAAGAGGTTGGAGGCATTAAAGGCCTGAGAAGACCTCATGGTTATCTAAAGGCTAAGGGTCAAGCCTAAATTAGGATTACCCACTGGATTAGGAGTTAATCCAAGGATAAACCTTTGTGCAAATGATTAAGAGATAATCATGGTCAAAGTATTAAATGCTTGATGAGACCTTTGTGGTTGGATAGAGGTTGAGTCAAACAAATGTTTTAACCATGTGGGAGGGTTGAATTAACCATTAATGGTTATTGGAGACTTTGGGGAATTAAGTGGTTGAAAGTTGGAAGCCTTTAATGGTTTTCAAAGACTTTGGGGTTTTTGGTGGTTGAAGGTTGAAAACCTTCAATGGTTATCCAAGACTTTGGGCCATTTGAGAAGTGACTCCATTTTGCTTAGGAATGTGACAATATTTAGGGGATGGATTAGGCTAATTAGGAAGGGGTTAGAAGAATCTAGAAGGGGATTAGATTTTGCAAGTGGATTTGGTGGGTGAGGGAAAATAGGATTTTATTAAAATAAAAATTCATTTATTTCAAATATGTGTGCAAGTTGCATTTGTAGGAAAATGCGAGTGGGGGAAGTTTTTAAAATGATTTAAATAAATGTTAATTTATTTAAAAGAGGAATAGGGGGATTTTAATTAAATAAATTGATTTTATTTATTTAATTGATTTGTATTTGGTTTAATGAATTAATTAAAATAAATTGAATAATTTATTTAATTAATAGAAGAATGTTTGGGGATGAATTAATTAAATATTAATTTAATTAACTGGTGGCTAGTGGATTTTTAATCAAATAAATACGAAATATTCATTTAATTAAAATGGACAGATTAATTAAATAAATAAATCATATTTGTTTAATTAAATATTCTCTCACATTTAAATAAATTAATATTTATTTAAATCCCCCAAAATCCCACCTCTCACATTTAAATAAATTAACATTTATTTAAATCATCTTTATCCTCCACCCACTTGTATTTTCCTACAAATGCAAGTTGCACAATTATTTTAATTAAATAATTTATTTAAATCACCTTTATCCTCCACCCACTTGTATTTTCCTACAAATGCAAGTTGCACAATTATTTTAAATAAATTAACATTTATTTAAATCACCTTTATCCTCCACCCACTTGTATTTTCCTACAAATGCAAGTTGCGCAATTATTTTAAATAAATAATTTATTTAAATCACCTTTATCCTCCACCCACTTGTATTTTCCTACAAAAGCAAGTTGCACAACTATTTTAAATAAATTATTTATTTAAAATCCTATTTATCCTCACCCACTTGAAACCTTTAATGGTTTCCCTTAAAGTATTCAAACTTGATGGCTTTAAAGTCTTCAAACTTGATGGCTTCCTTCTATAGTCTTCTTAAAACTTTAATGGTTTTCCTTAAAGTCTTCAAGCCTTTAATGGTTTCCCTCAAAGTCTTCAAGCATTTTAATGCTTTATCTTCATTTTTCTCATTTAAATAAATTAATATTTATTTGAATATTTATCCAAATGTAAATTACACCATTTAATTGAAATAAATGATTTTATTTTAATTGAAAATACCAAAATTTCTCCCACTTGCATTTTCCTACAAAATCCACTTGCATGCCTAAACCCCTTCTAGAATTTTCTAATCATTTCTAAAATAACCTAACCCCTTCTCTAAACTTTGTCACATTCCTAAGCAAAAGGGAAGTCACTTCTCAAACCCTCAAAGTCTTTGATAACCATTAAAGGCTTTCAACCTTCAACCACTAAATGGCTCAAAGTCTTTGATAACCATTGAAGGCTTTCAACCTTCAACCACTTAATCCCCAAAGTCTCCAATAACCATTAATGGTTACCTCAAACCCTCCCACATGGTTAAAACATTTGTTTTGACTCAACCTCTACCCAACCCAAAGGTCTCATTAGGCCATTAATGCTTTGACCATGATTATCTTTTAAACATTTGCACAAAGGTTTATCCTTGGATTAACTCTTAATCCAGTGGGTAATCTTAATTTGGACTTGACCCTTAGCCTCTAGATAACCATGAGGTCTTCTCAGGCCTTTAATGCCTCCAACCTCTTCTCTCAACCCAATCCTATGTTGACACTTGTCACCATTTTATTGGTGCCAATTGTGCACATGGATCCCCAACTTTCAAACTTGGCCCTTGATTAAACCATTCAATCTTAACCCTTCATTTCCCCATTTCTTCTATAAATAGAACACTTCTCCTCAAGCAAAAAAGAAGAAAAAAGCATTAGAGTATTGTTGTTATACTGGCATTAGCATAGAGCTTTTTCATAGCATCACTATCTACACTTGCATAGCATTTGCTTATCATATTCAACCATCTTGAATCTCCATATGGCATCCATGGCTAGTGCTAAAAGCTGAGAGCTACACTCATTTGGGACTTGGAGAGGAGAGGAACAAGGGAGCAGCAACTATGAGCATCTTGATTAGCTATTTTATTCTATGTTTATATGCTTTCTATTTCATGCTTAATATCTCTCTTGATATGCCTGTTTAGGATAATCTTTTGTTGCTAACACTAATGTTTGTTTCTTGTGCTCTTGTGTGTGTTGCCATCAAACAAATTTTCTAATCCTTTTTGCAGAGCATCAGAAGGTATTATAGACTTTAGTCCATTCCCTATGTACTCTTGAATGGTTTTCTATTTAGAAAGGGTTTTCATGGTGTATTATTGAGGTGCATAGATGATGATCAAGTTGATAAGGTATTGCAGGAGTTTCATGAAGGATCCATAGGAGGACACTTTTCAGCAAGAGCTATAGCTCTAAAAGGTATGAAAGGAGGCTATTATTGGCCTAATTTGTTCAAAGATGCACATTCCTAGGTTAGAAAGTGTAAATAATGTGCCATGTTTGTAGGAAAAGAGAGGTTGGTAGCACTGCCATTGCAGCCTATTTAGGTAGAACAACCCTTTATGAAGTGGGATTTGGATTTTATTGGAGTCATAAATCCACCTTCAAGTGCTGGCCACAAGTGGGTGCTCACAGCCACTGATTATTTTACTAAGTGGATTGAGGCTCAATCACTAAAGGAAGCAAGCAAGACAATTGTTTTGAACTTTTATGATGAGTTGATAACTAGATTTGGTGTCCTGGAATCTATAGTTTTAGATAATGCTCTTTCTTTTGTAGGGAGCTGAATATCAGATTGGGCAGTAAAGAATGGTGTTTATCTCAACACCTCATCTAACTATTACCCTCTGGGAAATGGACAAGCTGAGTCCACAAATAAGAATCTACTCAGAATCATCAAAAGGACCATGGAAGGAAATCAGTGAGCTTGGCATACAAAGCTTAAATCAAGCTTATGGGCTAATAGAATCACACCAAAGAGGTCCACTGGAATGTCTTCATACATTCTTGTGTATGGGAAAGAGGCAAGGTTGCCTATTTCACTTGAGTTTCCAACCCTTGATTTATCTAACCAGCTAGATATGATTGAAGAAGATCCTATGTCAACAAGATTAGCTCAGTTGATTGAGCTAGAGAAAGTTAGAAGTAAGGCAATGAGGCAAATTGAGCATCACCAAGCTCAAATAAAAATATCTTCTGATAAGAGGGCTTCTCCTAGAGTGTTCAAGGATGGTGACATTGTCCTAAAATGGGATGAATTCATGAGCAGGCCAGGCAAGCATACAAAGTTTGATCCTTTTTGGAGTGGGCCTTATATGATTTCTGAGTGCAAGAAGCACAATACCTTCCAGTTGTCTAAGTTGGATGGTGTTGTTGAACCAATCCTAGCCAATGGGATTCACCTCAAGCATTGATTTTGAGGTATGCCTAAAAATTTGTACATATTTCGGTTTTCCTAGTGGTAATAAGTGCTTTGCACAATAGGTTAGTTTGTAGTTTTGTTTTCCCTAAGTGCCTAGTGCATAGTTCAGGAGGAGTAATAAGAGTCATACTGTTACAATCCATCAAAGCTATAAAAAAGATGTGTCCATCATATGAAATGAGGAATATGTTTATCCCCTCTCACGCACAAAAGGCATCTGCCTCATATAGCTACAATAAATTGTTGCAGTGTTTCAGAGGTGTTTTGTTGTTTTGTCCTATCCTAATCTATCAGTACACATGCCTAATTCATGACAGTAAGGTGTTAAGCTCATTTACATAAACCACACACCTGTACTCAATAGATTAGGATAGGTTTTCGAGAGAAAAGAGAGTTTTTGCAGTCATGTGTTATGTGTTGTTTCAGTTTTCTATCTGTCTCAGTGACTCTGTGCCCATTGGAACACATTTAAGGCAGTTGGTCAAAACATTTAGAAGGCAAACATATGGAAGATGTCGCAAAAAATGTTACCTATTTTCTCTACAAGCTCAATATGCCTCAGAAAGAGAAACAAGTGCTAAGTATGAAAAAAATACATGTTTTTGTCTAATTTGTTTGCTTCATGTGTAGACACAGTGTAAGTAACTTTTTGTTCATTGAATTATAGTATGTGGGGTCAAATGTGGCTCCCATTAGGGTTGAGCCCATCATGCTGAGGGAGATGGGTGTTTCTTTGCAGTTTTTTGAATTTTTGCCTTATCAGCAAGACCTACATCGATGACCTAATAAGAAGTGCAGAGCGCGGAATGTTGTCATCGGCTATCAAAAGGAGCTATCTCAAGTTATCCCAATTACCCGATGGAAGGGCCCAGGCATAGTCCATTTATCCCACATTGGCTGGGAGGAGGAGTATTTCAGTATTTAAACACAAAGTCCCACACATATTAAGTGTCAAAGCTTACTAGCTTTTGAGAAGGAGTAACTCAATGTTGGTGGGCCCTCTACATGCGTGCAAGTCTCAAAGCAGCCAAATTTTGTAGTAAAAGGGCAAATTAACAGGCGATTAGGTTGCAAAGGATCTGATGGCCATTGCTATACCACTTTGTGAAAGTGCTTGACTATTAATCTCCGCGACTTAGCGATTGGTGAGGTGGCATCCAGGTGGAAGTTGAGGTAGCAACCGAGTGGATCATATGGCAAAACAAAAGCTAACACATGGTGACACCGTGGCATAAGAGAGAGCCACTTAGAGAGACTAAAGACTGAGCAGATTCAGCTAGATCTGTTGGGATTCACAAAAATTTGAGTTCATTATTGAGGCCCATTTCAAAGAAGGGTAAAATGAAGCCGACATTTTCCTCGTGTGCTTGAGAAGAGGGTTTTAAAAGGCTAGACAAACCTCCAAGTAAATGTCGCTAGGCATAAACATTTATCCCACATTGGTTGTGGGAAGGAAATATTTTGTATTTAAATATAAAGTCGCATACCCCACTGCTTAGTCACCAAGTCGTGGCCTTTAGCTACCAAGCATCTTTTTGTTGCGACTTGTCGACAATTGTTGATCTCCCTCGGATCACTGTTGATCTATCGTGACTTTCCTGAACTTTACTTGGCTTGAGTGGCTCCCTCTATCACTCTTTCTTCTGATGGGCCTGACACATGGCACCATCTAGTTCATTCTGGGGCCCATGTCTTGCTGCCTCAGCATGGCCTACATTCACCGTCGGAATGAAACCACGACCATCCAATCAACCTTGATCTACCCCCTTAGTAGTCCCTAGCACTCGATTGCCAAGTCGTAGCAAATAAAAATTGCACATCTTCCAATCGTGGCATAGCGACTATCGTCCAATCAACTCGGCCAACCATTGGATCTTTCTCAACCTGCTTGATCCTTAGTCCCTTTGAGAGGATACATCCTATGCCACATTGTCACCACATGTCCACCACCTCACCACATCCTTGACTCACCACCAAAATGGATCTCATCTTTGTCGTGGGGTCACGAGGGATATGCAAACTACCAGTTTCTCACCATGACCTAGCAACCACCGTTGGATCATTTGCAGATCAGCTCGCTCACAAGGTCTTTTATGCTAGTGAGCTAGAGACTAGGTTTAAGTTACAAGGTATCGAATTAGTATTTTCTGCTCACCCCTTCTGCTATAAAATTAGGCCACTCTGAGATGCATGCGCACACAGGGGGCCCACCACCTGCTTGATCGACCACTTGCCAAAATCTTGAAAGCTTTGACACTAAGGATGTGTGTGGCTTTGTATTTAAATACAAAATATTTCCTTCCCACAACCAATGTGGGATAAATGTTTATGCTTGGCGACATTTACTAGGAGGTTTCTCTGGCCTTTTAAAACCCTCTTCTTGGACACACGAGGAAAATGTTGGCTTCATTTTACCCTTCTTTGAAATGGGCCTCAAGAATTACCTCAAATTTTTATGAGTCCCAACAGTGGCTCTGACTAGGGATGGTTGATCACAAGATCAACACAAGAATCTAGGATCTTTGGTAGAGCAGACCACCCAAAAACAAATCACTTCTCTTCTTCTAATTAATAAGGGCTCCTTATTGAAAACCACACAAAAAAAACCAGAGCAACTATACAATATAGAGATTTTTACAAAATGGCCCTGGTCCATCAAAACTGAAATCTATGCTTACCCCCATCAAACAGATGATTCTTATTTCCATAAATCGAGGGTAAGCTGAAATCATCATTTACATCTGCCTAATCACAAACACTGCAACTTTTCATTAGCTCATCACATAAAAGATAATCAGCATGTTCATGGTCATTCAATCTTTGAAAAACAAAACCCACTTCAAAATGTTGATCATCAAATGACACAAAATTGTCATAGTTCTTACAATCATTTCCCGACTCAAAAGAAAAGTAACCCAACTCCCTCTGAAAGCTAGGAACATCAGGCACATCTTGATCACTAGTTTGCACAGGAAAAAAACATTCATCTGCGACCTTGGCTTGCAAACTAGAAAGAAACATTTATAAGTAAAATGACTGCACTTGATCTTGTTGATCACAATTTCTATCAGCACTTTGCACAAGTAAAAATAAATGATCATCATTTGTCAATGATTTATTTACCACTCAAAAATCTGGGAAAGTTATTTCAGATTTGTCATTCCTTCTAAGAGAAAGATCCACACAATGCATATTAAATTATGTGTTCATATCAACATATGAATCTACATCATCACATCTATCAACCTTATATGCATTTTCACTTTGTCTACTTTTCAAATCAAATGTAGGGAAAGAATCAATAGCATAAGTATCATACTTCACACCCTCAAAAATATCATCATATCAAAATGTATACTGATTGGGTATGAGAGATTGGGGAAATTTTTGGATGCATACCTCTTAAGATCAGCAGCTAAGAGTTCTGAGATTTGTTCACTACTTAGTGAACCTTATCCTTCATTTTCATTTTCCTTGGCTTCATCTTCTCTGCTGTAAACATTGTCCCAATCTGATGCATGCATTAAATCTGTAGTGCCCATGTCTTCATGCACATTTGTTTTATCATTACAACAACTTGCATCTGCATCATGACCTTTATCAAGTTGATCATAGAGTGTTGCTATATTTTGTAACATGGTTTCATAACCCTAGTTGCAAACACTTTGTGGATTGATATTGATAGCAAAGTGATCTATATCATTCAAATCTGAAACCTCAATAGACACAAAATTATTATAACAACTACGTATATTCTTACAATTTTCTTCTTGCTCTGAATACACATTTGCACTGTCATGTTGATAATAAGAGTCACCTTCAGCATCATGAGAAATATATCCACTCATGAATTTATCTCCATCACTATATTCAATACTATGTACATTTTCAGATTTGGTCACTTCAATCTCATTTATCCATTCTTTAATACATGAAACGCTTTCTTCTCTCAAGGTTGTAGACCAACTAATTGAGTCAGGCTCATCAAGCTCTAAGAATAACTCAATCCAAACAGACTCATGGGGTCTAGCATCAACTAGAAGTTCATTTAATGCAGCAATAAATCTTTCATAAAAAACATATGATAAGTCAACCTTTCTTTTTCCTACTTTCCTTTTTCAAAACCAAGATGTACCTATCTTGGATCTTTTGAAGATATATTTCAGTCTCCCTATCAATGTCTTTCAAATTTGACAAAGAAGTTTCAGATCTAGGAACCACATCTAGACCCATGAAATTTGAAACGTCTACTGAACCATTACCATGACAATGCATCTTACAGTTTTACTATCTTTTCAAAACACATGTAGTCATAATTTTTACAACCACATACTTATCCCATTACTGACTGAAGCTTTTCAAAACAAGAAGTATGTAACCTTGGAAATTTATTTTCCTTTCTATGGTGACTTTTTCACCTTATAAGGAACAAAAGTTATCTCATGAATGGGAAATGCCTGGGTATAGTTGTTGTTGTTGTTCACTTCAATTTGCCCGGCCTTTACTTCACCTAAGCAGCTCCCTCTATCGCTCTTTCTTCTGACAAGCCTGACACATGGCACCATCTGGTTCATTCTGAGGCCCATGTCCTACCGCCTCAGCACGACCTATGTTTACCACTGGAATGAAACCACGATCATTCGATCAAACTTGATCTACCCTAGCACTTGGTCACCAAGTCACGGTGAATAAACATCGCAATCTTCCGATCGTGGTATAGAGACCACTATCTAATCAACTCGGCCACCCATTAGATCTTTCTCAACCTGCTTGATCCTTAGTCCCTTTGAGTGGCTACATCCTATGCCACATTGTCACCACATGTCTGCCACCTGTCTGCCACCTCACCATGGCCTGGACTCACCGCCGAAATGGAGCTCATCTTTGTCATGGGGTTGCGAGAGATATGCCAACTACCAGTTTCTCACCATGACCTAGTGACCACCATTGGATCATCTACAAATCAACTCACTCGTGAGGTCTTGAGTCTTTTGGGTGTTAGCATTTTATGCTAGCAAGCTAGAGACTAGGTTTAAGTCTTGAGGTCTCGAATTGGTCTTTGCTGCTCACCCCTTCTGCTAGAAAATTAGGCCACTCTGAGATGTACATGCATGTGGGGGGCCCAAAACCTTCTTGATCGGCCACTTGCCAAAATCCTGAAAGCTTTGACACTAAGCATGTGTGCGGTTTTGTATTTAAATACAAAATATTTCCTTCCCACAACCAATGTGGGATAAATGTTTATGCCAGGCGACATTTACTTAAAGGTTTCTCTAGCCTTTTAAAACCCTCTTCTCAGGCACACGAGGAAAATGTCAGCTTCATTTTACCCTTCTTTGAAATGGGCCTCAAGAATTAACTCAAATTTTTATGAGTCCGAACAAGATCAACACTCATCAAGAAAGATATGATGGTTGTCACTATATCGTGATGGAAAGATAATCGCCAAATACTCTCCGTGACTTGGCGACAAAGCACGTGCCGAAAAAGGAAATTTAAATATCGAGAAGATCACTAAGATATAATGGTAGATCAAGGAAGATCAGACGGTGGAGAGAAATTCTGGGGCTATCCATGATGGTCATTGTACCATGGTTGTGAAGTGCCCGGAATGAATACCCTCGTGACAAGTTGCAGGTTAGGTGGTGCGGAGGTGGACTCTAAGTGTATCGCAAGGTGAGACACCTCATGACAGGTGGCATGTCATCACAAGGTGACATGCCTCACCACAGGTGACATGTCATCACGGTGAATGTCGAACAAACCTTCGCTGTGATAGATCTCTAAATGGTTTCACCGAATGTATCGGTTTCATCAAAAATAATAGGTATCGATGAAATTGTAGTTTTGATGAGACATAAAAACTGTTCACCGAGGGAGGTAGTTTGGCCAAAAGACTGATGTCAAACAAACCATAGTAAAACAGTGGACCCGGTGGTGCTAAGGTGGAAGATGAGGCCATGCTCTAGTGGATCAGGTGGCAAACCAAAGATTGACATGTGGCACGGATGCTTAGAGAGACTAAAGACTGAGCAAATCAGGAAAGATCAACGGTAGTCTGAAAGATCTAACGGCCATCGCTATACCGCTATAGAAAGAAGCTCACTAGTTATCATAGTGACTTGGCGACAAAGCATGTGCAGAAAAGGTGAGAGGCTAAGAGGTTAAAGCTCGAACAGTTTGAGGATAGATCAACGGTCGTCACTATACCACATGATGAAGATGCTCGCTGGTTATCTCATGTGACTTAATAACTAGCGAGGTGGCAGTTAAGGTGGCTATCTAGGTGGGCTCGTAACGAATGAGGATATGCCATGTGGTAGAGAGAAGATGAAGAACCAAGTCAGACCAAGTCCAGATGGCAGGCAAAGTGGACCTGCGAGCAAATCAGAGGCTGACACATGGCAAAAGTCTACAGACGAGCGGATGTCTACATTTTTTAAGTCAACTTTGAACTTGAACTTTGAACTGGTTCAAAGTGGTTCAATGGTTCAAGGTTCATTATCATAACTCATTCCCATGGGCCCAGGATGAAGAGAGCAACAGGAGAGATTAAAGAAAAAAATAGAGTGGTTAAAAGTCGAACAAGTTCCCGAAGATCTGAGGGTTGTTGCTATACCACAATGAAAAGGTGCATAAAGATTAATCCTTGTGACATGGTGACAAGCCATCATCAGTCCCAACCATTTGTGTTATGTGTTGATAGTTAATGAAAGCAGCTAAATCAAATGGTCAGGTAACCGGTAGCATCCAGGTGAACTCAATGCAAAATGATGTGAAGTTATGTTCAGTTTGGCTACTCTTTTTTGCAGTTTTGGAAGAGTTTCTCTCTCAGTTAAGCCCCTTGATTTTGAGGAAACCCTTAGAATTGATGACAACTGATCCATCTTGGTGCCAAAAATTCAAATTTGGAATTTTTTTTGCAAGCTTTGGTATAAGTGTTTGTTTTTCACTCTTTTGGAAGGGGGGCTAGATTTTTTATACTTGTGTAGCATCAAATATTCAGGCTCCTCTAACTCATTTTTTAGGAGTTTTTCTAGATCTGTAATGTAGAAAGTTCCTTATTTTCAATAAAGAAGTTGAGTTCCTCCTTAAATTCTTTGGTCTAAGTGTTATGATTGTAAGCATTTTGTTTAAAATTTTGTGATTCTTTTATAGAATCCTTCATTTTATCTTAGTTTCTTTAGATGCTTAGGGCTGAAGTACATGTTATAGTGCAGGTCTCCGATTGTGTATGTGATTCTATTACATCAAAATTGTGAGAACGTTATTATTCTTCTTTTTGTGAACATCGGTAAGCTAGCCTTTTAAGAGAATCATTTATGCAAACATGTATGTTTGAGTTGTGAGTTTAAGTAGTTTCATTAGTTGGTTATCTTGTGGAATTGTAAGCAGTTTGCAAGTCTTTTATCATTGGTGGATCACCTAGCAGTAGTTAATTTTCAGTTTTATGCATATCCTTCTTCCCTTTTCTCAGAAATTTATTTGAGTTTTTAGGTGATCAAATAGGAAGCCAAGCTATAATCCGGAGTTCTTCTCTCAAAACAGGATACCCATAGCCTGAGAGTAGTCCAATGTGTCACTAGATTGTAGGAATTTCAAGCTTGCATCAAGTAAAAATCCATGTGACAACAACAGTAGCTCTTCTTCCATAGCCTTCATCTACTTCTCACTTTTGCTGGCCTCATCATATGTTTTGGGTTCCATCTCATTCATAAGGAAAAAGTTTACTTGTTCATTATTCCTTATCAGTCTTCTTCTAGTTTGTACACCCTCATTTTTATTGCCTATGATCTTCTCTTTAGGGTGATTCTTTTTGCACATATCTATTTGGAGTCTTTTTGGGTATTTCTTCTTGTTCACTTTAATATTGTTCTTCATCCTTACTGTATGATTCTTCAATCTGATTTACTATGCTATGTTTCCCTTTATGTATATCTTCATCCACCCTTACATGTACACTCTCAATCACCTTCTTTAGCCTCTTGTTGAAACATTTGTAGGCCTTGCAGTGAGTTGAATAGCCCAAGAAGATACCTTCATCACTTCTTGAACCAAAGATTCCTAATCCATCTTCATCTCTTTTGATGAAGCATTCGATATTAAACACCATGAAATACATGACAGAAGGTCTCTTATCATACCACAATTCATAAGGTTTCATGTTGTTTTTCACCCTTAACTGCACTTTGTTTAGTGTATATACAATAGTGTGAAATGCCTCTTTCTAATAAATATCAAGCGGATAGGCTTAATTCAACATTGTCCTTGCCATCTCTTTGGTTGTTCTATTTTTACTCTCCACAACATCATTTTTTTGTGATGTGCTAGGGGCAGAATATTGTCTTTGGATTCCATGTCTCTCACAGTAGTCTTCAAATTCATTTGATGTGAATTCGCATCCACGGTCTAATATTAAGCACTTTATCTTGTATCCACTTTCTTTCTCCACCATCTTCCTGAAGATTTTGAATCTTTCAAAGGCTTGTGATTTGTCATGTAGGAAGGTAACCCATGTCATCCTTGAGAAATCATCTATGAGCAGCATGAAGTATCTTTCTCCATTTAGAGATCTTGTTATTGTAGGTCCACATAAATCAATATGCACTAGTTCTAAAGGCCTTGTGGTAGAATATTGTTTTTCTTTGAAATTGGTCTTGGTTTGTTTTCCTCTTTGACATTGATCATAAAAGGTGCTTGCTGGCTTAATGATTTGAGGTATGTGTCTTACATACCCTTTCTTTCTTACCTTGACAAGGTTATTAAAATTGATGTGGCCTAGTATTCTATGCCATAACCAGCTCTCATCAACTTGGCCCATCATACATTGAGACTCAAAACACTCCTTCAAGTTGTATACATTTCCATCTGTCCTTTTACCTTTTGCAACCAGCTTACCACTACTCTCTTTTCTAATTTCACAACCTTTGGAATCAAATGTAAACTTATATCCTTTGTCACACATTTGACTCACACTTGGAAAATTGTGTTTCAGACCTTCCACATAATAAACATCATGATCTTTTAGTTTACCATCAATGTTTAGTGTGTCTTTACCCTTGATTTTGATTGATGAGTTGTCTCCAAACCTTACTGAACCACCATTCTAGTCTTCTAATTTGATAAACTTATTCTTATCACCTATCATGTGATTGGAGAAACAACTATCTACTACCCATAAATTCTTTTTTTCTACATGTAGGGCAGTTTGGACAATCAAACTTGACTCGGATTTGTCCTTTTCTTTTTGAACCCAAACTTGTTTTGATTCTTTCTTCTTTTCTATTGTTGCACTATGATCTATTTTTCTCTTTGGTTCCAAAGATGACATTTTGTTCTTTTGTTTGGCTACTCTAAGCTTACAATGTTTTACAATGTGCTCCAAGTTTTGATAGTGATAGCATTTTACATTTACATTGAAAGATGAATTTGAAAATCTATTGTAGGACTGAGATATAGTTCTCCTACATTCATAACTCCTGTGGCCATACTCATTACAATGATAACAAATAATATTCATATCCCTAAGAGCAGAAAATTAATTTCTACTTTCAAAACTAAGAGGAGACCTATGCATAAGTCTACATTGTGCAACTCTGTGACCATAAGTATTATATTTATAGCAATAGCCATGGAATTGAGGTACATAAAAATCATTATTGAAGTGGTTTCTCATTTGTCTCCTTGGAGTAGCATAGTTTGGTCTTCTTGATCTCACCCTTCATGTATCCTTGACCTTTGTGAAGCCTCCTTTAGCAATATTGGCTTTCTTTTAGGATCAACATGCTAGTTTCTTAACTGATTCTTTGTAGAAGCAGCATATGTCTTCTTCTCATTGGGCTTGCTGACTATGAAGGTTTGTTTGACTTCACTTTCACTTGAAGAGGTGAAGAGTATCTCCTTTTTTGATTAATATTTACTATTAGAACATTTTCTATTTTCAAATCCAACTCCATTGATATCCTTGCTATGCTTCTACTTACTTAACATTTTGTCTATTTCTTCAGTGTTGCCATCATACTTGATCCTCATGTTTAGTTCATCTTTCTTCTTTTCAAGCTCTTTTCTGAGACCCACAACCCATTCCTCCAACTTTTGATGCTCTTTCTCTATGTTTTCTAAATCTGATTTAGTCACTTCATACATCCTTTTTGCTTCTTCCAACTGAATCTTCAAATTAGAAATTGTTTTCTTTGATTCCTGAAGAGATTGGTTTAGTAGCTCTTGTTCTTCAGCAACTACATTCCTATACTTCTTGAAATATTTTCTTACTTTTCTTAGTTCTTCTAGAGAACTTATAAGTTCACCTTCTAGATCAACTTCAGCTTCTATTTCTTCTTCTGTATCATCAATAATATGTTCATTGGATAACTCTGCTTGTGCCATAAAGAGATTAACTTCTCTTTCATCTTCATTGTGGCAATCTTCAGAGACACTTTCTTCATCAGAGTTATCATCTTCAAAAGTGCAAAGCCTTCTCTTATTCTTAAAACTTCTTCTCCTTGGCTTATAGGAGTTCTTCATCTTTTCCTTGCCAAAAGACTTCATGGTTTTCTTTTCATATTCATCCTTTTCTCCATAAGGGCATTTAGATGCAAAATGTTCTATCTTGCCACAATTGAAACATTTGAAAGGTAGCTTACCTTTATACTTTCCCGAGCCTCTTTTGAGTTTCCTAACAAAATTTTCTACAACAGCATCAAAATCATCTTCATCCTCATTTGTGGGTTATTATTTTCCTTTCTATGTGGTGTTGAAGGTAACTTCTCTCTTTGAAGGTTCTGCACCTATTGTTCTCATTTCATAGGCAGACAGAAAGCCAAACAATTCATCCATGGCGAAATTCATTAAGCCTTTAGCTTCTTCAATAGCTAAGACTTTTGTATCATAATTTGAATTTAATGATCTCAGAACCTTTTTGACAGTGAATTCATCTTTGAGGTCCTCTCCAAGTCCTCTTATAGAACTTATTGTCTCATCCACTCTTTGCAGGTAATTAGCTAGCTTCTCTTCTTTCATTTTTAGTCTTTCAAACTGAGTTCTTAGATTTTGCAGCTTAGCTTATTTCACTTTGGCATCTCCTTCATATATCTTCTATAGCTTGTCCCAAGTTTCTTTTGCTGATGTGCAATGCATGAATTTGACAAACTCTGTATATAGTAGACCACTTAGATTACATTCTTAGCTTTGTCATTGTTCTTATATTCCCTTTTAGCATCATGATCAATAGGAGGAACTTGAGGGATAGTGTAACCATTTTTCACGAACATCGAAACATCAAAGCCTAGGGAAGATAGATAGGTTTTCATTCTTCTACTCTAAAAGGCATAGCTGGTGCCATCAAAGATAGGTGCTTTAGAAGATGAGGATTCATTCCTAGCCATTGTGTTCACTAACCAGAATCTACCAAAGATACAAAAATTATTTACTATAGTGGTAACATAGGCTCTAATACCAATTGTTGAACACAAATGGACACTAAGAGGGGGGGGTGAATTGATGTATTTTAAAACTTTAAGTTTAGTGTGTAGATTTTAGAAATTTAATGCAAGCATACACACACAAGAGAGAGAATCACATAACACTATATTTACAAGGAAAAACCAATGTGGTAAAAACCACAATGAGAATATCTCTTGGAGTCTACTACTCCAATCTATCCTCACAGTAAATAATAGTTTACAATATGTTTTAGGGCACCAACCCAAGGAGCATGAACCCTTGATATTTAGAGAACCAACTCAAGGAGCACCAACCCCTAGTTTTATGAGCACCTACTCAAAGGAGAACCTACCCCTGCTCTGAGAACCCACTCAGAGATTAAAAATAAAAAAATTATTCTAATACAAATTAGATACCTTGCTACAAATGAAGTTTCGTAGCACCTTACTGGTTTCCTTTTATGTCTTTCCTTTCTCTACTCTTTGCACCTTGTTCTTATCTTCTTTCCTTCTATTATTCTCTCTACCTTTTCTAAACTCTTTTCTTCTTCTAGCTATCTCTAATTTCTACACTTTGATCATAGGACTTTGCTTCTCTTTGTCTCTATTCCACCAACAAATCACAACAACACTCTCTTAGAGTTCTCTATATCACACACTTCCACCCTACACACTTCTCTCTTTTTCACTTTTCTTCAAGGTTCTACACCTTTCTGATCAACAACAACTCCCATCTTCAATACCTCTCAATAGTTCTTCACATCTATCTTTATCTCTTCAACAACAGCTACCTCTATTCTATCGCATTTACTGCTCTGCTCTATCAATTCTTCACCGGGGAATGTTTTTCCCTCTAATTTTATAACATAAAAATTAATTTATTTCTCTCTCTGGGATTCGGTTGGCAATAGATTAGATTTTCTTCCTTTGATCGACCAATATACATTGAATGACACCTCTCTATTCTCCATTTGTTCTCTATACTCAGTTTGTTGTATTTAGCAAAGTCAATCTATCTCATAGATTTGGCTCAACCATAATTGATCTCCTCGAGCACTTCAATCACCTATAATAGGTCCACCATTAATCCATTCTTTGTCCTCTCTTGACCTTTGCATTGATTGGATTGACCAACTGCCTCATTCAACATCCTAACAAATCTGATTGATCACTTGGGGTACACATGTTATCATATTCTTTGTCCAAGTCACTCTGTCAATCCTAATTAGCATCCTCATGGTTCTCTTAGTCTACTAACTCACAATCATGACAACAAAGCTGGTTACAAACTTCAATTTTATCGGCAAACTAACCATTCATCTTTTCGATAGATGACCTCTGATTCGCTCCTTACATGCCACATCATCGGGTCAGACTTGTTCCAGGCTTATGTGGACAATCAGGTTGTCTCAAGGCATGCAGTCATCTTCTTATCCATTGTCGTAGTCACTGTCCATGTGGACCATCGAATCTATCTGCTTCTAGATGTGTTTTCTAGATCATATTGTCAATCTGATATTGACCTCCACATTAGCAAAAGACCCCACTATCAGCCAACAGGAAAAATGCTCATCAGATCTTCCTTACAGCTCATCCGTGTGACCCCGCCTTCAACACAGACCTTCTGACTTGGACATGTGGCATCATCTCATGATGCTTCAATGGTTATCATCCTCACATCTTTGATTATAGGGTAGCGAGGATCGTCAAATCAAGTCGAATGTTAATCCCCTTGCCACAGTGACTGCCAACTTTAGCCACTTAACCATCGAGCACCTTTTGATAACATTTAAAATATCTCCATTCATTTAATGTACATGAAAAAATGATGCACCTGTATTATCCTGAGCTATAATATACTCCCACTGACCTATGATTAAAAACTCCTTGTGACACCTTCCTCGGCCAACAACACTGTGACACCTAGCCGCTCCAAGATAGATGGTGACAACTCGCAATCTTGTGATGAGTAGGATAGTTAACATAGGGTCATCGGGGCACTACGGGGAAAAACAAAGGGGCTCACACAGAGAAATAAGGATTAAATTAAAGTGCACTAGGACCTAGGAAAATAAAATAACAAATGGGCCCACCATGGATTAATGCCTAGGAAAAAATACATGGCCCCTCTCGACGACTAGATGATCCTCAACCTATGTCAAAAAAGGTAACGTAGAAATATAACTATAGCTAGGAAATCAGAAATCATCAAAGCAATATTAATATTAATCTAGCTCAATCATGAAATCTCAAATGCAATGATCAATCCTAAAAACACTCTATAAAGACATGAAAACAAGACATCAATTCAAACGCAAACCATTGCAAACTTGGATGTCTCCTTCATGTGGCTCCATTGTCCTTCTTTCTCCTTCAAATAGATTTGTTTGTGGATCTCACCTACTAGTGCATAAGCATGATGTGAAAGCAAGTAGACAAGATTGTAGCGCAAGAATACTCGAAGCATGATTGATTTGACCAGGTAGGGACCTTGATTGAAGAAATTCATCCAATTTATAGACAAATTGGAGAAAAGATCAAATTAGCATGAAGAGATTCGAATGGAAATTGCAAATCAAGAATGACAAATATGACAAATTATGACAAATTTGCACTTTCTATGCAAGATTGATTGATTGTCAATTATGACAAAATATGACAAATTGCTATGCAAGGATTGATTGATTGTCAATTATGACAAATTATGACAAATTGAAATGTCATTCCCATGAAATTAGGAGAAAAATAGGAGAGAATTGAGGATTAGAAATTAGAAAATTAGAAAATTGGAAAAATTAGGAATTAGGAAAATTAGAAAATTAGGAAATTAGGAAATTAGGAATTAAGTGAATTAATTAACAATTTTTCATTTATTAATTAATTCACAAAGAGGGAGAAATTTGTTAGCCAATTAAATGAACATTTAATTGTGACAAGAAGACTTAGGATAAATAAATAAATTATTTAACCTAAAGGGAAAATGACAAACAAGGTTAAATGAATAAATCATGAAACCCTAGAAGATGAATTAGAAATGCAAGGATGACAATTAGGTCTTGATTGAAGGATCAATTTGATCATGATTCTGACTTGATAAAAGACCAATGCTGACAAATGATTTGATTGATAAATGCGCCAATTGATGAGGAACAATGACAAATTGATCCAAATTGGCATGATTGAGAAGGATGATGATCGATGACAAATCGATCGCAAAATGACAAAATTGACAAGAAGACAAAGATCGATGACAAAATAGATTGCAAAACGACAAGATTGAAAATAACAACGATCAATGACAAATCAATCGCAAGTCGACAAGATTGAAAATGACAACGATTGATGACAAATCGATTGCATGATGACAAGATTGACAAGAGGACAAAACCCTAATTAGGATTGAAGATGTCCAAAATGATGACAAATTAACACAGACATTGATGCGACAGGATAAGATCGATCAAAATCATGACTAAAGGTTGTTATCGACAAGACCAAATTCGAAAGGAGACAAATGAAGAATGTAGAAGAAGGACTTGATGCTCGCAAATGATAAAGACCAAGTGCGAATCATAGGAGAAATGTTAATGCAACGCAAAAACCCTAAAATAAGGCAATGTGCAAATGTTAAAGTATGATTCCGCAAGCGTTGACCATTTTTAGACGTCTACATTTTGCCCCTCTTTGAGACAATGCGATTTTAAGATTCGACCAAGTAGGGACCTTGATTGAATAAATTCATCCAATTTATAGACAAATTGGAGAAAAGATCAAATTAGCATGAAGAAATTCGAATGGAAATTGCAAATCAAGAATGACAAATATGACAAATTATGACAAATTTGCACTTTCTATGCAAGATTGATTGATTGTCAATTATGACAAAATATGACAAATTGCTATGCAAGGATTGATTGATTGTCAATTATGACAAATTATGACAAATTGAAATGTCATTCCCATGAAATTAGGAGAAAAATAGGAGAGAATTGAGGATTAGAAATTAGAAAATTAGAAAACTGGAAAAATTAGGAATTAGGAAAATTAGAAAATTAGGAAATTAGGAATTAAGTGAATTGATTAACAATTTTTCATTTATTAATTAATTCACAAAGAGGGAGAAATTTGTTAGACAATTAAATGAACATTTAATTGTGACAAGAAGACTTAGGATAAATAAATAAATTATTTAACCTAAAGGGAAAATGACAAACAAGGTTAAATGAATAAATCATGAAACCCTAGAAGATGAATTAGAAATGCAAGGATGACAATTAGGTCTTGATTGAAGGATCAATTTGATCATGATTCTGACTTGATAAAAGACCAATGCTGACAAATGATTTGATTGATAAATGTGCCAATTGACGAGGAACAATGACAAATTGATCCAAATTGACATGATTGAGAAGGACGATGATCGATGACAAATCGATCGCAAAATGACAAAATTGACAAGAAGACAAAGATCGATGACAAAATAGATTGCAAAACAACAAGATTGAAAATAACAATGATCAATGACAAATCAATCGCAAGTCGACAAGATTGAAAATGACAATGATCGATGACAAATCGATCGCATGATGACAAGATTGACAAGAGGACAAAACCCTAATTAAGATTGGCAATGTCCAAAATGGTGACAAATTAACACACACATTGATGCGACAGGATAAGATCGATCAAAATCATGACTGAAGGTTGTTATCAACAAGACCAAATTCGAAAGCAAGACAAATGAAGAATGTAGAAGAAGGACTCGATGCTCGCAAATGATAAAGACCAAGTACGAATCATAGGAGAAATGTTAATGCAATGCAAAAACCCTAAAATAAGGCAATGCGCAAATGTTAAAGTATGATTCCACAAGCGTTGACCATTTTTAGACGTCTACAATAACAAGTTTAAGGTTTTTAACAAAAGTATTTGATCAAAGATGTTTAAACCCTAAACCCTAATCTTAAGGTCAATGACAAAGACCCAAATTAATGGTACATAGCAATGATTGAAAATTCCAATTTTTGGTCATGACATATCTACCAGAGATGCCAACTTGTCAATATAAAATCTCCACTCCATCTTCATCAACCAAATCCCTATGCACACACTTGATTTTCTACATGATGACTTTACAACCTATAAAACTTGTTGTTTCTTTGCATCACTTGTTGACATTAATGACAATAATGCCAACAATGTCAACACTACACATTCTCTCCCCCTTTGACAACAATGGAAAAGGGGTCTTGGCAACCAATAGAATTTCATCTGAATTGACATGTGACTGCCAACCATGGATATCTACATGCCCCCCTCAAGCCATATGTTCTTCTAAAAAAGAACTTCTCTCCCTTTGATTCACTGATGTACTTGAGCATAACCATTATGACTATGTGCACCTCTGCTAATTTCATGCTAGATGAACCATTATTATAATATAAGAGCAGTTCCAGTACTGCTTATAAAAATCACTTGTCTCTCCCTTAGACCTACAACTCCCATGCTGAAACATCCTACAACATTTTTCTTATCTGATATCTTTCATCTTTATTCTTGTTGATCCTTTTTTAGAGAAATTGTCTCCTCCTGAGAACCAGAACCAGTCTGCATCATTTGTTCATCTATTTTCTTTCATTTTCACTATTGTTGGCCTATCTTGCAACTAATCTTCCATATCCATCATGTTGTATGCATGCTCTCAACATCTCTTCACTATGGTGTCCATTTTCTTTTGTGCTGCAACAATATTTCATGTTGAATGTAGTACTTTGTGAACAATCTTCAAAATGTCTTCAACACATGCAACAGTATGCATCCTTACGTATGTAAATGTGAAACCATAACCACATGCCACTTTACAATGATCTATATGCCAACAATGTCAAAGAATAATATGCTACTAAGGCATAAACCTCTATCACACAAACAATAAGAGTATATTTATAGACATTTTAATCTAACTCAGCATCAACTATAAAATATTCCATCTCAACTTTCTTAGAGTTGGTCTTCATCACATTCACAACAATATTTCCTTACACTTGTCCTTTTTAATATTTGGGGTTAATAGATATGATCAATATAAAGCTCCCCCTAAGGTTCTACATCTCCTTAAGCCCTGGTAGATATCATCTGTGCATGAAATGCACTATGTTGGTGTTAGGGATCCCATAGATACTGAGAGGGGGGGGTGAATCAGTATCTGACCGGTGAGTGGAATTTCTTAACTTAAAACATGCAGACCATAATATAACAGTGTACCAGTATGCAAGAAATAATGCAATAAACAGAATCAAGAACATCCACATGAAAAGCACACAATAACACAAGATTTTAACAAGGAAACCCGGTGTGGGAAAAACCTCAGTGGGATTTGTGACCCACAATATCCGCTCATTGGCCAATAAGAGAATATTACTTACAATAGGGGCCTGCACATGCAGGAAGGCCAACTGCCTAAAGCTCACTGCTCAATGGGAAGTCTCACTGACTTACAATAAGGATTATACAAATCCAATATCTTGTACTACTTTACAATAGCATCTTCAATGCCAGATTCAGTACTGGTTCCTGCTCTGTTCTTTACATATACCCCTTAACCTATATTTCGCACAATAGGTCTACCTAATATTTTCCTTTATGCTTACCTCTCCTATATCAAATGTCTACAATGATCTCTTTTATATATAAGAGTCATTTTACAATTTGCCAAGTCGGCTTACATATTTTTACAATAATAAACAAAATATAATATAACAAAATCTTGTCAGCCTCTGTGCTAATATACTTCCTTTCTTCTATGTCAGTGTCGGTGTCCTAAGTGCTGATGTAGAGTGTGATATGCCGATGTCAGTATAATGCCTTTGCCGGTGCCATAAGATTGCGAGGTTGCCATCAATGACAAAACCTTCAATCACATACAATGTCTCATTGGAGTGTGCATATGCCAACAATCTCCCCCTTTGGCATTGATGGCAACACTCATGAGAAATTTCAAAAATGATCCAAAAATGTGAAGTCCAAAAATGTGTGTGCTCCCCCTGAGCATATGATTCCTATGATTTGAATTTTCTCATCCCACTACTCCCCCTTTGGCATCAATGACAAAGGTTGTCAAGATGTCAGTAGAGTTTCTAGTTTCAACCTTGTAACTGGGTAGTTACAATTTGAAAAAGATCTCCCAAAATCAAGTTTATGTTGTCCCTAAACTTTTTGCTATCCTTTATTGATGTCTCTATTCTCTTCACTGTACCAGTGAGATGTTGCAAATGCTCTGCCGATTTTTTGCTTCCCTGTATTAGTGCCTCAGATACTTCCTTCCGTAGAGATGCTAGATAGTCCAATCTTGGACTTAGTTTTGATCTCAAATGTTTTGCCTTATTCACTATTCTTTCTTTCTCTCTTTCCAATTTGAGTAGTTCTTCCTCAAAATTTGTTATCTTCTCCTCAAAAACTGATAGTGTATCAGGTGAGTTGACAAAACTATCTGCAAGTTTATTGATCTCATACTGTACCTTGCTCATTTTCTTGTCTATATCTACAGTCAAAAAGTTTGTTGTACAGGTATCTTTGTACAGATTTTTGTACTCTTTCAATAAATTACATAATTCTGGTAGAAGTGTGTCAAAATCTCTGTTACACTTCTTTATTTGCTCATCAAAGAATTTCTATTTTTCAACTTCTACTTTATCCTTCACTGACTCTTCTTTTATTTTCTCAATGTTTTCTGAGATATATTTACACAATGTATCAAGTTGTCCTAGAGAATCTTTGTTGTCTATATTACAGTTGGGAGCAATTACCTTCAAAATTGGTATGGTATCATCAATTGCTTTGTAAGCTTGTGAGCTACAGTCAGTTATTTTCTTGATAGAATCGAGTAGTACCTCAGTCACATTAGTTGATTTGAAGCTTGATATGATCAATATAAAGCTCCCCCTAAGGTTCTACATCTCCTTAAGCCTTGGTAGATATCATGTGTGCATGAAATGCACTATGTTGGTGTTAGGGATCCCACAGCTACTGAGAGGGGGGGGTGAATCAATACCTGACCGGTGAGTGGAATTTCTTAACTTAAAACATGCAGAACATAATATAACAGTGTACCAGTATGCAAGAAATAATGCAATAAATAGAATCAAGAACATCCACATGAAAAGCACACCATAACACAAGATTTTAATGAGGAAACCCAGTGTGGGAAAAACCTCGGTGGGATTTCTGAACCATAATATTCACTCACTGTCCAATAAGAGAATATTACTTACAATAGGGGCCTGCACATGCAGGAAGGCCAACTACCTAGAGCTCACTGCTCAATGGGAAGTCTCACTGACTTACAATAAGGATTATGCAAATCCAATATCTTGTACTGCTTTACAATAGCATCTTCAATGCCAGATTCAGTATTGGTTCCTACTCTATTCTTTACATATACCCCTTAACCTATATTTCGCACAATAGGTCTACCTAATATTTTCCTTTATGCTTACCTCTCCTATATCAAATGTCTACAATGATCTCTTTTTTATATAAGAGTCATTTTACAATTTGCCAAGTCGGCTTACATATTTTTACAATAAGAAACAAAATATAATATAACAAAATCTTGTTGGCCTCTATGTCGGTATACTTCCTTTCTTCTGTGTTGGTGCCGGTGTAGAGTGTGATCTGCCGATGTCGGTATAATGCCTTTGTCGATGCCATAAGATTGCAAGGTTGCCATCAATGACAAAACCTTCAATCACATACAATGTCTCATTGGAGTGTGCATATGCCAACAATCTCCCCCTTTGGCATTGATGGCAACACTCATGAGAAATTTCAAAAATGATCCAAAAATGTGAAGTCCAAAAATGTTACCAAAAATGTGTATTCTCCCCCTGAGCATATGATTCCTGTGATTTGAATTTTCTCATCCCACTACTCCCCCTTTGGCATCAATGACAAAGGTTGTCAAGATGTCAGTAGAGTTTCTAGTTTCAACCTTGTAATTGGGTAGTTAAATTTGAAAAAGATCTCCCAAAATCAAGTTTATGTTGTCCCTAAACTTTTTGCTATCCTTTATTGATGTCTCTGTTCTCTTCACTGTACCGATGAGATGCTACAAATGCTCTGCCGGTGTTTTGCTTCCATGTATTAGTGCCTCAGATACTTCCTTCCGTAGAGATGCTAGATAGTCCAATCTTGGACTTAGTTTTGATCTCAAATGTTTTGCCTTATTCACTATTCTTTCTTTCTCTCTTTCCAATTTGAGTAGTTCTTCCTCAAAATTTGTTATCTTCTCCTCAAAAACTGATAGTGTATCAGGTGAGTTGACAAAACTATCTGCAAGTTTATTGATCTCATCCTGTACCTTGCTCATTTTCTTGTCTATATCTACAGTCAAAAAGTTTGTTGTACAGGTATCTTTGTACAGATTTTTGTACTCTTTCAATAAATTACATAATTCTGGTAGAAGTGTGTCAAAATCTCTGTTACACTTCTTTATTTGCTCATCAAAGAATTTCTATTTTTCAACTTCTACTTTATCCTTCACTGACTCTTCTTTTATTTTCTCAATGTTTTCTGAGATATATTTACACAGTGTATCAAGTTGTCCTAGAGAATCTTTGTTGTCTATATTACAGTTGGGAGCAATTACCTTCAAAATTGGTATGGTATCATCAATTTCTTTGTAAGCTTGTGAGCTGCAGTCGGTTATTTTCTTGATAGAATCAAGTAGTACCTCAGTCACATTAGTTGATTTGAAGCTTGATGATGAATCAACAATCTGAGTACCAGTGGAAGTAACCAAGCTTGTATTGATTGACCTCTGGTAGGTCTGTCTGTGTCTTCATTTCTTTAAGCAATGGTTTTCCTATTTCACTAGTTGTCGGTGGTACCGTTTCCTTATGTACCTATTCCTGTTCTAGAGCCTTTTTCTCTATTTGTTCCTCTATTTGTTGCATTGCCTCAGTCTGTGTCTGAGTCTCTACCTTTTGTTCTTTATCTTCTGTCGGTTTTCTCCTATGAGTTATCAGTTTCCTCAGCTATCGGAGGATCACTAGCCATATCTGTCTTATCTGTTGTATCTTTGTCTACCACTATGTTGAAGTTTGAGTATCAACATCCATAGTATATAAAAGTCAGGATTAGGATTATCATCCTCTACATCCATACTCTTAGCTATCGATTGATCTTCAGTAGTTGTTGTTTTCACTGGTGGAGTAATTAAAGGAGGTGGGGGTAAGTTGTCTCTAACCTTGATACTAGGTGGTCCACCAACTTTTCCTTTCCCCTTGTCTCTATCTTTCTGATAAACTTTTATGGGTTTGGGGTTCCTGTACTCTTCTTGTTTTTCTTTCTCAACTAGGAATATATCCCATCCATTTTTTGTCTCCTCTGTATTAACTCTTCCTATCATTAAAGCAACGTGTCGGTGTGTAGTAGAAAATACTGTTTGGTTGGCTTGAGCAATTAGGTCATCAATTTCTTGGGGAGAGTTTACCAGATATACATCAAGTAGCTTTTCAATTTTTATTTTCTTATCCAGTTCTATTACTTCTTGTCTTCTTGCTTCTAGTCTTTTGAATAGTTCATCAGGAATTTCATTGACTACTTCCATCAAAAATTTCTTGTACATATCCATATGTAATATAACACTATTTTCAACTTGCTCTTTTTCATCAGCTGTTAGAGTGTCATATATTTTCTCTATGTTCTTCAATTTACCTTCCTCTGTGATTTCATTCAGTAGTATATCAAGATGGGCCAAGTCTTTCTTTGTCCTTTTCTTCTTCTTTTGTGTCAGTTTCTTCTTTGGTGTGGCCTTTCTTACTGGAGATCTCACTGCTTGTTGTTTTTGCCTTGTCCTCCTAGGTGAGGGTGTGGTTGCCAGTGAGGGATCTCTTTTTCTTACAACTCTTTTGAAAGTTGCAGGCATGTCACTCCCTAAAGAAGTACCTACCGGTGATAGGTGAGTTTCAAGTTGTGGAGCTGCTAACTCATCCTCTATTATACCGGTTTTCTTCAGTACATCTTCTTTGATGGCTTTTGCTTGTCTGGAACCTTTCCTTACAACTGCCTCAACCTTTTTCACTCTTTTCTTTGATTGTATTTGGCTTTCAATGGTATTTGCACTACCAAATACTCCTTCCTTAGGTTCTT